>NC_067249.2:109443606-109746939 GCF_019359855.2 Lolium perenne | reverse complement strand
GGAGGAGATGGGTGTTGCCATGATCGGCTCGGAGGCAGGAGGCGGAGTCGAAGAAGACATCTGAAGAAGAAACAGTGGCGGAAAAGCTAACTTAGTCGGATCCAACGTTGAAACCCTAACTCATCCCTACCAACTACGGTGCGAAGACGAAGCTTGAGGGCTTACCGGAATGGCTTCCGCGGTGGTCGGAGTCGCCGGCGGCGAGGTTTAGCTGCGGTGGCTCGCTGAAGTTAAGAACACGATGAACAATGTGCGGCCGCAAAACGATTCCGGTGAACTCCGGTACGGCGGAGGAGGAGCTCGGAGGCGGCGCTGCGCTGGGCGGTGAAAAGGGGGCGAATGAGGTGATTAGGGTTGAACGGCGGATATTTATAGGCCGAAGGAGGAGATTCGTGCTCCGCATCCTATGGTCGGAACGCAAGCGTCGCACCGTTGGATGAGCGACACGTGTCGAAAACCCTAAGCGGTAAAAACGGCTAGGGATAAGTTACCGCTCAAATCGCGCGAAAATGGCGCCAGAATTGGCGGAACCGTTTGAACCTTTTAAGGTTTCGGGTTGCAGCATGAAGATAAGCAAACTCTTGTCCGCAGCAGGGGAGTAACCCGGAGACATGCCATATGCTGTCAATGTATGAAGTCCTGCAGGATGGGGGAATTTTCCGACCAAGAGTTGGGAAAGAAGAAAATGTGAAGTTGGAGTTCTTCAAGTTTCTCCGCGTTATCGAAATTGCCGGAAATCGTGAAGCGTTAGCAAGGCGGAAACAAGAGGTGAAACTCGGAGAACTCTGGGGGCTACTGTTGTGGGTCTACTTCATGGGTGTACCATCAACAGTGCCTAGATCCGGCAAGCCCGGGTGGCCCATAGACGATGATGTGGCATGTGGCCCATCGGGCGGCCCAGTTGCTGTTGATCCTGAAGGATGAAGTCCAGCCCAGGATAGGGAAGCCGGATTCTAACCGACCTTCGGAGGAAGCCGGATCCGTGGAGGCCCATATGGAACCCGGATCCAGTACGACGTAGATGGGAAGGCGGATCCTTGACGTACACGGCAAGACATTGTACCGTAATTAGGCAACCTGTAATCCGGCTAGGACTCTCCATGTAAACCATAGATCCGTGCGCCTTTATAAGCCGGATCCCGGGAGCCCTAGAGGCACAACCACAACTCATTGTAACAACGCGAAAGCGACCAGATAATTCCAGACAGGCAGCAGTAGGCCCTGTCATCGTGCAGGTGTTCCGAAGCTGGGTAAATCGCGTACCACCGTCCCGTGTGCACTCCGCCCTATGGCCCCTACTTCTTCTCCCCCTCGTGAGGATCCCTCCTCCGAGGCATCGTCGAATAGGCAACGACATGCATCTTGCCTAAGCCATCTCTGGGCAGCATTGCTGCCAGCTAGGAAGGCCTCGGTTCGGCCCGGTGCGGTGGAGAGGACTCTCAACTACTGTAGCTACGTGAGAGAAGATGATAATGGTTTGCCCAATCTTCTCAGTAAGCGACGGGGTGGTGATGAACACACGATGAACACAACAGAGATACACGATGATGAAGTGGATGATAACTTGTATGATACTGACGAGTCTCTCGATCGATCCCTGTCGCCAATGCAATAGCTCTCAACCCTGCAAGATATTCACAACTCCACACACTTGTGCATGTAGCCGCTGACCACGAAGCGGTAAGTTGCAACCGTCTAATTCCCAATGGAACAACAGATCACACAAGACTTTCAGTAGAAAAACACCAGATCGATGCGAATTGGTGTATAGATTCAATAGAGTTGCAAAGCAATCAACTATGAACTAGGGTTTATCTTAAACATGGTCTAAAACTAATTTGGGGGCGTCCTGGGCACTTACATAGGGGTTCAGGATGACCAGGAGTCGAGAAAATACATTAAAAACCGACCCAGATCGTGATCTGGTAGAGACTGACTCGGACATGGCCGGCCTGGGGGCAGGTCGACCGGGCCAGGTGTCAACACCCGGATTTTTAAGTCCAGATGCCTATTATGCCATACATCGCAATCCCAGAAAGATTGTTTTTGCGAGACATAATAAGTTCATATCACATCACATCATTCATTACAACACCATAGTAGTCTTACATAAAAAGGACCACATGATCCAGTCTCATTACAACACTTGATCTAAGGATCAATACTTAACACATAGCGGGAGTATGTAGTGGAGTCCATCTATTCCACAGGCAACGCTTGACGTTAGGAGATGATCCTAGTTGTCGTAGACGTCCTGCTGTCCTTCCTCCTGTACTGTTGTTATTCTTCATAGTCTGGCCATTTGAATAGCCAGGGACACGGCCGTGAGTACTTTAAAGTACTCGCAAACTAATACTAATGTGAGTACTAACAGTTTTAGGTAGAGGGTTCTAAGCTCTAAATTCATTTACAATAAGCCATGTTTATTTCGTAAACCTTTAGTAAACAAAGACTCTTTATTTGCCTATTACTAGGAATCTCATCTTTGGACCAAAAGCAAGCAAGAGGTGGAATACCACAAAGAGAAAGTGTACCCCATAAAAAAGTTGTTCTTGTAATTGGAATGTATTTTCTTAAACCGCCCATAAGAACCATATTCTGACTTTTTTCTGGTGAATATCCAACAAGAGGTTCCATTGAATGAATACTTAACTCAAGTGGGAACATTAGTGTCATTCCCACAACTTTGTTGTGATTCAAATCAAAGTCACCTTTCATTTTAGAAATCAACTGATAACGGAACAATATGGCTATCCAATCGTCCATAACCGTGGACACGGCTATTCGAATAGGTTTACACTCTGCAGAGCTTGCACACTTGCGCCACAACATTTGATTACATCCGTCAGGGATAACCCAAAATAATCATAACTCAGTATGCGGATCATCAACCATTAACCTTTCACTTACACGTCCTAGTATAGGCACCTCCCCCATGAGTTTGGCCTCCCGGTGATAACCAACTGTTATCCCGGGAACTGCACAGGGCTTGGGTAGGACATTCAACTCTTTTCACGTCATTTCACTTTCAACGGAGGCAACCTCAGCATAACCTCTATGACGCTTGTTCAGAGGGAACCCATACTAAGACACATAAATTTCCAGCTAAAGCCTTACCCATAATCAGGTATTGTGGGGGTACTCAAGAATTGGAATGATATCGCATCCGAACCCAATCATCAGTTTTTATCAAAGTCACCATTTCATCCAAGTCACATTCACCTTCAAAATCTTTCAATAGAATGACTCATCATTCCAAGGTTTTCAAAGTTCAAAGATTCACATATTCCCAGCTAGAGTAGTCACTTTTAGTTTAGCACTAGCAACTAGGCATGAGGGGTGCTAACTAGCTTGTAGCTCTTTAGGCTAACTTTGATGTTCTTGTACTACCTTATCTAGACTCAAGGTAGCTATAAAAGTAAGACTTGGGAAATCAAAGTAAAAGCTTTGAGAGATAAAAACTGGGACTTGTAAAGTAAAACACAAAGTAGTATGGCATGAGTGCCTTGCTCAAGTTGAGCTTGCACTAGGGTAACTTGCAAGAGTATAGCTTGCCTTGATTGGTACATTAATCAAAGCTTTCTTCTTCTTCCTGGTAGTAGACCTCCTCCTCCTAGTATTCCTCGGTACTAGCGTCTATAGAGGGATACGAGGTATACAATCACCAAACAAATTTAAGGGCGAGACTAAACACACAAATGGTTCACACAAGCTATTCTAGTATCACAACATTATTAACATGTTGGTTGATTTTGGGTTCTTGTTAAGGAAAATAATTTCCTCTCATTAAAAGTATTTATTAGGGTTTCCATTTAGTTCTTTAGAGAAATAATTTCCTCTCACTGAATCTTGTTAAGATTTAATCTCCTCAAATAATAAGGTATGAACACATGTTGACCAAGGTCAACACTTCATATTTATCATTTGGGAAAATGATTTAAATGAGGTATTACACCTCATGCAATTTAACACTACCCTAGCAACACTTTAATATCACCACATAATACAATATGAGATTATGTAGACCAAGGTCATTACCTCATGTTGAATTACTTGGGACAAAGATTTAAATGAGAGATTACCTCTCATACTATTTAAGATATAACTTTTGATCATTTTAAAATGGACTAGAAATAGCCACACAGCCATTATTTTGCTCTAGCCCATCATACAAACAACTATGTGATGTTTTTACATATTCATGTAGAGTATGGGAAATGTGATTTATGAGATCTAGGGTTGAGACCAGTGTGGTTGGTTAGAGCTTTTCACAAGCTTTCCAACAATATCAAGTTCATAAAATTTGGCCCAGTAGATTGTGTGCTATTCAAATTTGAAATTGGAACCAGTATTTAAATTAAACTAAACTGCTAAATTCAAATTCAAACAGCTGGGCCAGCGCGGGAAAACTAGTTGGGCCAAGAGGAGAAAAGAAAACGGGCCAGCCCACTTCGCGTCCAGCACGAGCAGGCCGCCTGGCAGCGGGTCCACGCGTCAGCGACGTGTAACCACCGAATCGGTATGGACTAACGAGAGGCGCACGATTAGAACTGGATCGGACGGCTGGCGTGCGTCGTCGTCGACGACGAGCGCAGCTCACTGGCGCGGCGAGGGTAGAGGGTTGGAGGCTCACCGGAGCTCCGGCGATCGTCGACGAGGGTGCGCAGCGACGTTGTGGACGACGGCGATCCTCCTGGTACAAGCGGCGGCTCCAGGGCGGCGTCAATCTTCTCCTTCTTCTGCGGCGGCTCCACGGGCTCCGGCGATGAAATTGGCAAGCTACGGTGGACAATGTGGAGAAGGAGGTGGTCGAGGCGAGTCTGAGAGGAGAGGAGAGGCGAATGGTGTGAAGATTTGAGGCACGGGAGGCCTCTATTTATAGTGGCGAGGAGGTCTGCGGCTCGGTGGATGAGGTCGATCATGGCGAAGAGGCTACAGGGGCGGCATGGCTCGGGCGATGACGCAGGAGGGTTGGCGACATCATGGCGAGCACAGAGCGCTCGATGGCGGTGAAAACGAGGCAGTGAAGCGAGCTGGAGGTTGATGGGATCTCTCAGTACCGTGGCGGAGACTTTTGATGGTGACAACGACGAGCGTCCTCTCCGGCGTAGGTGAGCATGTCTAGCAGGTAGAGGGTGACGAGATGGTGCTACGGGCGAGAGGAGAGGTCAAGGGGAGGACGAGGGTGACGAGGCGCGTCGACGCTCTGGCGCGTCCAGGGACGTCAGCGTGCACGCTCTGGCGCGTCCTGGGCGTACTGGGCGTGTCGTGGCTGGTTGCTGCTGGCGTCTTCTCAAGCGATGGCGGTGTCCAACAGGTCCAGGGGAGTGAGAGGAAGGTTGTTGACATGGTGGTGCACGGTGGATTTGACCAGAGAGGAGAGTGGCATGGGGAGGGCATGACATGCCACGGAATGGTCATGTTCTTCATGATCTCATGCTACATGATCTCTGAGGCTTGGCTTTGGTCCAGGGGTTCGAGGAGAGTCTCTTTGCTGACCTGAGCAAGATGGTTTAGTCTAAAACCCAAAGGATTATAGCATGTGTTGAGTTGGTAGAATGGTGCACACCAAGTGCTCGACCAAATGGCCGGAAGAGATGAACTTTGGAATTTTGCAAAGATTTTTGGTGGATTTCATTCTAATATACTTTGTGTAACATCCCAAATTTCAATAAAAGAAAGAAGAATAATTCCAGAGTTCCAAAATTCAGAACCAACAAAAACGTTTATTTGCATATAGTGACATGCATAGGACTTGTGCATTTGAGTGATATGCCCTGATGATTGTTATGGTGTTTATTTGCTAAACCCTAAAACCCTAAAGTGATCAAGTGAAGATCACAAACCAAATAAATCAAAAAGAGAAAGAAATCAAATAAGAACAAAACCCTAAAACCCTCACATATGGTTTATGCCATTTTTACAAATCTTTACCCTAGACCAATTTGGTCTTCACCATTAGTTGTATTATGTTACTAAACACTTATTACAACTTTTGGAATCAAAGAAACACAAATCAAATCAAATTCAAACTCAAATTGGGATCACATATGATAATGGTCAAATCTGCCATTTATAATCTGGTCCCTACTTTGAGCCCTTGCAATTCAAGTTTTTCAAACTAAACTTTCCCAATTCCTTGCACCTAATCCAAGAGCACATCAAGGTGAACAACTTTGGTAAAGACCACCATGCTAAAATCATCTTGGATCAAAAACTATGCTCATGCCAAGTTGAGACTTTTTAATATGAGCAACAATCTCACTTTGTGCAATTTTGCATTACTTTGATCTTTAAAATTTCCCCCAACACACATGGTTGTCTCTGGTCATTTACAACTCAACCAAACCCACCACTTTCATTTTTTGAAACCTTTTGAACTCAACCAAATTTGGGCAAATCTGCCATTTAAAATTTCCCCCAACACACAAATTTGCAAATATGGAGTAAATTCAAACACTATTTCAAATAGTGCCCTAGCCAAACCTACTGCCCCACTTCACTCTAACCTGTCCCCTGGTCCCCTCTCTCGCTCATGCTTGCATATCAACCCTAGGAAGAACCCTAAGGTGACAAGAACATGGCCATGCCGGCCATGTCTCAACCATGCCGCACCCCCTCTCTTCTCCTTCCTCTTCACCACTGGCCCTGGTGCCCAAATCATCCACCTCGCCTCCCTACACCGTCCTATGGCCGCCGTGGTTGAGGAAGACGCAACAGCTCGCCGGATTTCGCGCGCCCAGAATCGCCCAGGATGCCGATGACGTCGCAGCAGTGCGCGCCACGGACACCCTCAGGCCACAAGTCGCCTCGCCAGCACGAGCACGCCCTGGACCCCCTGCGAGCAGGTTGAGCATCGCCGTGCCACCGCGGACGCGCCAGACACGCTCGCCAAGCCAACCCGTGCCCACCGCCGCCGAAGAAGACGACCCTGTTCCGCCGCAGACGCGCCCGACACGGAAGCAACGCGACCGAACCAGACGCCGCCCGACCGCGCCGTCGCCGCCAAACGCATCGCCTGGACACGCTGAACAGTTCCCCGCCAGCCATTAGCTCGCTAGCTCGCCGGAACCGCCGCGCCATGGTCGACATCCTCACTGCCCCGCAGCACCCTCGTGCCTCTATAAATAGAGAGCTCCCTGGACCAAACCAAGCACACCAGCAGCATCCCCACTCTCCCCTCGATCTCCTCAACCACTCCACCTTCTCGATTCACCACTGTAGCTCACCAATTTAGCCGCCGGAGCCCGCCAGTACCTCATCTCGCCGCCGTCGATTGGAGCCGCCCCTGGAGCTGCCGCCGGTACCAGGAGCCTCGCCGTCGACTACACCTTCCTCGCGCACACTGCCAGCCACCGCGGGAGCCCTGGTTAGCCCTCCGACCCCCTACCCTCGCCGCGCCAGTGAGGTTCTCTTGCCGGCGATGACGACGACCATCGGCCGTTGGATCGTGTTTTAATCCAACGCGCCACAATGTCCCATACCGTTTCGGGTTTAAAGAGCCGCTGACGGGTGGCCCCCACCTCGTCAGATGGCCCACGCGCACTGGATGCGTTGTTGGGCCAAGTTTCTTTATTTCAAACCGTTTCGGCACAACTTCGTTTCCCGCCGGCCCTTTAATTCAAATCTCGTTTAATTAATTTCAATTCAAATTCAATACTGGCCCTGACTTTGAAATTCAATAGAATATGTTTGGCTTGGCCAAATTTAGCAAACTTGATATTGTTGGAAAGCCATTAAAAAGTTCTAACCAATGCCACTGGCCTCAACCCTAGATTCTTTGTAGAATTAATGTGACAAAAAGATTAAGTCAGGGACTTTTGCATATTCAAATAAATCTTAAAAATCAACCAAAAGTGATATTTAGTTAATTCTAACTCCAATAGCTCACATTTAACTTACACTAATTGTTTCTGCAGAAATATGGTGTGGTCACTTTGAATGATCATGCCCTAGTTTAAATAAAGGACTATATGGCTAGTTTACTTAAGTGATATTGTCCAAAACTATTATTCAAATCATATGAAGTTTTTTAATTCATTTAAATCTTTTCCCAAGTACTTTCATATGAAGATTGGACCACTGGTCAAATACTCTCACATGAAATACTTGGTGATATTAAATCATATTTAGAATTGTTAAATAGTATGAGGTACTCTACCTCATTTAAATCATTTTCGCAAATGATGATGATGAATTGTTGACTTAGGTCAACATGATTTCATGTATGGTTGTTTGAGAAATTAAATCTTAAGAAGATTCAATGAGAGGAAATTATTCTTCAAGAACTAAATGGAAACTATCTCTTACATATGTAATGAGAGGAATTTATTTTTCCTAAGAAGAAGAAACCAATACACCTAATTGTATTAATTGTGTGACTAGAATAGTTTGTGTGAATGCATGTGATGCTTAGAATAGCTATTGAATTTGTTGAGTGATTATACCTCGTATTCAAATTTAGACGCTAGCACCGGAGAATACCCGGAAGAAGAAGGTTGGTACCAAGAGGAGGAAGAGGAGAACTTTGAGAACTACCAAGGCAAGCTAATATTCTTGCAAAGTGCAAAGCCCTTTGGGGCAAGGCACCATTAGTCTTACCTTTCTTACCACAAGCCTATCCCAAGTTTTTACCTTACAAGTTTTTGCTTGTTTATTTAAAGAGTTACTTTTATATTTAACTTTGGTCAAAGTTAAAGGAGGTTACTAGAGTAGCAAAGTTAGTCTCAAGCTAGCCAAGCAAGATAGCACCCCTCATGATTAGTGCTAGTGCTAAATACTAAAACTTGACTACTCTAGATGGGAACATGTGACTTGAACTGATTTTGAAACCTTGGAATGATGATTCATTCCATTGAATGAATTTTGAAGGTGAATATGACTTGGAGAAGATGGTGTTTTTTGATAAAACTGATATTGGTTTGAATGCGATACCTTTCCAATATTGAGTACCCCCACAATACCTGATTATGGGTAGGGCTTAACTGGAAATTTATGCATCTTAGTATGGGTTCCCTCTGAACACACATCATAGGGGTTATGCCGAGGCTGCCTCCGTTGTTGAGAAAGGATGTGAATTGAGGTGAATTGTACGGCCAAGCCCTGTGCAGTTCCCAGGTTGACAGTTGATCTTCATTGGGAGGCCAAGCTCATGGGGAGAGGTTCTCATACTAGGGTTTGTAATTGAAAGGTTAGGGTTGATGAT
Organism: Lolium perenne; assembly: GCF_019359855.2. Taxonomy (NCBI): domain Eukaryota; kingdom Viridiplantae; phylum Streptophyta; class Magnoliopsida; order Poales; family Poaceae; genus Lolium; species Lolium perenne. The sequence continues at coordinate 109,737,734 of NC_067249.2, read as the reverse complement.
CCGCGTACTGTGTTACAATGATTCGGGGTAATCCCGACGGATGAAATGATATGTTGTGGCACAAGTGTGCAACCTCTGCAGAGTGTAAACCTATTCGAATAGCCGTGTCCACGGTTACGGACGGTTGGAAAGGCCATACAGTTTCCGGTGTCAGATTCTTGAAAATGTTGGTGAAATGAATGGTGAATTGGTGACTTGTTTTGAATCACAACAAATGTTGTGGGAATGACACTAATGTTCCCACTTGAGTTAGTTAGCACTTGAATAAGTCTTTTCTCAAATACTTGTGAACTAAAATTGGCTTTATGCAAATAAACTGGAGCTTAGCACCCCTTACTAGAATTGTTAGCACTTACACTAGTATTAGTTTGCGAGTACTTAAAGTACTCACGGCTTTGTCCCTGGCTATTCAAATGGCCAGAGTATGAAGATGAACAGAACTACCAAGGAGATGACCAGCAGGACGCCTATGACAACTAAGAGTCTTCCAACGTCAAGCGTTGGCCTGTGGACTAGAGAGTCCATTTATCTTTACGCTTCCGTATGAACTTGTGTTTGTTCGTTGATCAATAGATCAACTATTCATGTAATATGGATCATGTGATTCAAGTCGTAAGACAATATGGGTTGTAATGAATGATGACTATGATACTTAACTATTATGCCTGGGATTGCGATGTATGACATAATAGGCATCCAGACTTAAAAATCCGGGTGTTGACAAGTTGGTATTAGAGCCATTGTTTGACCTTAGAAGACCCTAGTTAGAATGGACGTTCAGAAAAACTTAACTTTTAAATCAAATGAAGAGAATATTTATGAAAATTTACTTACACTCTTGTCTTTGAGACTTTTTCAAAATTTGATGAATCATGTTCTTTCCTATTTGAATCTACTTAAAATTTTGCCACACTTGTTCACTCTTTAACTTACTCATCCATTTCGCTTTCAGATGGAGCTGAATGAACCCATCAACACCAAGTTCTACCAGCTTGGGAATGGGGGAAGCTTGATCTTCGAGCACGACCTCAACGTCGTCTCGGACTTCCTTGGACACCCACACCCCGAGTTCCACGGGATTCAGTTGGACGACCAGCCTGGAGGAGAGTTGCAGTGGGTCATCACTGCTGACTTGAGGGGCAAGATTGTAACATCCCAAATTTCAATAAAAAGAGAGAAGAAGATTTCCAGAGATCCAAAATTCAGAACCAACAAAAACTTTTATTTGCATATAGTGCCATGCATAGGACTTGTGCATTTGAGTGATATGCCATGATGATTGTTATTGTGTTTATGTGATAAACCCTAAAACCCTAATGTGATCAAGTGAAGATCACAAACCAAATAAAATAAAAGAGAAAGAAATCAAATAAGAACAAAACCCTAAAACCCTCACATATGGTTTATGCCATTTTTACAAATCTTTACCCTAGACCAAATTGGTCTTCACCATTAGTTGTATTATGTTACTAAAACACTTATTACAACTTTTGGAATCAAATAAACACAAATCAAATCAAATTCAAACTCAAAATGGGATCACATATGATAATGGTCAAATCTGCCATTTATAATCTGGTCCCTACTTTGAGCCTTTGCAATTCAAGTTTTTCAAACTAAAATTTCCAAATTCTTTGCACCTCATCCAAGAGCACATCAAGGTGAACAACTTTGGTAAATACCACCATGCCAAAATCATCTTGGATCAAAAACTATGCTCATGTAAAGTTGAGACTTTTTAATATGAGCAACAATCTCACTTTGTGCAAATTTGCAATTCTTTGATTTTTAAAATTCCACCACCACACATAGTTGTCTCTGGTCATTTGCAACTCAACCAAACTCACCACTTTCAAATTTTGGAACTTTTTGAACTCAACCAAATTTGGGCAAAATTTGCATTTTGCAAATATGGAATCAATTCAAACACTATTTCAAATAGTGCCCTAGCCAAACCTACTGCCCCACTTCACTCTAACCTGTCCCCTGGTTCCCCCTCTCTCTCTTGCTTGCATAGGAACCCTAGGAGGAACCCTAAGGAGGCAAAGACATGGTCATGCCGGCCCATTCCACACATGTCGAGCACCCCTCCTTTCCCTTCCTCTCTGGCCACGGCCACCATGTCAAAACGATCCACCTCACCTCCCTAGCACCGCCTACACTCGCTGTTGTCGAGGAAGATGCCGCAACTCGCCGGAGATCGCGCGCCCAGATCGGCCCAGCACGCAGTTGGCGTCGCACGTGCGCGTGCCACGGGCAACACTGGCCACGCGCCGTCTCGCCAGCCTGCGCACGCCCTGGTCCACCTCGCTGCAGGTTGAGCACCGCCTGGCGACCACGAAGCCGCCAGACACACCCACGACAGCAACCCTGGCCCGCCGCCCCCGGAGACGACGAACGAATCCCGCCGCAGCCACGGGCAGACACAAAAACAATGCGACCGAACCAGACGCCGCCAAACACATCGCCAGGATACGCAGAACAGTTCCATGCCCTCGCCTACCTCGCTAGCTCACCGGAACCGCCGCGCCATGGTCGACTTCCTCACTGCCCCGCAGCACCCTCACGCCTCTATAAATAGAGCGTTCCCTGGACGCCATTGAGCACACCATCTCACTCCCCACCCTGCACCGCTTCTCCTCGCACCATTAGCTACCTCGATCATCGCTGGAGTCGTCGCAATCGCAAGCTCGGAGCCGCGGAAGCCAGGAGAACATCGCCGTCGATTCAGGCCGCCCCAAGCTCCGCCACTGCTACAGGTTGCTTCACTGTCATCAACAACGTCGCCCTGAACCTCGCCGCCGGCCGCCGGAGCTCTGGTTAGCCCTCCGACCCTCTAGGCTCGCCGCGCCAGTAGCTCGATCTCGTCGGAGAAGACGATGAACATCGTCCGTCCGATCTTGATCTAATCTCGTTTAATTAATTTCAATTCAAATTCAATACTGGCCCTGACTTTGAAATTCAATAGAATCTGTTTGGCTTGGCCAAATTTAGCAAAATTGATATTGTTGGAAAGCCATTAAAAAGTTCTAACCAATGCCACTGGCCTCAACCCTAGATTCTTTGTAGAATTATTGTGACAAAAAGATTAAGTCAGGGACTTTTGCATATTCAAATAAATCTTAAAAATCAACCAAAAGTGATATTTAGTTAATTCCAACTCCAATAGCTCACATTTAACTTACACTAATTGTTTATGCAACAAAATGGTGTGGTCACATTGAATGATCATGCCCTAGTTTAAATTATTTTTCCTAAAGAAAAGAAACCAATGCACCTAATTGTATTAATTGTGTGACTAGAATAGTTTGTGTGAATGCATGTGATGCTTAGTATAGCTTTTGAATTTGTTGAGTGATTATACCTCGTATTCAAATTTAGACGCTAGCACCGGAGAATACCCCGAAGAAGAAGGTTGGTACCAAGAGGAGGAAGAGGAGAACTTTGAGAACTACCAAGGGAAGCTAATATTCTTGCAAAGTGCAAAGCCCCTTTGGGGCAAGGCACCATTAGTCTTACCTTTCTTACCACAAGCCTATCCCAAGTTTTTACCTTACAAGTTTTTACTTGTTTATTTGAAGAGTTACTTTTATAGTTAACTTTGGTCAAAGTTAAAGAAGGTTACTAGAGTAGCAAAGTTAGTCTCAAGCTAGCCAAGCAAGATAGCACCCCTCATGATTAGTGCTAGTGCTAAATACTAAAACTTGACTAATCTAGATGGGAACATGTGACTTGAAATGAATTTGAAACCTTGGAAGGATGAGTCATTCCATTGAATGAATTTTGAAGGTGAATATGACTTGGAGAAGATGGTGATTTTTTTTATAAAACTGATATTGGTTTGAATGCGATACCTTTCCAATATTGAGTACCCCCACAATACCTGATTATGGGTAGGGCTTAACTGAAAATTTATGCATCTTAGTATGGGTTCCCTCTGAACACACATCATAGGGGTTATGCCGAGGCTGCCTCCGTTGTTGAGAAATGATGTGAATTGAGGTGAATTGTACGGCCAAGCCCTATGCAGTTCCCAGGTTGACAGTTGGTCTTCACTGGGAGGCCAAGCTCATGGGGAGAGGTGCTCATACTAGGGTTTGTAAGTGAAAGGTTATGGTTGATGATCCGCGTACTGTGTTACGATGATTCGGGGTAATCCCGACGGATGAAATCAAATGTTGTGGCACAAGTATGCAACCTCTGCATAGTGTAAATCTATTCGAATAGCCGTGTCCACGGTTACGGACGGTTGGAAAGGCCATACAGTTTCCAGTGTCAGATTCTTGAAAAATATTGGTGAAATGAATGGTGAATTGGTGACTTGTTTTGAATCACAACAAATGTTGTGGGAATGACACTAATGTTTCCACTTGAGTTAGTTAGCACTTGAATAAGTCTTTTCTCAAATACTTGTGAACTAAAATTGGCTTTATGCAAATAAACTAGAGCTTAGCACCCCTTACTAGAATTGTTAGCACTTACACTAGTATTAGTTTGCGAGTACTTAAAGTACTCACAGCTTTGTCCCTGGCTATTCAAATGGCCAGAGTATGAAGATGAACAGAACTACCAAGGAGATGACCAGCATGACGCCTACGACAACTAGGAGTCTTTCGACGTCATGCGTTGGCCTGTGGACTAGAGAGTCCATTTGTCTTTACGCTTCCGCTATGAACTTGTGTTTGTTCGTTGATCAATAGATCAACTATTCGTGTAATATGGATCATGTGATTCAAGTTGTAAGACAATATGGTTTTTAATGAATGATGACTATGATACTTAACTATTATGCCTCGCAACAACAATATTCCTGGGATTGCGATGAATGACATAATAGGCATCCGGGCTTAAAAATACGGGTGTTGACAAGTTGGTATCAGAGCCATTGTTTGACCTTAGAAGACCCTAGTTAGAATGGACGTTCAGAAAAACTTAACTTTGAAATCAAATGAAGAGAATATTTATGAAAATTTACTTACACTCTTGTCTTTGAGACTTTTTCAAAATTTGATGAATCATGCTCTTCCTTATTTGAATCTACTTAAAATTTTGCCACACTTGTTCACTCTCTAACTTACTCATCCATTTCGCTTTCAGATGGAGCCGAATGAACCCATCAACACCAAGTTCTACCAGCTTGGGAATGGTGGAAGCTTGATCTTCGAGCACGACCTCAACGCCGTCTCGGACTTCCTTGGACGCCCACACCCCGAGTTCCACGGGATTCAGTTGGACGACCAGCCTGGAGGAGAGTTGCAGTGGGTCATCACTGCTGACTTGAGGGGCAAGATGGAGCCTCCCACCTTGGAGATGATCCTCTTCTCCTTCTGCGAGAGCAACTGGCTCGACGGACTCGCACGTGGCCTTCAGGAGGCACTTGCGCGTCTCTGTGGAAAGAACGTGGTGCGCCTCCTCGCTTCCCGCTTTGCGCATCTCGTGAGGCGTGATGCCATGGGAGTGCCCATGGAGCTGCAGCCGCACCCGGAGTTGAGGCACCATGTTGAGTACCTCGACTTCATGCTGTACCAGACTCAGAAGGATCTGGATGCCTCCCGCGTGTATGCGAACCAGACCCACGCTCACATCATCGAGCAGGGTGAGGCGATCAAGCTACTCGCCAACGACCGCAAGACCCTTCGCCAGCAGCGTGCCAAGAAGGATGCTACGATTGTGCGCCTTCGCGCCAAGATAGCATCTTTTGAGGCCACTGTCAAGGCCCAGGAGGACCAGCTGAGAGAGATAGAGGAAGACGATGGAGGTATCGACCTTCAGGGAGGAGGAGCCTTCCTAAGCGACAACGACGACTTTGAGGAGAATGAGTTCACCGAGGAGGAGGACTATGAGTTCCTGGAGGCAGGACCCGACGACTTCGTCCCGATCGATGTCGAGGATGAGGAGTAGTTGCACTTGATCACTTATGTAGGTGTGAGTTGTATCCCGCCCGTTGTATCGTAGCATGAGAGAATGGTTCTTAAAACCATGGAAGTGTTAGTGTGTTAGTTTGTACTATGTGATGTTGAATGAATGAATAAATGTTGTGTTTGTCATGAAAAGTTTTCAAGTTTCAAAGTTTTAAACGTACTCAAAATAAACCATAGAAATTTCCCTCTTATCTCATGATCTTCTCTATGATTCAGATGGCCCCTCCCAATCGCAACAACAACGATGTCATGATGCAACTGCTGCAAACCCTGAAGGCTGACAGGGAGACTGAAAGAGCTGAACGCCAAGCCAACATCGCAGCACTGCAGAATCTTGCCAACCAAGGCCATGGGAATCATGACCATCCCGGATCAAAGCTCAAGAACTTCCAGAACACCAACCCTCAGGTCTTTAGCAAGACTGAAGAACCCCTCGACACCGACGACTGGCTCCAGACTATGGAGAACAACTTGGAAGTAGCCGGAGTAGAAGCCAACGAGATGGTCTTGTTCGCAACCCACTACCTCGCCGGACCAGCCCGAACCTGGTGGACTAGCATCCGTGCCATGAACGGAGGTCAATTCATGACTTGGGCAGATTTCAAGCTCAAGTTTAGCAAGTACCATGTGCCCCCGGGTCTTATCAAGAAGATTTCCAAATCCATTTAAATTTCAATACTAGTCCTGACTTTGAAAGGTTTGTAAGTCATGAATTGACCTACTAGGGTTTGTAAGTGAAAGGTTATGGTTGATGATCCGCGTACTGTGTTACGATGATTCGGGGTAATCCCGACGGATGAAATCAAATGTTGTGGCACAAGTATGCAACCTCTGCATAGTGTAAATCTATTCGAATAGCCGTGTCCACGGTTACGGACGGTTGGAAAGGCCATACAGTTTCCGGTGTCAGATTCTTGAAAAATATTGGTGAAATGAATGGTGAATTGGTGACTTGTTTTGAATCACAACAAATGTTGTGGGAATGACACTAATGTTCCCACTTGAGTTAGTTAGCACTTGAATAAGTCTTCTCTCAAATACTTGTGAACTAAAATTGGCTTTATGCAAATAAACTAGAGCTTAGCACCCCTTACTAGAATTGTTAGCACTTACACTAGTATTAGTTTGCGAGTACTTAAAGTACTCACAGCTTTGTCCCTGGCTATTCAAATGGCCAGAGTATGAAGATGAACAGAACTACCAAGGAGATGACCAGCATGACGCCTACGACAACTAGGAGTCTTTAGACGTCAAGTGTTGGCCTGTGGACTAGAGAGTCCATTTGTCTTTACGCTTCCGCTATGAACTTGTGTTTGTTCGTTGATCAATAGATCAACTATTCGTGTAATATGGATCATGTGATTCAAGTTGTAAGACAATATGGTTTGTAATGAATGATGACTATGATACTTAACTATTATGCCTCACAACAACAATATTCCTGGGATTGCGATGAATGACATAATAGGCATCCGGGCTTAAAAATACGGGTGTTGACAAGTTGGTATCAGAGCCATTGTTTGACCTTAGAAGACCCTAGTTAGAATGGACATTCAGAAAAACTTAACTTTGAAATCAAATGAAGAGAATATTTATGAAAATTTACTTACACTCTTGTCTTTGAGACTTTTTCAAAATTTGATGAATCATGCTCTTCCTTATTTGAATCTACTTAAAATTTTGCCACACTTGTTCACTCTCTAACTTACTCATCCATTTCGCTTTCAGATGGAGCTGAATGAACCCATCAACACCAAGTTCTACCAGCTTGGGAATGGTGGAAGCTTGATCTTCGAGCACGACCTCAACGCCGTCTCGGACTTCCTTGGACGCCCACACCCCGAGTTCCACGGGATTCAGTTGGACGACCAGCCTGGAGGAGAGTTGCAGTGGGTCATCACTGCTGACTTGAGGGGCAAGATGGAGCCTCCCACCTTGGAGATGATCCTCTTCTCCTTCTGCGAGAGCAACTGGCTCGACGGACTCGCACGTGGCCTTCAGGAGGCACTTGCGCGTCTCTGTGGACAGAACGTGGTGCGCCTCCTCGCTTCCCGCTTCGCGCATCTCGTGAGGCGTGATGCCATGGGAGTGCCCATGGAGCTGCAACCGCACCCGGAGTTGAGGCACCATGTTGAGTACCTCGACTTCATGCTGTACCAGACTCAGAAGGATCTGGACGCCTCCCGCGTGTATGCGAACCAGACCCACGCTCACATCATCGAGCAGGGTAAGGCGATCAAGCTACTCGCCAACGACCGCAAGACCCTTCGCCAGCAGCGTGCCAAGAAGGATGCTACGATTGTGCGCCTTCGCGCCAAGATAGCATCTTTTGAGGCCACTGTCAAGGCCCAGGAGGACCAGCTGAGAGAGATGGAGGAAGACGATGGAGGTATCGACCTTCAGGGAGGAGGAGCCTTCCTAAGCGACAACGACGACTTTGAGGAGAACGAGTTCACCGAGGAGGAGGACTATGAGTTCCTGGAGGCAGGACCCGACGACTTCGTCCCGATCGATGTCGAGGATGAGGAGTAGTTGCACTTGATCACTTATGTAGGTGTGAGTTGTATCCCGCCCGTTGTATCGTAGCATGAGAGAATGGTTCTTAAAACCATGGAAGTGTTAGTGTGTTAGTTTGTACTATGTGATGTTGAATGAATGAATAAATGTTGTGTTTGTCATGAAAAGTTTTCAAGTTTCAAAGTTTTAAACGTACTCAAAATAAACCATAGAAATTTCCCTCTTATCTCATGATCTTCTCTATGATTCAGATGGCCCCTCCCAATCGCAACAACAACGATGTCATGATGCAACTGCTGCAAACCCTGAAGGCTGACAGGGAGACTGAAAGAGCTGAACGCCAAGCCAACATCGCAGCACTGCAGAATCTTGCCAACCAAGGCCATGGGAATCATGACCATCCCGGATCAAAGCTCAAGAACTTCCAGAACACCAACCCTCAGGTCTTTAGCAAGACTGAAGAACCCCTCGACACCGACGACTGGCTCCAGACTATGGAGAACAACTTGGAAGTAGCCGAAGTAGAAGCCAACGAGATGGTCTTGTTCGCAACCCACTACCTCGCCGGACCAGCCCGAGCCTGGTGGACTAGCACCCGTGCCATGAACGGAGGTCAATTCATGACTTGGGCAGATTTCAAGCTCAAGTTTAGCAAGTACCATGTGCCCCCGGGTCTTATCAAGAAGATTTCCAAATCCATTTAAATTTCAATACTAGTCCTGACTTTGAAATTCAATAGAATCTGTTTGGCTTGGCCAAATTTAGTAAATTTGATGTTGTTGGAAAGCTACTGAAAAGATATACAACTTGCCACTGGTCTCACTGTGAAATCTGCGGTAGAAATCAAATACTCTCACATGAAATACTTGGAGATTTTAAATCATAATAAGCATTGTTAAATAGTATGAGGTATTCTACCTCATTTAAATCATTTTCTCAAATGATGATGATGAATGGTTGACTTAGGTCAACATTATTTCATGTATGATTGTTTGAGAAATTAAATCTTAAGAAGATTCAATGAGAGGAAATTATTTCTCAAGAACTAAATGGAAACTATCATTTACATATGTAATGAGAAGAAATTATTTTTCCTAAAGAAAAGAAACCAATGCACCTAATTGTATTAATTGTGTGACTAGAATAGTTTGTGTGAATGCATGTGATGCTTAGTATAGCTTTTGAATTTGTTGAGTGATTATACCTCGTATTCAAATTTAGACGCTAGCACCGGAGAATACCCCGAAGAAGAAGGTTGGTACCAAGAGGAGGAAGAGGAGAACTTTGAGAACTACCAAGGGAAGCTAATATTCTTGCAAAGTGCAAAGCCCCTTTGGGGCAAGGCACCATTAGTCTTACCTTTCTTACCACAAGCCTATCCCAAGTTTTTACCTTACAAGTTTTTACTTGTTTATTTGAAGAGTTACTTTTATAGTTAACTTTGGTCAAAGTTAAAGAAGGTTACTAGAGTAGCAAAGTTAGTCTCAAGCTAGCCAAGCAAGATAGCACCCCTCATGATTAGTGCTAGTGCTAAATACTAAAACTTGACTAATCTAGATGGGAACATGTGACTTGAAATGAATTTGAAACCTTGGAAGGATGAGTCATTCCATTGAATGAATTTTGAAGGTGAATATGACTTGGAGAAGATGGTGATTTTTTTTATAAAACTGATATTGGTTTGAATGCGATACCTTTCCAATATTGAGTAGGGCTTAACTGGAAATTTATGCATCTTAGTATGGGTTCCCTCTGAACACACATCATAGGGGTTATGCCGAGGCTGCCTCCGTTGTTGAGAAATGATGTGAATTGAGGTGAATTGTACGGCCAAGCCTCGTGCGCTCCCAGTGCTGACAATTGGTCTTCACTGGGAGGCCAAGCTCATGGGGAGAGGTGCTCATACTAGGGTTTGTAAGTGAAAGGTTATGGTTGATGATCCGCGTACTGTGTTACGATGATTCGGGGTAATCCCGACGGATGAAATCAAATGTTGTGGCACAAGTATGCAACCTCTACATAGTGTAAATCTATTCGAATAGCCGTGTCCACGGTTACGGACGGTTGGAAAGGCCATACAGTTTCCGGTGTCAGATTCTTGAAAAATATTGGTGAAATGAATGGTGAATTGGTGACTTGTTTTGAATCACAACAAATGTTGTGGGAATGACACTAATGTTCCCACTTGAGTTAGTTAGCACTTGAATAAGTCTTTTCTCAAATACTTGTGAACTAAAATTGGCTTTATGCAAATAAACTAGAGCTTAGCACCCCTTACTAGAATTGTTAGCACTTACACTAGTATTAGTTTGCGAGTACTTAAAGTACTCACAGCTTTGTCCCTGGCTATTCAAATGGCCAGAGTATGAAGATGAACAGAACTACCAAGGAGATGACCAGCATGACGCCTACGACAACTAGGAGTCTTTCGACGTCAAGCGTTGGCCTGTGGACTAGAGAGTCCATTTGTCTTTACGCTTCCGCTATGAACTTATGTTTGTTCGTTGATCAATAGATCAACTATTCGTGTAATATGGATCATGTGATTCAAGTTGTAAGACAATATGGTTTGTAATGAATGATGACTATGATACTTAACTATTATGCCTCGCAACAACAATATTCCTGGGATTGCGATGAATGACATAATAGGCATCCGGGCTTAAAAATACGGGTGTTGACAAGTTGGTATCAGAGCCATTGTTTGACCTTAGAAGACCCTAGTTAGAATGGACGTTCAGAAAAACTTAACTTTGAAATCAAATGAAGAGAATATTTATGAAAATTTACTTACACTCTTGTCTTTGAGACTTTTTCAAAATTTGATGAATCATGCTCTTCCTTATTTGAATCTACTTAAAATTTTGCCACACTTGTTCACTCTCTAACTTACTCATCCATTTCGCTTTCAGATGGAGCCGAATGAACCCATCAACACCAAGTTCTACCAGCTTGGGAATGGTGGAAGCTTGATCTTCGAGCACGACCTCAACGCCGTCTCGGACTTCCTTGGACGCCCACACCCCGAGTTCCACGGGATTCAGTTGGACGACCAGCCTGGAGGAGAGTTGCAGTGGGTCATCACTGCTGACTTGAGGGGCAAGATGGAGCCTCCCACCTTGGAGATGATCCTCTTCTCCTTCTGCGAGAGCAACTCGCTCGACGGACTCGCACGTGGCCTTCAGGAGGCACTTGCGCGTCTCTGTGGACAGAACGTGGTGCGCCTCCTCGCTTCCCGCTTCGCGCATCTCGTGAGGCGTGATGCCATGGGAGTGCCCATGGAGCTGCAGCCGCACCCGGAGTTGAGGCACCATGTTGAGTACATCGACTTCATGCTGTACCAGACTCAGAAGGATCTGGACGCCTCCCGCGTGTATGCGAATGTGACGCCCCGGAACCGGTACCATGAGGATCTCAGCGAACCCGCCGAAATCCGCATGATATCGATTCAGAGACGCCCTCCGACACGACGTGCGCGACGAATCACACACGTGATGCCAGAGGAATTACCACGAGCGGTAGCATTACAACAGGATTACAATAGAGCCCACAAGATACATATATTACAACAACGACTCTGACGAGTCAAGATACAAATATACAATACAAAGATCCAAATCATACAGAAGATCGCATGCGTCCGAGTACGGACAAGATACAAATTGGACTAAGAGTCCTGAAGATAAACGATGGCGTCCATAACCCTGCCCAGGCCAAGCCGGAAGGGTAACCTTGCTAACGTCGTCATCTCGTACCTGTCAAAGTCGGGCCATCGGTTGCCGACAGAAGGGGGAGGAGACAAAAAGAAAGGAAGGCGAGGGTAAGTACCAATGGCACGTACTTGCGAGACAAGACCAGCTATGCTCGCTGGTGGGCGGTATAAACTTCACCCGGCTATATGTGGAGTTTAGCGGCAGCAAAGCTACTATCCAATAGAGACACGCTACAACATCCGTCTACTCAGAGAAGATAAGAGAGCGCACAAGGTAACAGATAAATACTACACAAACATAACCCAGCCGATTACACATATCCCCTTCAACAACTGCGAAGAGGCAATGTAAAAGGCACTCAACGGTGGACCAGTTTTATTAGGTATCGGTTGTAGTAATACTAAATTACTAATCAAGTTATTAGCAAATTATTATTAACAACATAAAGGTGTAAGTTGTTCTATGATCAAGCTATACAATTCCAAGTCGTCCATAACCGCGGACACGGCTTATCGATAAGATGTACACCCTGCAGGGGTTGCCCAAATGTAACCATACGCATGCTCGAACCCACTTACTACAGGTGGAGTCTCACATCAAGACCGTTCCCAATGCAAGAGAAAATTTAATGGGAGCCACCCAACTAAGCTACCCATGACGAAGTCCGGCCGTACTCCGATACGGACCCAGAGGTTTGCGACATAGTCCAGGCGGGCACTTACGACCAGGCACAAGATAAGTCTATCCGCGTTATGAGTACAATACAGAAATAAACACCCAAAGGCAACAGGAAGTAAATCGTGCATCGTGCATATGAGCAAATAAAACCAAGGTTGTGGCTCCCAATAAACAGACTCGAGGAAAGGTAGTGGGTGATGGGGGTCCCATTCCCCCACATACGGGTAGAGCGCTCAATCTCGGAACAGATAACAAGAACTCGGGTCCTAGGGGACATTAGCAAGTCAAAGTTCCAATGCTTTCGCAAAGGGGCTCACAGATGCCTCTGCTTACAATTTTAGTTGTTAACAATTAAGTAAAATATGTGTATCTCCAACACCTGATATAGCATGTGATAACCTCCCAACAACCCAACATATCCCGATAACAGATCGAGATAAACAACAGAGCCTAAACACGCCTACGACTCGCAAGGCTCAAACATCAAGCAACGGCTATGGGTAAGGAATGATACATATAGGAGTATTATGGTAAACAAGTGGAATAGGACACGTGACTCGATAAAGAATCGCAACATAGGGATAGCAATGCGAGGGAGAGAGTAAAATAGGTGAAGAGAGAGGGCTCGCCTGTGAAAAGTTGCAGAAGCACTTGTCGTATCTCACCACACCACTTCGGGATCCTATCCGGGAAGAAGCAAATGCTGGAACAAACAACGGATGCAAATCTTACTACTACGGCAAAAGAATCAGCATGGTCATGATATAACATGCATGGCATGGCAAACATGATGCGATGCAACTTATCCATATTAATCGGAGTCGGAACCCCGAACAAACAAATTAGATTGAAGTTGCATATCTACCGGCAAAGTTAATTATTGATTAGCATGGTAAGACATGGCAAGGGTGAGCTACTTCAATATTAAACGGAGCGGGGAATTCTTATCCGACAATTCCAAAATACTCCGCGTATATGTTAGGTGGACATACATGAACTATCACGTCGCGACATGATGCGAGATGCAAACAGGCATATAGATGTCATATTCATGATCCTTGCATTTTTCTGATCAAAATGGATATAAAGTTTGTTTGATTTGGATTTGTAAAAGTGCATTTCTTTAAATTCATTTGAGAAACCATCTGTTTGCAAATTGCTGAAAACTGGAATTGGAATTTGAGCAGGAAACGGTTTACACCGTGGTGGACCTAGCCAGAGACACAGACAGGTGGGGCTCCACGCCACGTCAGCTCCAGCGTGGATGGATGCAAAAAGGTGGTTTTAATCCGCACCCGCGAGGAATCGAACTCGGGCTTGCTGATTGCAGGACGAGGGATAGAACCAGTGTGCTGCTGATACGATTTTGTTATGAAGCAGGTTGCATACAATGTAAGGTTGAGCACACAGCGTTAACTGAAGAGTTGACACTTGCAAACTGAAACTGACAGTTGCTGTTGCCACTTTGGTCGTCGATGGCGAGTGTACTGGTGATGCTACGGCGTGGTTCTCAACAGGTTGAGCAAGAGGGTGGTTCCCTGTTTCAAAATGGATTGGAAAGGTTGAAAGCGGTGCAGGGATACGACGGGAGGAGCTCGCCGGAGTTGGGTCAGCGACATAGCGAAAACTGAACTGAAACTGTACAGCACGAACTGAAGAGCTGCAGCAGCGATTCCTGTAGACGAGAAACTGCACAGATGTTAAAGCGATAGACGCGACGAATCTGGCCATCCTTTTGAGCGAAACAAAAGACGTTGAGAAAGAGGGATGTCACATGAAACTAATGGGACCGAGATGGTTGGAAACGGTGCACAGAGTCGCCGGAGAAACTCGCCGGAAAACAGACAGGCAAAACAACAGAACTGAAACTGGGAAAGCTTCTGTTTCTGGACCTGACTTTGGAAGAAGATGGCGTCGCCAATACTGCACCGTTTTGGACGATTCAAAGTTCAACACGAAGCTGGAGATGTTGTGCATCTACTGGAACAAGAATCTCGTACGGAGGTGGTCTGTGCCGGCGGGGATCTACGTCGGAATATGCCACCGTGAAAGAAAAACGGGACCTTGCTGTTTGCTCGATTCGCCTCGATCTCTTCTTCCTCTCGTTTCTGCCTAGAACCAGGGACGCAGAGGCATGCAGGGGAACGAGGATGGTGATGTGCTCACCCTGGGGTGGTCGCAGACGAGGAGGAGGGGCTGCCGGCGACGAGGACGAAGATGTGGCCGAGGCAGACGTTGGCGACGACGACGAGCTTGTGGAGATTCTGCGGGCGGTTAGCTTCGGGAGGACGACGAGGAGGTAGAAGGAGGAAGACGTGATCCCGTTCCAAGGCTCAGGTGAGGCCGAGGGTGGCCATGGCGTCGGCGACGGCGAGGTAGACGGCGAGGAGCTCGGTGAGGGTTTTCGTGGGAGGAAACAGAGATGGTGGCGGCGGCTGTAGAGAGGAAGAAGTGGAGCTAGGTTTTTGGCAGGTGATGGCTGCTGGATTTTTATAGAGGGTAGGCGGTTGCATGGTGGCCGTCCCATCATGGCCATGGCTACGTGGAGTAGCTAGGATGCTTGCCGTACCTGTAGATGAAGAACATGGACGGGAGGACTCCCTGGTGGGCTTTCATGCTGGATAGAAAAGGAGAAGAAGGTGGGCTGAAAGAAAAGAGCGTGTTGGGCTACAAGGCAAGGATATATTGGACGTGGTGGTAACATGATTGATCGGGCGACTATTTTGCTTTCTCTTCTTCTTTGAAGCTTCTTCTTTTCTTTTTCTTGCTGAATTGCTCCGGCCAAGGAATAGGGCTAGAGGAGAGTTTTGACAGATTTGCAAATCTAGATTTTGGCTTTTCCGAATAATTTTGCAAGGTTCTGAAATATATGTTTTTTTTTGGTTTTATTTAAAATAAGAAAAAGGTGAGGGGAGGGTTTATTATATAAACCATATGAGTGGAAAAACTTAAATAGTTTTTATTCAAAATAATTTTTATTTGATAAAAACTTGTGGTGATATGATGCATGATGCATGGTAATGCATAAAAGGAAAACAACAAACAAATCTAATAGGGGTGCTACCCGGGGCCGTTACAATCGACACCACTAACAAGGAACCTCGCCCCGAGGTTCCACGTCAAGCCAAGGGGGAGTTGGTTAAACTATCGAGTCTTCTTGTACCATGTTGACAATCACCCGACCTCGAGGTGGAACCTTCTTCTGGCGAAGTGTTGATCTTCTCGACACCACTAACAAGAATTCTTGCTCCACGTAGATCGGCGACACCACTAACAAGAAGTCGTTGTTCCGGTGTTGATGATGCGCCTCTGTCGGAAAACTCCGAAGATCGGACCTAATAGGTGAAAGGCATAGATCGTCCAACCCACGTTGGAACCTAAGACTCAGAAAAACTCAGATAAGAGAGAAGACTCAAAACTCGCAAAGGTAAGAGGAAAAAGAATATAGATAAGGAGAAAAATCAGAACTAATCAGATCTATCCAACGAATTTTAGAAAATAGTTTTGGACGCTCTAGACTCAACGACCATTGGCAAGGTTATCCTACAGGCTGGACTAGTGGGGTACCGTCAACCTGAGCTCTGATACCAACTTGTGACGCCCCGGAACCGGTACCATGAGGATCTCAGCGAACCCGCCGAAATCCGCATGATATCGATTCAGAGACGCCCTCCGACACGACGTGCGCGACGAATCACACACGTGATGCCAGAGGAATTACCACGAGCGGTAGCATTACAACAGGATTACAATAGAGCCCACAAGATACATATATTACAACAACGACTCTGACGAGTCAAGATACAAATATACAATACAAAGATCCAAATCATACAGAAGATCGAATGCGTCCGAGTACGGACAAGATACAAATTGGACTAAGAGTCCTGAAGATAAACGATGGCGTCCATAACCCTGCCTAGGCCAAGCCGGAAGGGTAACCTTGCTAACGTCGTCATCTCGTACCTGTCAAAGTCGGGCCATCGGTTGCCGACAGAAGGGGGAGGAGACAAAAAGAAAGGAAGGCGAGGGTAAGTACCAATGGCACGTACTTGCGAGATAAGACCAGCTATGCTCGCTGGTGGGCGGTATAAACTTCACCCGGCTATATGTGGAGTTTAGCGGCAGCAAAGCTACTATCCAATAGAGACACGCTACAACATCCGTCTACTCAGAGAAGATAAGAGAGCGCACAAGGTAACAGATAAATACTACACAAACATAACCCAGCCGATTACACATATCCCCTTCAACAACTGCGAAGAGGCAATGTAAAAGGCACTCAACGGTGGACCAGTTTTATTAGGTATCGGTTGTAGTAATACTAAATTACTAATCAAGTTATTAGCAAATTATTATTAACAACATAAAGGTGTAAGTTGTTCTATGATCAAGCTATACAATTCCAAGTCGTCCATAACCGCGGACACGGCTTATCGATAAGATGTACACCCTGCAGGGGTTGCCCAAATGTAACCATACGCATGCTCGAACCCACTTACTACAGGTGGAGTCTCACATCAAGACTGTTCCCAATGCAAGAGAAAATTTAATGGGAGCCACCCAACTAAGCTACCCGTGACGAAGTCCGGCCGTACTCCGATACGGACCCAGAGGTTTGCGACATAGTCCAAAGTGCACTTACGACCAGGCACAAGAT
The DNA here is from genome assembly GCF_019359855.2 of Lolium perenne. Lineage (NCBI taxonomy): Eukaryota > Viridiplantae > Streptophyta > Magnoliopsida > Poales > Poaceae > Lolium > Lolium perenne. The sequence continues at coordinate 109,720,245 of NC_067249.2, read as the reverse complement.
AAGTCTATCCGCGTTATGAGTACAATACAGAAATAAACACCCGAAGGCAACAGGAAGTAAATCGTGCATCGTGCATATGAGCAAATAAAACCAAGGTTGTGGCTCCCAATAAACAGACTCGAGGAAAGGTAGTGGGTGATGGGGGTCCCATTCCCCCACGTACGGGTAGAGCGCTCAATCTCGGAACAGATAACAAGAACTCGGGTCCTAGGGGATATTAGCAAGTCAAAGTTCCAATGCTTTCGCAAAGGGGCTCACAGATGCCTCTGCTTACAATTTTAGTTGTTAACAATTAAGTAAAACATGTGTATCTCCAACAACTGATATAGCATGTGATAACCTCCCAACAACCCAACATATCCCGATAACAGATCGAGATAAACAACAGAGCCTAAACACGCCTACGACTCGCAAGGCTCAAACATCAAGCAACGGCTATGGGTAAGGAATGATACATATAGGAGTATTATGGTAAACAAGTGGAATAGGACACGTGACTCGATAAAGAATCGCAACATAGGGATAGCAATGCGAGGGAGAGAGTAAAATAGGTGAAGAGAGAGGGCTCGCCTGTGAAAAGCTGCAGAAGCACTTGTCGTATCTCACCACACCACTTCGGGATCCTATCCGGGAAGAAGCAAATGCTGGAACAAACAACGGATGCAAATCTTACTACTACGGCAAAAGAATCAGCATGATCATGATATAACATGCATGGCATGGCAAACATGATGCGATGCAACTTATCCATATTAATCGGAGTCGGAACCCCGAACAAACAAATTAGATTGAAGTTGCATATCTACCGGCAAAGTTAATTGTTGATTAGCATGGTAAGACATGGCAAGGGTGAGCTACTTCAATATTAAACGGAGCGGGGAATTCTTATCCGACAATTCCAAAATACTCCGCGTATATGTTAGGTGGACATACATGAACTATCACGTCGCGACATGATGCGAGATGCAAACAGGCATATAGATGTCATATTCATGATCCTTGCATTTTTCTGATCAAAATGGATATAAAGTTTGTTTGATTTGGATTTGTAAAAGTGCATTTCTTTAAATTCATTTGAGAAACCATCTGTTTGCAAATTGCTGAAAACTGGAATTGGAATTTGAGCAGGAAACGGTTTACACCGTGGTGGACCTAGCCAGAGACACAGACAGGTGGGGCTCCACGCCACGTCAGCTCCAGCGTGGATGGATGCAAAAAGGTGGTTTTAATCCGCACCCGCGAGGAATCGAACTCGGGCTTACTGATTGCAGGACGAGGGATAGAACCAGTGTGCTGCTGATACGATTTTGTTATGAAGCAGGTTGCATACAATGTAAGGTTGAGCACACAGCGTTAACTGAAGAGTTGACACTTGCAAACTGAAACTGACAGTTGCTGTTGCCACTTTGGTCGTCGATGGCGAGTGTACTGGTGATGCTACGGCGTGGTTCTCAACAGGTTGAGCAAGAGGGTGGTTCCCTGTTTCAAAATGGATTGGAAAGGTTGAAAGCGGTGCAGGGATACGACGGGAGGAGCTCGCCGGAGTTGGGTCAGCGACATAGCGAAAACTGAACTGAAACTGTACAGCACGAACTGAAGAGCTGCAGCAGCGATTCCTGTAGACGAGAAACTGCACAGATGTTAAAGCGATAGACGCGACGAATCTGGCCATCCTTTTGAGCGAAACAAAAGACGTTGAGAAAGAGGGATGTCACATGAAACTAATGGGACCGAGATGGTTGGAAACGGTGCACAGAGTCGCCGGAGAAACTCGCCGGAAAACAGACAGGCAAAACAACAGAACTGAAACTGGGAAAGCATCTGTTTCTGGACCTGACTTTGGAAGAAGATGGCGTCGCCAATACTGCACCGTTTTGGACGATTCAAAGTTCAGCACGAAGCTGGAGATGTTGTGCATCTACTGGAACAAGAATCTCGTACGGAGGTGGTCTGTGCCGGCGGGGATCTACGTCGGAATATGCCACCGTGAAAGAAAAACGGGACCTTGCTGTTTGCTCGATTCGCCTCGATCTCTTCTTCCTCTCGTTTCTGCCTAGAACCAGGGACGCAGAGGCATGCAGGGGAACGAGGATGGTGATGTGCTCACCCTGGGGTGGTCGCAGACGAGGAGGAGGGGCTGCCGGCGACGAGGACGAAGATGTGGCCGAGGCAGACGTTGGCGACGACGACGAGCTTGTGGAGATTCTGCGGGCGGTTAGCTTCGGGAGGACGACGAGGAGGTAGAAGGAGGAAGACGTGATCCCGTTCCAAGGCTCAGGTGAGGCCGAGGGTGGCCATGGCGTCGGCGACGGCGAGGTAGACGGCGAGGAGCTCGGTGAGGGTTTTCGTGGGAGGAAACAGAGATGGTGGCGGCGGCTGTAGAGAGGAAGAAGTGGAGCTAGGTTTTTGGCAGGTGATGGCTGCTGGATTTTTATAGAGGGTAGGCGGTTGCATGGTGGCCGTCCCATCATGGCCATGGCTACGTGGAGTAGCTAGGATGCTTGCCGTACCTGTAGATGAAGAACATGGACGGGAGGACTCCCTGGTGGGCTTTCATGCTGGATAGAAAAGGAGAAGAAGGTGGGCTGAAAGAAAAGAGCGTGTTGGGCTACAAGGCAAGGATATATTGGACGTGGTGGTAACATGATTGATCGGGCGACTATTTTGCTTTCTCTTCTTCTTTGAAGCTTCTTCTTTTCTTTTTCTTGCTGAATTGCTCCGGCCAAGGAATAGGGCTAGAGGAGAGTTTTGACAGATTTGCAAATCTAGATTTTGGCTTTTCCGAATAATTTTGCAAGGTTCTGAAATATATGTTTTTTTTTTGGTTTTATTTAAAATAAGAAAAAGGTGAGGGGAGGGTTTATTATATAAACCATGTGAGTGGAAAAACTTAAATAGTTTTTATTCAAAATAATTTTTATTTGATAAAAACTTGTGGTGATATGATGCATGATGCATGGTAATGCATAAAAGGAAAACAACAAACAAATCTAATAGGGGTGCTACCCGGGGCCGTTACAACGAACCAGACCCACGCTCACATCATCGAGCAGGGTGAGGCGATCAAGCTACTCGCCAACGATCGCAAGACCCTTCGCCAGCAGCGTGCCAAGAAGGATGCTACGATTGTGCGCCTTCGCGCTAAGATAGCATCTTTTGAGGCCACTGTCAAGGCCCAGGAAGACCAGCTGAGAGAGATGGAGGAAGACGATGGAGGTATCGACCTTCAGGGAGGAGGAGCCTTCCTAAGCGACAACGACGACTTTGAGGAGAATGAGTTCACCGAGGAGGAGGACTATGAGTTCCTGGAGGCAGGACCCGACGACTTCGTCCCGATCGATGTCGAGGATGAGGAGTAGTTGCACTTGATCACTTATGTAGGTGTGAGTTGTATCCCGCCCGTTGTATCGTAGCATGAGAGAATGGTTCTTAAAACCATGGAAGTGTTAGTGTGTTAGTTTGTACTATGTGATGTTGAATGAATGAATAAATGTTGTGTTTGTCATGAAAAGTTTTCAAGTTTCAAAGTTTTAAACGTACTCAAAATAAACCATAGAAATTTCCCTCTTATCTCATGATCTTCTCTATGATTCAGATGGCCCCTCCCAATCGCAACAACAACGATGTCATGATGCAACTGCTGCAAACCCTGAAGGCTGACAGGGAGACTGAAAGAGCTGAACGCCAAGCCAACATCGCAGCACTGCAGAATCTTGCCAACCAAGGCCATGGGAATCATGACCATCCCGGATCAAAGCTCAAGAACTTCCAGAACACCAACCCTCAGGTCTTTAGCAAGACTGAAGAACCCCTCGACACCGACGACTGGCTCCAGACTATGGAGAACAACTTGGAAGTAGCCGGAGTAGAAGCCAACGAGATGGTCTTGTTCGCAACCCACTACCTCGCCGGACCAGCCCGAGCCTGGTGGACTAGCACCCGTGCCATGAACGGAGGTCAATTCATGACTTGGGCAGATTTCAAGCTCAAGTTTAGCAAGTACCATGTGCCCCCGGGTCTTATCAAGAAGATGAGGGATGAGTTCCGCGAACTCAAGCAAGGACACATGACGGTGGTAGAATACCGCGACAGGTTCCTTACACTATCAAGGTACGCCCCCAACGAGACCGACACCACCTAGAAGAGGTAGGAGAGATTCCTGAATGGACTGCATGATGAGATGCAGACTGTCCTCGTCAACATCCCCTTTGCCGACCTTGAAGCCCTAGTGGACTCCGCCATCCAGATGGAAGGCAAGCTGAACCAAGCCAACGAGAACCGCAAACGCCGTATGATGCTCCAGAGTGGGCCTAGCAATGCCCCGAAGTATCGCCCCAGCTCAAGCGGAGGTTTCACTCCGAGAAACAACAACAAGTCCCAGATGCAGAATTCGCGCCCCGGTTATCAGAACCGGAGTGGAGGAAACTCCAGGCCAGGAGGCCACAACAACAACAACAACAACAACAACAACAACTTCAACCGCGCTCCGCCCAGAGCCCCCAACACCAACAACAACAACACCAACACCGCTCCAAGGACTGGGAGCAACGCCATCCCCATCGCAACCAAGGACAAGGCCACCATCACTTGTTATGAGTGTGGTGTAGTGGGACACTACTCCAACGAGTGCCCCAAGAGGTTAGCCAAGATTGCAGGCAACACCGCTGCATCTGCTCAGCAACAACGCCGTGTCTCCACCGGCAAGAAGTTCGCCCCCAACAACCCCAATAACAGCAACGGCCGTCTCTTCCACATGAACGCCGAAGAAGCCCAGGAAGCACCAGATGTTGTACTGGGTATGTTTTCTGTCAACTCCATCCCTGCCAGAGTGTTGTTTGATTCCGGAGCATCTCATTCATTTGTCACTGAAGACTTTGCATCCACAAGTAAAATTCAACCCATCAGTTTGAAGCATGTTATGATAGTTCAAATTCCCGGATCAACCACCAAAGCCAGAAAATTTTGCAAAAATGTACCCATCAGAATCCATGAAGTAGACTTTTATGCCAATCTGATTATTCTAGGAACCAAAGGTTTGGAAGTCGTACTAGGAATGGACTGGATGTCAAAACACCATGGACTGATTGACTGTGCCAAGAAAGCCATCACCATGACTAGCAGCATCGGTATCCTAGTAGAACATGTATCTGAAAGACTACCCAGAAAATTTACCTACAACCAAAGTGTATCCAAGCCAACTCTGGATCAAATCAGGGTCGTCTGTCGATACCCTGATGTGTTTCCGGATGATCTACCTGGTATGCCCCCGGATCGGGATATCGAGTTCATCATCGAGTTAATCCCCGGAACTGGACCTATAGCGCGGAGAGCCTATAGTATGAACCCAACAGAGCTTGTGGAGCTGAAGAAGCAGATAGATGATATGTTAGCCAAAGGTTTGATTCGACCTAGTGCACCCCCTGGAGATCACCTGTTTTGTTTGTGGACAAGAAGGATGGTGCCACTCGTTTATGTACGGACTACCGTAAGCTTAACGATGTCACCGTCAAAAACAAATACCCCCTACCCAAGATAGAAGACCTGTTTGATCAGTTGACCGGTGCCAAAGTGTTTCGAAGATAGATCTTAGGACTTGTTATCATCAGTTGAAGATTCGCGCCACAAGTATCCCCAAGACTGCCTTTACCACCAGATATGGGTTGTATGAGTACAATGTCATGTCGTTTGGATTAAACAATGCCCCCGCTTATTTCATGAACCTCATGAATAAGATCTTCATGAACTTTTTGGACAAGTTTGTCGTTGTCTTCATCGACGACATTCTTATCTACTCCAAGTCCGAAGAGGAACATGAACAGCATTTGGAGACTGTCCTTGAAACCCTTAGACACCACCAGTTGTATGCCAAGTTCAGCAAATGTGAGTTTTGGTTGGAGGAAGTAGGATTCATGGGACACATCTTGTCTGTAGGAGGAATTGCCGTAGATCCCGCCAAGATCAATACTGTTACAGAATGGCAAGCCCCAACCACCCAAACCGAGGTCCGCGCTTTTCTTGGATTAGCCGGATATTACCGCAGATTTGTAGAAGGCTTTTCGAGCATCGCTCGACCAATGACACAACTGTTGAAGAAGGACAAGAAGTTCGAATGGACTGACAAATGTGAAGAGAGTTTCCAACAGCTCAAGAGTAGACTGACCTCAGCCACAATCCTGATCATGCCGGACATCACCAAGCCCTTTGACGTCTATTGCGACGCCTCCAAGATTGGTCTTGGATGTGTACTTATGCAAGAAGGCAAAGTGATATCTTACCTATCCAGACAACTGAAGCAACAGAGCAAAACCATCCAACCCACGACCTATAGCTCGCAGCCGTTGTCCTAGCCTTGAAAGTTTGGCGTCATTACCTCATGGGTAATCGATGCGAGATCTACTCCGACCACAAGAGCCTAAAATATATCTTCACCTAGAAGGAGCTGAATATGAGACAGCGCAGATGGATAGAATTGATAAGGGATTACGACATGGAGATTCACTACCACCCCGGCAAGGCCAATGTGGTAGCAGATGCTTTGAGTTGATTGCCGTGTCAGTTGAACTTCGCAATCGAGCAGCCCAGCCTATTTCATGAGTTTGAACAGTTTAGACTGGAGCTTGTTAGTGAAGGATTCCTAGCCAGCATAGAACTTCAACCCACCTTGATAGTCAGATCAAGGAAGCCCAGAAAGGAAACGCTAGCATCGACGGAATCAAGAAACAGATAGCCGCAGGAAAAGCACCAGGATTCACCGTAGATGAAGCCGGAGTTCTTTGGTACAAAGGACGCCTTTGTGTACCATCCGACTCAGAGTTGAAGCAAGTCATCCTGAAAGAAGCCCATGACACCCTTTACTCAATCCACCCCGGAGGTACCAAGATGTATCAAGACTTGAAGGAACAATTCTGGTGGCATGGAATGAAGAGAGAAATCGGTAGCTACATCGCCAAGTGTGACATCTTTCAACGAGTCAAGGCAGAACATCAGCGACCTGCCAGACTGCTACAACCACCGCAGATTCCAGAATGGAAGTGGGACTCCGTAGGAATGGACTTTATCACCGGTTTGCCCAAATCCAGCAAAGGCAATGATTCAATATGGGTGGTTGTCGATAGACTGACCAAGGTAGCCCATTTCATCGCCGTCAAGACCACATACCAAGGCCTAAAGTTAGCTGAACTGTACATCTCCAGAATAGTCGCCCTGCACGGAACCCCGAAGTCGATAGTGTCTGATAGAGGATCACAATTCACCTGAAGATTCTGGCAGAAAGTGCACGAAGGACTAGGAACCCGTCTGAATTTCAACACCGCCTATCACCCTCAGACCGATGGACAGACTGAGAGAGTCAACCAGATACTGGAGGACATGCTGAGAGCATGTGTACTGGAATATGGATCCAAGTGGGAAGACTGCCTGCCTTACGAAGAATTCTCTTACAACAACAGCTACCAAGCCAGCTTACAGATGGCCCCCTTTGAAGCCTTGTACGAAAGGAAATGCCGTACCCCTCTGAATTGGCCGGAAGTCGGAGAAAGCCAAGTCTTTGGGCTAGATGTTCTTCGTGAAGCCGAAGAGAAAGTGCACAAGATCCGCGAGTACCTCAAGACGGCGCAATCAATACAGAAGAGCTACGCCGACAAGAGACGCCGAGAGATTACCTTCGAGATCGGAGATTTTGTCTATCCCAAGGTATCCCCCTTGAAAGGAATGCAGAGATTCCAGCTAAAAGGAAAGCTCGCACCCCGATATGTCGGACCCTTCAAAGTTCTGAGTCGCCGAGGCGAAGTATCTTATCAACTGGAGCTACCCGAAGAAATGTCGGCTGTGCACGACGTGTTTCACATCTCACTCCTCCGGAAGCGCCTTGAAGTCCCCGAGAAGACCGAAGTGTTCAAGAACATCGATCACCAATCGGTGGATATCAACCAGGACCTGACATACCGCGAAGTGCCGATTCGCATCCTGGAGGAAGCTTACAGAACCACCCGCACCCGAAGCATCAAGTTTCTGAAGATACAGTGGAGCAACCATACTGAAGATGAAGCCACTTGGGAACGTGAAGACTTAATGAAGAAGGAGTACCCAGATCTCTTTAGTACCTAACTTTATTTTAGATCTCGGGACGAGATCTTTTGTAAGGGGGAAGGGTTTGTAACATCCCAAATTTCAATAAAAAGAGAGAAGAAGATTTCCAGAGATCCAAAATTCAGAACCAACAAAAACTTTTATTTGCATATAGTGCCATGCATAGGACTTATGCATTTGAGTGATATGCCATGATGATTGTTATTGTGTTTATGTGATAAACCCTAAAACCCTAATGTGATCAAGTGAAGATCACAAACCAAATAAAATAAAAGAGAAAGAAATCAAATAAGAACAAAACCCTAAAACCCTCACATATGGTTTATGCCATTTTTACAAATCTTTACCCTAGACCAAATTGGTCTTCACCATTAGTTGTATTATATTACTAAACACTTATTACAACTTTTGGAATCAAAGAAACACAAATAAAGTCAAATTCAAACTCAAAATGGGATCACATATGATAATGGTCAAATCTGCCATTTATAATCTGGTCCCGACTTTGAGCCTTTGCAATTCAAGTTTTTCAAACTAAACTTTCCCAATTCTTTGCACCTCATCCAAGAGCACATCAAGGTGAACAACTTTGGTAAAGACCACCATGCCAAAATCATCTTGGATCAAAAACTATGCTCATGTAAAGTTGAGACTTTTTAATATGAGCAACAATCTCACTTTGTGCAAATTTGCAATTCTTTGATTTTTACAATTCCACCACCACAAATAGTTGTCTCTGGTCATTTGCAATTCAACCAAACTCACCACTTTCAAATTTTGGAACTTTTTGAACTCAACCAAATTTGGGCAAAATTTGCATTTTGCAAATATGGAATCAATTCAAACACTATTTCAAATAGTGCCCTAGCCAAACCTACTGCCCCACTTCACTCTAACATGTCCCCTGGTTCCCCCTCTCTCTCTTGCTTGCATAAGAACCCTAGGAGGAACCCTAAGGAGGCAAAGACATGGCCATGCCGGCCCATGCCACACATGTCGAGCATCCCTCATTTCCCTTCCTCTCTGGCCACGGCCACCATGTCAAAACGATCCACCTCACCTCCCTCGCACCGCCTACACTCGCCGTTGTCGAGGAAGATGCCGTAGCTCGCCGGTGATCGCGCGCCCAGATCGGCCCAGCACGCCGTTGGCGTCGCACGTGCGCGTGCCACGGGCAACACTGGCCACGCGCCGTCTCGCCAGCCTACGCACGCCCTGGACCACCTCGCTGCAGGTTGAGCACCGCCTGGCGACCACGAAGCCGCCAGACACGCCCACGACAGCTGATGCGGGGTGGCCTTTGAACACCTCCACACCAAGACCAACAAGTCCCCCAAGTGGACCAATGACGCGAGCTCGAGTTAAAGCTCTACATGATGAGGTGAACTCGCTCCTCACCACCCTTGATCTCGGTACCCCTTTGGATGGAATGCTACCTCATGCCGATGTGCTATGTGTCATTAGGTACAAGGCGCATCAAGACCCCGGAGAGGAGGACACGCCAAGGTCAAGGGAAGGAGAGGAGCAGCAGGACATGGAGATGATCATGAAGCCGAACCCAACGTCGCTCAAAGCGCTCAAAAGGAAGAGAAGAGTGTTGGCCAGTCCAGGACCCGGTCAGACCGGCCCCACAACCGGGTCATCTGGTCCCAGGCCCGGTCAACCGGGCGCCCAACCGGATTCCCCTGCATCGTACCGGAAGGCAAGCGGAAACTTCGCAAGATCCCGGTTGGCGCCCGGTCGACCGGACCCAGGACCAGACCACCCGGTCACAGGCCCGATCTGACCAGATACCAAACCAGATTTGATGGGAATGACTCACCAAACTGCCTAAGTTATCCATTCGCGTACCTTTTCGCCTTGCTGGCCATGTATGCCTATATAAGTAACCTGGACCCCTCCTTTACCCCTTAGACTTGAATTGCTCTCAAACACAACTTGAGCTTAGTCTCCCTAGGGTTATCATCCCTCTGTAATCAAGGCATCCTGGTTGTTGATTTGGATATTGCTGAGTGAGATTCTAGTACAAGCTACTCTCTCTCCCTCACCAATCTCTTCTTCTCCAACCCCAATCTCTCACCGGGAATTCTGCCGCGTGCCTCTTCCGGGTGATTCTATTGGCGTGGTCCATCGAGCCACGGGGGTAAGTATCGGGTGTATCGGGTTGGTGTGCGTGCGTGAGTACCGGCGTTCTTAGTGTTCTTCGTGTTCCTCGCGTTCTCCCACCTCTTCCCTTGGTCTTCGGGGTCAAATCGCAAGATCGGGCCAAACCCTTGATCTTAGATCACATCATATGGTATCAGCAGCTCTTGGTTACCGCGATTTTGACCCTCCACCCACCCGATTTCGTTTCTAGAAAATTTTCCACAAAATCCCCAAAAATAGCCCTAAATTGCCTTTTGACCGATCTGTGATTTGGTTGCGTTTTGAGTGGTTTTGGTCCGTGGATTCGGTGTTGTTGTGCTTGATCTACTATTTCCCCAACTTTTAGCCTCCAATTCCATCGTTTCCCGTCGATTTGCTCTTTTGGTTTTGGTTTGGGGAAGAACAGGAGAGAGAAACGCGAAACCCGGTTGAGAAACCCGGTCGACCGGACCAGCCGGCCCAACACCCGGTCAACCGGGCGCCAACCAGATCAGCCGGTCCAGAACCCGGTCCAACCGGATCCAGACCGGGCGCAGCTCCGTGCCCTCCTCCGACCTCGATTTTCGGCTACCACCACCACCACCACCACCATCATCGCAGGTATAACTTGCAGTTTTCCCTTGTAACCCCCTTCCTTTTGCGATCTATCCTATCGAGCATTGCTTGTTTAGTGTTGCGAGACATTGCACGTGGCCCCGATTGTGAGGTGTGTGTGTCGTGTTGAGTAAAGCATCCAAGCAAACACTTGTGTGGCAAGATAGCAAAAGCGAGGCTAACGCTAACATAGCGCGTGAAAAAGCCCCAAAAACACAAAAAGAGTGCAAGTCGCACCATACATCCATACATACAAAAGTGTGAAAGTGCCACCATAGATACAAAAGAGTGCAAGTGCCACCGTGTACAAAAGAGTCATAAGCTTTTAAGCAAACGAGAGAAGAGAAGAGAGGCCGTGTGTGAATCTTGTTGTCTCTTCATTTGCAACCAAAGCTTTGGCTCTCCTTGTGTTAGTCTGACACCGAGCACCTTTGCATACATTTTTCCGCTCACTTTTGGTTGCACTAACCCCGCTTATCCCGTGTGTGTGTTCCACAACTTTTCCGTGTTTATAGTGATCTTCACATTGACATTTGGATTTTTGGACCTCACCCACTTTTAACAACATACTCGATCTTGGATTTTGTCATTTGGTTTTCCACAACACTCACCTAACACCATATTTGCTAGCTTTTGCGTGTGGTTTTGCGTGTGTCCCCGATACACTTGATCTTGCTTTTGGCTTGGTTGATTGCCTCAATACTATCTTACCTTGGTAAGAGAGCGAGGTAGTCTCCTTCCACTAACATACACAACATAGTTCTTGTCTTTCCATCATGGATAGGAACGGAGATGTACCAAGGGAGGGAGAAGTCCTCCACAACACCGAGAGGTTGGTTACTCAACACAACCTATGGATGCATCGACAAGAGTTCAAGGAGCAACTCGCCCTCTTCGAGACGCGCATCGATGAGAAATACGATGAAGTGGCTCACAACTTCTCCGCCGTGAACCAAGACTTGGCTCTCCTTCGTGAAGCTACGGACAACTTGAATGGCCAAATGGCAGCCAATGATACGAACATGGAGCGGCGCATGGATAGCCTCGAGCGCGCCATCACCAACTTGGGTCGCCATCGACGGCACCGCTCTACTTCATCATCCTCAAGCTCGCCACAAGATTACTACTCTCATGGTGGCCTTTCGTCCTCAAGCTCTTCCTCAAGGCATGAAGACCGTCATCGGCCTCATCGCCCACATGCTCATCATGAAGACTCTCGCTCCAACTCTAGGCGAGGATAAATCCATCGCCATGCTCGTCCACATGAACGTCCTCCACAAGATCAAGTCCTCCAACACGATCGTCACCAAGCGGATCGCCATGCCCACCATGGGCGTGACGACCAACCCCAAGACCAAGGTCCTCAAGATCAACCTTGACGAGATCTCCGACGTCACCCTCGCCATGATCAACGTGGAAGAGGAGTTCCACCACATGACCAAGATGAAAGGGCCAACAATGAGCCTCGTCAACAACCTCGACAAGATCTTCAACAACAACATCACCGTGAGCCAAGTGAAGCTAGTGTCCACCTTCAACGTCAACCCAATGCTATGGTTGGCCGTGCAAGACCTCCTATCCCACCTCAAGCCGCAAGAGATGAAGGCATCCGCCCTCGCCGAAGAACCTTGGAGGATGAAGAGAACATGTTTGGAAGGCTCAAGTTCACCATGCCAAAGTTCAAGGGTGAAGAAGATGCCGAGGCCTACCTCTCATGGGCACTCAAGGTTGACAAGATATTCCGCATCCACAACTACTCCGGTGCCAAGAAGGTGGCTATGGAGTCTCTTGAGTTTGAGGATTATGCCAACACTTGGTGGGAACAAGTCCTCACTCTTAGGGAAGAAAAGGGTGAACCTCCTATTGACACTTGGGAAGAGATGAAGGAACAGATGCATGCTCGCTTTGTCCCAACGCACTACATGACCGACCTCTTCAACAAGCTCCAAAAGTTGAAGCAAGGCACCAAGACCGTTGAGGAGTTCTTCAAGGAGATGGAGCTCACTATGATGCGAGCCAACATCCAAGAGTCCGAGGACCAAACCATTGCTCGTTTCTTCAATGGCCTCAACTACCCCATCAAGAGAATTGTGGAGTTCCAACCATACTCCAACTTGGTTGAGTTGGTCCACCAAGCATCCAAGGCCGAGCGCCAAGTGATTGAGGACATCAAGTACTCCAAGGTCAAGACATACTTCTCCTCCAAGCTCGCTCAATCAACTCCTCCTACTACAAGTGTCAAGCCCGACGTGTCCTCTACACCATCCAAGAAACCGACTATCCAAAGTCGCATGAAGCAAACGGTCTCCTCCACCGCCTCCTCTAAGGCATCTACGGGACCCTGTAATGTCACGTGCTTCACGTGTGGCACCCAAGGCCACAAATCGTTTGAGTGCAAGAACACCAAGGTCATGATCACTATGGAGAACGGTGACATCGAGACACTAAGTGAGGATGAATATGAAGCCCTTGTGCAAGCCGCCGTTGCAAATGAAGAAGCTTATGAGGAAGAAAGTGGAGACGACCCTCTCTTATGTGAGCATGACCCAAGTCCCTCACTTGTGGTCACTAGGGTGCTAACAACCCAACCTCAAGCTATGGAAGACCAACGGTGCAACATCTTCCAAACCCGTGCCGGTATTGGTGGCAAATCGATCAAGGTCATCATCGACGGTGGAAGTTTCCATAACCTTGCAAGCACCGAGTTGTGTGAGAAGCTCAACCTCACTCTCCGCAAGCATCCTCACCCTTACCATATCCAATGGTTGAGTGACAAGGGCAACGTCAAGATACAACATACCGTCACCATCAACTTCAAGATTGGACCTTATGAGGACACTATTGAGTGTGACGTGGTACCCATGACGGTGTGCCACATGTTACTTGGACGCCCTTGGCAATTTGACAAGAAGGCTATAGATGATGGACTCTCCAACACATACACCTTCAAGGTCAAGGACAAGAAGTTCGAGTTGCGCCCGATGACTCCTAGCCAAATCATCGCGGATAATGCGAAGGCTTTAGCGAGGGCTCAACTCCGCACCCACCATAGTGAGATGAGAGGAGAGGGAGCGACCCACCACAAAGATAGTGAGCGCCACAAGCCATATATGAGTGAATCAAAGAGTGTCCTACTAGCCACCAAGAGTGAATGGAGAGAGGTCCAAGAGAACCCATCCACCATATTGCACTATGTGCTCATATGCAAGGGACCATCGTCGGCGACTAACGACTTAACCAACATTCCTTCGTCTTTGTTGTCTCTTTTGAAGGAGTTTCAAGAGGTCTTCCCCGACGAGCTCCCTCATGGACTTCCACCACTTGGAGGCATAGAACACCGCATCGACCTCATACCCGGCGCCCCGCTTCCAAACCGTGCCGCATATCGCACCAAGCCCGAAGATACAAAGGAGATTCAACATCAAATTCAAGATCTCCTCGCCAAAGGGTACGTTCGCGAAAGCCTTAGCCCTTGTGCGGTTCCCGTGATTCTTGTGCCTAAACCGGATGAGACGCAACGAATGTGTATGGATTGTCGCCCCATCAATGCCATTACCGTTCGTTACCGCCATCCCATTCCGCGTTTAGATGACATGCTTGATGAATTGAGTGGTGCCACGATTTTCTCTAAAGTCGATTTGCGTAGTGGCTACCACCAAATTCGCATGGCCATTGGTGATGAATGGGAAACGGCATTCAAGACCAAGCTTGGTCTCTATGAATGGCTCGTTATGCCTTTTGGTCTTTCCAATGCTCCATCCACTTTCATGCGTCTTATGAATCACATCTTGCATCCTCTCATTGGCAAGAGTGTGGTTGTCTATTTTGATGATATTCTCATTTATAGCAAAAATCTTGAGGACCATGTGAAACATGTGAGAGAGGTCTTATGCATCTTGCGTCTTGAGAAGCTTTATGCCAACCTCCCTAAATGCACATTTGCTCAAAACAAATTGGTTTTCCTTGGCTTTGTGGTTTCCGCTAATGGGATTGAAGTTGATTCTTCCAAGGTGGAGGCCATCCACAATTGGCCTACTCCTACAAATGTTAGTCAAGTCCGAAGTTTTCATGGACTTGCCGGTTTTTACCGTCGCTTTGTGAAAGATTTTAGAACCATTGCTTGCCCTTTGAATGAACTTACCAAGAAGAATGTTCCGTTTGTTTGGGGCAAGGCCCAACAAAATGCTTTTGATGAGTTGAAGAAACGCCTTACCGAAGCTCCCCTTCTTTTGCTTCCAAACTTTGCAAAAACTTTTGAGATTGAGTGTGATGCAAGTGGACTCGGTATTGGTGGCATTCTTATGCAAGAGGGCAAACCCGTGGCATATTATAGTGAGAAGTTGGATGGCGCACGCCTCAACTATCCTATATATGACAAGGAGCTCTACACTTTGGTTCGTGTTCTTGAAGTTTGGCAACACTATCTTTGGCCAAAAGAGTTTATCATTCATTCCGACCATGAGTCCTTGAAATATTTGAAAAGCCAACACAACTTGAACAAACGACATGCAAAATGGGTCAAGTTCATTGAGTCCTTCCCATATGTAATCAAATACAAGAAGGGCAAGGACAATGTTGTGGCGGATGCTCTTTCCCGCAAAAACACCCTTTTGCTTACACGTTTGGATTTTCATGTTTTGGGACTTGAAGAGATCAAAGAACTCTATCCTTCCGATTCTTTCTTTGCTCCGATATTTGAGAAGTGCTCCGTTGAACGAGGAGTGGATGATTTCTATTTGCATGATGGCTACTTGTTTAAAGCTAACAAGATTTGCATTCCCGAGTCTTCCCTTCGAAAATTGCTTTTGCAAGAGTCACATGGAGGTGGTCTTATGGGACACTTTGGACGAGAGAAGACATATGCCATGCTCTCAACCCACTACTATTGGCCAAGAATGTACCGCGACGTGGAACGCCTTTGCCGCCGGTGCACAACTTGCTTACAAGCTAAGTCTACCTCCAACCCTTATGGCCTTTATACACCATTGCCTATTCCTCATGCACCTTGGTCGGATATTAGCATGGATTTCATCCTAGGATTACCTCGCACTAAGCATGGTCATGATTCCATATTTGTGGTAGTGGATAGATTCTCTAAGATGGCTCATTTCATACCTTGCCACAAGAGCTACGATGCTTCACACATTGCTTCATTGTTTTTCAGGGAAATCGTTCGCCTACATGGAATACCGGCAAGCATTGTGTCGGATCGAGACGTCAAGTTCATGAGCTATCTTTGGAAGTCGCTCATGGCAAAGTTTGGAGTGAAGCTCTTGTTTTCATCATCCTCACACCCGCAAACGGACGGAAAAATGGAAGTGGTCAATCGAAGCCTCTCCACTCTCCTACGCATCCTAGTGAAGAAAAACTTGAAGTCATGGGAGGAGTGCCTCCCACATGCGGAGTTCGCCTACAACCGCGCCAAGCACTCGACAACATCAAAGAGTCCCTTCATGGTCGTCTACGGTTTCGAGCCTCCAACGGCACTCGACATACTACCACTCCCCCTTCATGAGCGGACGAACATGGACTTCGACAAGCGCATCGCCGCCATGAAGAAACTACATGAAGAATCAAGAGCAACCATTCAAGAACATGTGCTTCGTCAAGCTACCCGCCTCAACGCCAAGAAGAAGGAACGCATATTTCACAAAGGCGACCTCGTTTGGATCCACCTCCGGAAGGAAAGATTCCCTCATGAACGCAACTCGAAGCTCAAGCCAAGAGGAGATGGCCCCTTCAAGGTCCTCAAGCGCATCAACAACAACGCCTACGTCATCGACATCCCAACCTCCAAGTACTTGGTGAGCAACACGTTCAACGTTGCGGACTTATCGCCATATCATGAAGATGAGGAGGCACAAGAGTCGAGGACGACTCTTTCCCAAGGGGGGGAGATGATGCGGGGTGGCCTTCGAACACCTCCACACCAAGACCAACAAGTCCCCCAAGTGGACCAATGACGCGAGCTCGAGTTAAAGCTCTACATGATGAGGTGAACTCGCTCCTCACCACCCTTGATCTCGGTACCCCTTTGGATGGAATGCTACCTCATGCCGATGTGCTATGTGTCATTAGGTACAAGGCGCATCAAGACCCCGGAGAGGAGGACACGCCAAGGTCAAGGGAAGGAGAGGAGCAGCGGGACATGGAGATGATCATGAAGCCGAACCCGACGTCGCTCAAAGCGCTCAAAAGGAAGAGAAGAGTGCTGGCCGGTCCAGGACCCGGTCAGACCGGCCCCACAACCGGGTCATCCGGTCCCAGGCCCGGTCAACCGGGAGCCCAACCGGATTCCCCTGCATCGTACCGGAAGGCAACCGGAAACTTTGCAAGATCCCGGTTGGCGCCCGGCCGACCGGACCCAGGACCGGACCACCCGGTCACAGGCCCGGTCTGACCGGATACCAAACCAGATTTGTCCCATGAGCTATATATTGTAAAGGTGAAGGATAGAAATTTAAAGGTAGCACTCAAGAAATTTACTTTGGAATGGCGGAGAAATACCATGTAGTAGGTAGGTATGGTGGACACAAATGGCATAGTGGTTGGCTCAAGGATTTTGGATGCATGAGAAGTATTCCCTCTTGATACAAGGCTTAGGCTAGCAAGGTTATTTGAAACAAACACAAGGATGAACCGGTGCAGCAAAACTCACATAAAAGACATATTGTAAACATTATAAGACTCTACACCGTCTTCCTTGTTGTTCAAACTCAATACTAGAAATTATCTAGACCTTAGAGAGACCAATTATGCAAACCAAATTTTAGCAAGCTCTATGTATTTCTTCATTAATAGGTGCAAAGTATATGATGCAAGAGCTTAAACATGAGCACAACAATTGCCGAGTATCACATTACCCAAGACATTTAAGTAATTACTACATGTAGCATTTCCCGTTTCCAACCATATAACAATTAACGAAGCAGTTTCAACCTTCGCCATGAACATTAAGAGCCAAGAACACATGTGTTCATATGAACCAGCGGAGCGTGTCTCTCTCCCACACAAGTATTTATTCAAACAAAAACAAAAACAAAAACAAACAGACACTCCAAGTAAAGTACATAAGATGTGACCGAATAAAAATATAGTTTCAAGGGAGGAACCTGATAATTTTGTCGATGAAGAAGGGGATGCCTTGGGCATCCCCAAGCTTAGATGCTTGATTCTTCTTGAAATATGCAGGGGTGAACCACCGGGGCATCCCCAAGCTTAGACTTTTCACTCTTCTTGATCGTAGTATATCATCCTCCTCTCTTGACCCTTGAAAACTTCCTTCACACCAAACTCGAAACAAACTCATTAGAGGGTTAGTGCATAATCAAAAACTCACATGTTCAGAGGTGACACAATCATTCTTAACACTTCTGGACATTGCTCAAAGCTACTGAAAGTAAATGGAACAAAGAAATCCATCCCACATAGCAAAAGAAGCAATGCGAAATAAAAGGCAGAATCTGTCAAAACAGAACAGTCCGTAAAGACGAATTTTATTGAGGCACCAGATTTGCTCAAATGAAGATGCTCAACTTGAATGAAAGTTGCGTACATATCTGAGGATCACTCACGTAAATTGGCATAATTTTCTGAGTTACCTACAGAGAATTAGGCCCAGATTCGTGACAGCAAGAAATCTGTTTCTGCGCAGTAATCCAAATCTAGTATGAACCTTACTATCGAAGACTTTACTTGGCACAAAAATGCAATAAAACTAAGATAAGGAGAGGTTGCTACAGTAGTAACAACTTCCAAGACTCAAATATTGTAACATCCCAATTCTCAATAAAAGGAACAAGAGAGAGAATTCAAGAATCCAAAAATCAGAGCCAACAAAAACTTTTTCTCATCATATAGGACTATGCATATAGCTCACCTTATTAATTTAATTGAGTGTGCTTTTGCCATGATGCTTGTTTATGTGTTACTCTCATTCTAAAACCCTAGCAATGATCACTTGATCATCCAAAGTCAAATAAAAATAATATAGAAAAGAAATTCTAAAAATCAACTTCACACCCACATATGGCATATGCCATTTTTACAAATCTTTGGTCTAGGCCATTTTGGTTTGCACCATTAGTTGTAAATGGATACCAAACACTTATTAACACCTTTGGAATCAAAAAAACTCAATTCAAATCAAATTTGAATCAAAATTGAGCTCACATATGATTATGGTCATATGTGCCATTTTTAGCCCGAGGCTCACTTTGAGCCCCTGGTTTTTAACTTTTCACTTCTACACTTTGTCAACTCTTTGCACCTCATCCAAGACAACATCAAGGACTTCAACTTTGTCCAAAACCACCCACCCAAATTCCTTCTCAAATTCAAATGACAAGCAAGCAAAGTTGGAACAAAGTTGCATATGCAAGATCATATACATTTTGGGATTTTGCAAAACAACTCCAAATTGAACCAAACCACCACCATTCTACTCCTTTTATTATATGACTACAACCCACCAAAAAGAATTTCAAAATTCAAAAATCTTTTTCTTGCGGGCATTACCACAAACAACTTGCAGGCAGGGGTGAAACAAGTGCCCATACTGAATTTTTACTTTGGACTTGGTCCAACCTGAGCCACCACTGCACCCCTGGCACCTCCTCTCACTTCACCACACCAGTAGCACCACTTGCACTGACCATGGTTTGATCAAATCATCAAAACCATGCCATGCCGTGGCATGGCATGCCACCATCGTGCCATCTCCCTCACCTCTCACCTCCAACTTGCTCCACCATGTCCTGGACGTTCTCTGTACTCTCCTGAGCCAGCCCGTGCCTTCCTTTGCTCACCACGACGCATGCACACGCGGGCATCGACGTGCCCAGACACGCCCAGGCATGCCCATGCACGCGCCAGAGCGCGCATGGCGCCAGCCCTGGACGTGCCAGAGCGTGACGACGCCCACCGCCTCGCGTCACCTCCGCCTTCGCTCTCAGCGCCAGTCGACGCGCGACACCACCCTGACGCGCCTGGACACGTCCACTTGACCGCGGGAACGCCGCAGGTGACGAGCGCGTCCACGACCGTCCGCCATGACCTGCGCGCTCCCGTCAAGCTCACCGCCGCTGTAGACCCTCGTCTTCACCGCCATCACGCGCGTCAGCCTCGCCAGGACACCAGCAACCCGTAGCGCCCATGCCTTGCCCCTTCGCGACATTGGAACGGTGACGACGATGACGACCTAGCTCCGCCCTTCGGTACTGCCTCGCCACTATAAAAGGAGCTCTTCCTTCTTCAAATTCGCCACACCATCAGTCTTCCCTCTCACCACTGAGCCTCCCTAGCCTCTCCCTTCTCCACATTCGCCGCTGCCTCGCCGGAATTTGGAGCTCGGTGCCCACGGAGGTGCTGAGAAGGGCGCCGCCGTTGCAGTGCACCCCAGGCGCCGCCGCTGCTTCCATCTGCTTCACCATCGTCGACAACCTCGCCGCAACCCCTCTCCGACCATCGCCGCGCCGCCGGTGAGTCTCCGACCCCCCACCGTCGCCGCGCCAGTAGCCATCTCTCGTCGGAGACGACGACGCTCGCCGTCCGTCCGATCCTCGCCTAATCCTACAGCGCAGACAGGAGCGTACCGTTTCGGTCGTTATGACCCGCTGACGTGTGGGACCTGTCGTCAGACGGCCCGCTCGCGCTGGACGCGAAGTGGGCCGGCCCAAATCCTTTTTCTCTCTGCAGCCCAGCTAGTTTCCCGCGCGAGCCCACTAGTTTGAATTCGAATTTTCCAGTTAGATTTAAATTGCAATCTGGTGTTCACTTTGAAATTCAATAGGGACAAATCTACTCGGCCAAATTTTACAAACTTGATATTGTTGGAAAGCTTAGGATTTTCTCTACACAATGCCACTAGTTTGAACCCTAGCTCTATTGTAGAATTCAAGTGAGAAAATAAACAAGGCAGGGACTTTTCTGCCTTATAATAATTCTTAAAAATCAACCATAAATGCTTTTCAGTTAATTCCACCTCCAATATTTCACATTTCACTTATACTAATTGATTCTACAAAAATATGCCATGCTTACTTTGAATGATCATGGCTTAGTTGATTTAAATGACTTTACGGCTATTTCTAGTCAAAGATATTGTCCAAAACTATTAAGAAATCTTATGAGAGAGTTTCTCTCATTTAAATCTTGTCACCACCAATTCCAAATGAAGTAGAGACTCTGGTCATTTAGGTCTTATAGGAATTGTTGGTGATATTAAATCTTTGCTAGGCTAGAATTAAATTGTATGAGGTGCTCACCTCATTTAAAATCATTTTCTCAAATTGATAAGTGTGAAGAGGTTGACTTGGGTCAACCTAGGTCACATATTATGCATAAGAGAAATTAAATCTTAATAAGATAATGAGAGGAAATTATTTCTCTGAATAATTCAAAGTAACATTTAAGATTAGTATGAGAGGAAATTATTTTTCTTAAATGATAAGAAGAACACACCCACCAACTCAATATTAGTGTATGATGCTAGTTTAAAGTGTGTAGCTCATGAGTGTGCCTAGTTTAGTAAATTAGTTTGGTATGATGATTGTGTACCCCGTATTCGTATTTTAGACGCTAGTACCGAGGAGTACCAGGAGGAGGAGGAGGTCTACTTCCAAGGAGAAGAAGACCACTTTGACCAATTCCCCAACCAAGGCAAGATAATACTCTTGCAAAGTGCAAAGCTCACCATGAGCAAGGCATTACCCCATTTACTTTATGCTTATGATCCTATTTCCCAGTTTTACTCTACCAGCTTTATTTACTTTTGTTTTATCAAAGTACTTTTGATTTATGATTCACTTGATTAGAATTGGATTAGTACAAGATTATCAAGGTTAGCCTAGAAGCAAAGCAAAGTACTTAGCACCCCTCATACCTAGATGCTAGTGCTAAATTAAAAATGACTACTCTAGATGGGAACATGTGTTTATGAAATGATGAAGTTGAAAACCTTGGAATGATGAGTCATTTCCATTGAAGGATTTTTGAAGGTGAATATGACATGAAGTTGACTTGGTGAAATGGCTAAAACTGATGATTGAGTTGGATGCGATACCTTTCCAATTATTAAGTACCCCCACAATACCTGATTATGGGTAAGGCTTAGCTGGAAATTTATGTGTCTTAGTATGGGTTCCCTCTGAACACACGTCATAGGGGTTACGCTTGAGGCTGCCTCCGTTGTTGAGAAATGATGTGAATTGAGGTGAATTGTACGGCCAAGCCCTGTGCAGTTCCCGGGTTAACAGTTGGTTTTCACCGGGAGGCCAAGCTCATGGGGAGAGGTGCCTATACTAGGGTGTGTAAGTGAAAGGTTAACGGTTGATGATCCGCGTACTGAGTTACGATTATTCGGGGTTTTATCCCTGACGGATGTAATCAAATGTTGTGGCACAAGTGTGCAACCTCTGCAGAGTGTAGAACTATTCGAATAGCCGCGTCCGCGGATATGGACAACTGGAAAGGCCATACTGTTTCCGTCATCAGAATTTACAGCTATGTGACTGGTGTTTTGAACTTGAACCTGAACGGTGACTTGAATTTGCATCACAACAGAGTTGTGGGAATGACACTAATGTTCCCACTTGAGATAGTTAGCACATGAGGAGTTGTTTACGAAAAGGTTTATCAACTAAAATTGGCTTTATGCAAATAAACTTAGAGCTTAGAACACTCTCAATAGTAATGTTAGTACTTACTTTAGTATTAGATTGCGAGTACTTAAAGTACTCACGGCTTTGTCCCTGGCTATTCAAATGGCCAGAATATGAAGCCGAGCAGCGATCTGAGGATGACGATCAGCAGGACGTCTACCACAACTAGGAGCTTCTAACGTCAAGCGTTGGCCTGTGGACTAGAGAGTCCTTGTATCTTACGCTTCCGCTATGAACTTGTGTTTGTTCGTTGATCATTAGATCAACTATTCGTGTAATATGGATCATGTGATTCCAATTTGTAAGACATTATGGTTTGTAATGAATGATGACTGTGATACTTAACTATTATGCCTCGCAACAACAATTTCCTGGGATTGCGATGTATGACATAATAGGCATCCGGACTTAAAAATCCGGGGGTTGACAAATATAAAACAAAGTTACTGTAACAAAATAAACACATGGGTTATCTCCCAAGAAGTTCTTTCTTTATAGCCATTAAGATGGGCTCAGCAGTCTTAATGATGCACTCACAAGAAATAGTTTTTGAAGCAAAAAGAGAGCATCAAGAGGCAAATTCAAAACACATTTAAGTCTAACATGCTTCATATGAAAAGGAATCTTGTACACAAATGAATTCATGAAGAACAAAGTGACAAGCATAAGAGGATAAAACACGAGTAACTTCAAGATTCTCAACATAAAGAGGGGAAACTTAATATTATAAAGATGCCTATAACCATGTTTCCCTCTCTCATAATAACTTTTAGTAGCATCATTGATAAAATCCACAATATACCCATCACTTAAAACATTCTTATCATGGTTCATATGCATAGAAGTATCATTAATTTTGGCATAAGAAGAGTTCTTCTCATTAATAGTAATTGGAGCAAGATTATTATCAAGAATTTGAACATGGTAAACAAGTTGCATATTAAGGGAATTGTTTTTGGTAATCCAATCATGACTATGACAAGTTTCATAAGGATAGTTATAACCTATATCATAGCATTCTTTATAATAATCATCAAAGGTCGGAGGCACAGTGTCATCATAGGAAATAGAATAGTTATCTTTCACAGTCGGTTTATCTGTGACCATACCATCATTGTTATTAGAAGGAGATGTATCAAGCACATAATGATCAGTAGCAAAAGGATTTTCAAACACCTCTTCCCCAAGCTTAGAGCTTTCTATATCATTATGGGAGGAAGCATGGATAGCACTGATACTATGGCAATTATTATCATCATCATTTTCAGAATTAGTTTCCCAGAGATTTGCAATATCAAAAGTAGTGTGCTCATTCAAATCATGATCACTAATGTATATAAAGGGCATAGGAAGATCATTGTATTCAGATTCATTATCATAATAATCATTAGGAGCAACATACTTACGGTTACCTAGCGTTATCTCATTCACGCGGGGATATGCCGTTACCTCTTTCTTTTTATTCTCCTTCTTTTTCTTCTTCTTCGTTCCCTTCTTCTTCTTCTTCTTCTTCTCTTCCTTCTCCTCGTTCCCTTCTTTAGGAGGAAGAGGCTTGAAGGGTGGCTTGTCCGCATAACCTGATTTACTTTCAAAAACAATAGAAGAAACTTGGGAGGATCCCTCCTTTTCATTAATTAGTTCAAAACACACAGCGGTCCTATCATATTTTGGCAAGGTGTCATCTTCTAAAATATTTTGTATGTAAGTATTTGTATGGCTATTATCAATGCAATAAGAAAAACACCCATGCAGGACATCATCAATATCAAGATCATTAATATCTAACAAAGAAATTTTCCTTGATAACTCTTCACACCACAAAAATAAAGTGAGTTCATCATGCTGATTAGGAGTAATTTCATCATCACAATAAAAATTTGCTGCACTCATTGGGTTCAAATTATCATTGGAGGAGCATTGAAAATTAAAATGACCCAGTCTATGGCAAAGTTCACAAATAAAAGGATAGAGGGCACACACCTTTTTACCAAGATCATCTAGAGCCCTAAACCACTTTCTAGTTTTTTCATTAATATGATGGATACAATATTCATCTTTGATTTGATTAATTCCACAAGGTCTATGCATTCCACAAAAATTAACATGCTTATAGGAAATAGCATTCTTAGGAGTTTGAGCATGCTTATTGCAATCATTAACAACAATTTCATTCTTCATGCAAGCCTCTTTAAAAGGTTCATGATACTTATCAAAATTATTTTTAGGCAATTCGAAATGAGAAGCAAAGGCTTTATAAAGATTTGCAGCAACTTGAGAGTCAAGACCATAAGTAGCACTCATATCTCGAAATTTATCAGTATCCATAAAAGCTTCAATGCATTCATAATCATAATTTATACCTGACTCTTTACCTTTGTTGTCCTCCCATCCTTCAGCGTTCTCCTCAATCCGATCAAGAAGATCCCACTTAGCTTCAACCTCCTTGCTTGTGAAAGATCCCTCCGAAAAGGCATCCAGATAGTCCTTGTGTTGTCCTGAAAGCCTCGCATAAAAATTGTTAACAATAACATTACGGGGGAGCTTATGAATGGGACATTTGAGCATTAGTGACTTCAATCTCCCCCACGCTTGAGAAATACTCTCTCCATCACGAGGATAAAAGTTATAAATGTAATTCCTATCGATATGCACTTCATGAGGAGGATAAAATTTTGAATAAAAGAGAGATACAATTTCCTCCCAACCAAGAGAATGACTATTCTCCAACAATTTATACCAATGCGCCGCTTTACCAGACAGCGAAACAGACAATAGCTTCTTCCTCACTTCATCCATAGAGATACCTGCACACTTGAATAACCCGCATAATTCATGCAAAAACAGTAAATGATCTCCAGGATGGACAGTTCCATCCCCTTCATAGCGGTTATCCATAACACGTTCAATAATTTTCATGGGTATCTTGAAAGAAGTACTTGCAGTAGGTGGATTTAAAATATTAGAAGCATCATTAGAGTTATCGCATATGGGAGATAAAGCATTATCAGAGCAAAATATTTCCTCCAAAGCTGAAGAGCAAAAAAGATTATTTTTATATAAACTAGCTTCCCCAAGCTTAGACTTATCCATAGCATTAGCAGTGATTGCGTTCATACTAATAACATTGTTACTAGCATGCAATTGAGGCTCCATAGGTTCTTTAATTTTCGCATCACACAATTCATGTCCTAACTTAGGAAATAAATCAAAAAGCTCATAGTTGTATTCCATTATGCCTAACTAGTGTAAAACAAGAAACAAAAAGATGCAATTGCAGGATATAAAGGAAATAGCTTCGAGCACACACACAATGGCGCCAGAAAAGTACTCAGTTACCTGGAACCGGAGTATGAGTTCCTTTTACCTTTCCTCCCCGGCAACGGCGCCAGAAAAGTGCTTGATGTCTACGGGAGCTTCTATTCTTGTAGACAGTGTTGGGCCTCCAAGAGCAGAGGTTTGTAGAACAGCAGCAAGTTTCCCTTAAGTGGATCACCCAAGGTTTATCGATCTCAGGGAGGAAGAGGTCAAAGATATCCCTCTCAGGCAACCCTGCAATCATGATACAAGAAGTCTCTTGTGTCCCCAACACACCAAATACACTTGTCAGATGTATAGGTGCACTAGTTCGGCGAAGAGATAGTGAGATGCAAGTAATATGGATGAGTATGAGTGGTAATAGCAATCTGAATAAAATATGGCAGCGAGTAAACATGCAACAAAATAGTAAACAAACGGAGATTCGATGCTTGGAAGCAAGGCCCAGGGATCCTGCTTTCACTAGTGGGCACTCTCAACAATGATCACATAATAGGACTACTCTACACTCTTTTGTTGGATGATGAACACCACTAATTGTGTAGGATTACACGAACCCTCAATGCCGGAGTTAACAAGCTCCACAATATTCAATGTTCATATTTAAATAACCTTAGATTGCAAGATAGCTCAACACGACCAAACCAAGTACTAACATAGCATGCACACTACTACCATCACACTATGAAAGGGGGAATAGATCACATCAATACCATCATAGTAATAGTTAACTTCATAATCCACAAGAGATCACAATCATAGCATATACCAAGTACTTCATGATGCACACACTGTCAACATTACATCATGGAGGAGGAATAGACTACTTTAATAACATCACTAGAGTAGCACATAGATGATATTCAACTTGATCACAAAGAGAGAGAGATGAACCACATAGCTACAGCGGAGCCCTCAGCCCCGGGGGTGAATTACTCCCTCCTCATCATGGAGACAGCGATGGCGGTGAAGATGGCGGTGGAGACGGCGGTGGAGATGACTCCGGGGGCAATTCCCCGTCCCGGCAGGATGCCGGAACAGAGACTTCTGTCCCCCGAATTGGAGTTTCGCGATGGCGGCGGCTCTAGATGGTTTTCTCTGGTTTCGTCGAACTGGGTCGAGGTTTTAGGTCAGGGACGACTAAATAGGCCAAGAGGCGGAGTCGGAGGGGCCACGGGATGCCCACACAATAGGGGGGCGCGCCCCCCCTGGGCCGCGCCGCCCTGTGGGGTGGGGCCCCCCTGGCTCCCCTCTGGCCTTTCTCCGGTGCTCTGGAAGCTTCCGGGAATTATAAGATCTCCGGTGTTGATTTCGTCCGATTCCGAAAATATTTCCTTACTAGGATTTCTGAAACCAAAAACGAGAAAACGACAACTGGCCTTTCGGCATCTCGTCAATAGGTTAGTTCCGGAAAACGCATAAATATGACATAAAGTGTGCATAAAACATGTAGATATCATCAATAATGTGGCATGGAACATAAGAAATTATCGATACGTCGGAGACGTATCAGCAGCCCATGGCTTGGCCGCACCACCCCTGCCCCCTTGAGGCCGGCGCCCATGGCACCCCCTCTCCCCAAACCCTAGCACCCCTCCTCCACTACTTCTCCCGCATATGCTTAGCGAAGCTCCGCCGGAGATCTCCATCGACACCGCCACCACGGCGTCGTGCTGCCGGGATTCCGAGGAGGATCTACTACTTCCGCTGCCCGCTGGAACGGGGAGAAGGATGTCGTCATCAACACCGAACGTGTGACCGAGTACGGAGGTGCTGCCCGATCGTGGCACCGTGATCAAGATCTTCTACGCGCTTTTGCAAGCGGCAAGTGATCGTCTACCGCAGCAATAAGAGCCTACTCTTATAGGCTTTGGAAATCTTCAAGGGTTAGTCTCGTTCATCCCCTCGTTGCTCCCATCTTCTAGATTGCATCTTGGCTTGGATTGCGTTCTCGCGGTAGGAATTTTTTTGTTTTCTATGCAACGAATCCCTACACCGGCCTCAGGGGGCGGAAGTTCCGGTCGGGCGGAAGTTCCGGTCCTGGAGGCCGGAAGTTCCGGTCGGGTCGGAAGTTCCGGCCAACTTCCGGCCTAGTTCCGGAAACGACCGATTTCCTTGCAGTAACATCCCGGGGCGTTTTGGCGCATTTTCGGAACTAGGGCGGAACTTGGGCAGAAGTTCCGGTTGGCGGAAGTTCCGGTCTCTCGGGGCGGAAGTTCCGGCTGGATGCTCTTCACAGGGAATCTGGGCGGAAGTTCCGTTCCTGGGGGCGGAAGTTCCGGCTGGGGCGCTGTAGCTCCATCTTCTTCATTTTCAGCTCTGATGTAGCCCCGCTTATCGTCGACGCTACACCATGGTCAAGGAATCCCCCAAGTGGACCAACAACACAAACCCCCGCCATATATGTAAAGGTGAACTCCTTCCTCTCTATGGTCGACCTCAACACCAACTTGAATGGTATGCTACCTCATGCCTATTATCATGGTGTCTATAGGTGCCGACGTCGACAAGGACCAAGAGAGAAGGAACTCCCATGGTGCAAGAAAGAGAGAAGAAGAAGAAGGAAAGAAGAGAAGAAGGAAGAGGGAGAAGAGGCGGGAGGAAGAGGCCCAGCCGGCCCAGAGGCCGGCCAACCGGGCCCCAGGCCGGCCAACCGGGCCCTAGGCCGGCCAGGCCGGTCCCAGGGCCGGTCAGACCGGGCCCCAGACCGGATCCACCCCGGCGACAACCGGGCGTCGTACCGACGCCAACCAGATGGACTTTTGCGACCTTCCCGGTTGCCGCCCGGTCCCTGGCCCGGTTTGGACCGGACCGTCTGGTCCCAGGCCCGGTTGCCGCCCGGTTGACCGGATTTCACGGGATTCGACTCGACCGGGACTGCCCGAGTCGGTCCACCGCATACCTATTCGACCCAAGTCGCCTTGTACCTCTATATAAGCACCTAGGTTGTCCCCTTTACTCCTTAGACAAGATTTAGGCTTAGACATGGATTTGAGCTTTGTCTCCCTAGGGTTTCATCCCCTTTGTATCAAGGCTACCCTTGTTGGATGATTGGATTTGGTGTGTGAGATTCTAGTGCTACCCACTCTCTCTCCCACTCCTAGATTCATCTCCCTCACCGATCTCTCCCCTCGGGATTCTACCGTGCGTCTCTTTCGGGTTGATTCTATTGGCGTGATCCATCGAGCCACGGGGGTAAGTATTGATTGTATCGGGTTGGTGTGCGTTTGGTTCTTCGTGTTCTTCGTGTTCTTCGCCCTCTCCCTCTCCTTCCCCTTTGGATTTCGGGTCAATCGCGAGATCGGGCCACAAACGGGGTCTTAGACCTCATCATATGCTATCAGAGCCTTTGTTTTCCGCGGATTTGACCCCCCACCCACCCAATTTCATCTCTGAAATTTTTTCCCCAAAAATCCCCAAAAATAGCCCTAAATTGCCTTTTGACGGATCTGCGATTTCGTTGCGTTTTGAGTGGTTTTGGTCAATGGATTCGATGTTATTGTGCTTGATCTACTACTTCCCCAACTTTTAGCCCCCAATTCCATCGTTTCCCTTCGATTTGGGTCGATTTGGTTGGTTTTTGCTCAAGAACAGGAGAGAGAAACGCAAACCGGCCCAGAGCCCGGTCAACCGGGCGGCAGACGGGCCGGCCTTGGCGCCGAGGCGGTCAGCCGAGGCGCCAACCGGGCTGAACCCGTCAGCCGGGCGGCGGTCGGGCCAGCGGCCCCGAGGCCGATCAACTGAGCCCCAGACCGGGCGCCACCACTCCCACCTCCGCCGCCGACCACCACCACTCCTCTCCACCACCGGCAAGCTCCGTCACCCTCCCAAACCACCGGTACACACCACCGCGGCCCCATAACCACCGCCGCAACCGCAAGAGCATCGACACCACCCACCACCGGCTTACCACCGCCACCACCGCCAAGCTACTTTGACCCTTTTTCTTCCGCTAACTTGTGTTTGCTTGTTCTAGTTTGAGTGCCTTGTTTTTGAAACTAACCCGTAGCTCCGAAGCAAGCGACGACATCCGAGGCACCCCGAACTTGCAACCGTACTCTTGACACTATCGCCATCATCGCAAGTTATGTGTTCCGACACCGCCTAACATTTTCATCTAGGTATAACTTGCATTCCCCTTGTAACCCCTCTTCTTTTGCGATCTATCCTATCGAGCATTGCTTATCTAATGTTGCGAGACATTGCACGTGGCCCCGATGGTGAGGTGTGTGTGTAGTGTGGAGTCAAGCTTCTAAGCAAAACTCGTGTGGCAAAATAGCAAAAGCGAGCTAACGCTAACATAGTGTGAAAAAAAAGCCGCCAAAACACAAAAAGAGAAAAAGAGTGCAAGTGCCCCCATGCATACAAATACAAAAGAGTGTCAAGTGCCACCAAATACAAAAGAGAAAAAGCTTTTAAGCAAAAGATAGAAAAGAGAAGAGAGGCCGCGTGTAAATCTTGTTGTCTCTCCGTTTGCAACCAAAGCTTTGCCTCTCCTTGTGTTAGTGTGACACCGAGCACCCTTGCTTAAGGGCTTCTTACACTTTTCCGCTCATTCCTTGGTCGCACTAACCCCGTTCATCTCGTGTGTGCGTTCCATATATTTCCCGTGTTTATAGTGATCATCGCTTTGACATTTGATATTTTTGGATTTCACCCACTCTTGACAATACACTTGATTTCGAATTTCGTCTTTTGGCTTTCCACCATACTCACCTAACACCATATTTGCTAGCTTTTGCGTGTGCTTTTGTGTGAGTATCCGATACAATTGTTCTAACTCTCGGT
Source organism: Lolium perenne (assembly GCF_019359855.2). Lineage (NCBI taxonomy): Eukaryota > Viridiplantae > Streptophyta > Magnoliopsida > Poales > Poaceae > Lolium > Lolium perenne. The sequence continues at coordinate 109,689,655 of NC_067249.2, read as the reverse complement.
TTGTTGGATCACCCCAATCTTGTCATACCACGGTAAGGTTGTGAGGTAGTGTTCTTCCACTAACATACACCATATAGATCTTGTCGTGCTAACATGTATAGCGACGAAGAAGATACGGAGGAGTACACGGAGCACTTCGAGGAGGATGCCTCCTCAAGCACCGCGGATGTGGAGGAACATGTGGAGCTCGACACCGACTATGGCTCCACAAGCATCATCGACATGACCGACATCGAGGAGCTCTACATCGACAATGGCTCACCAAGCATGGATGACATGGTGGAGCAACACCACGCCTACGACATCGACACTGTGACGGAGCCTCACCTCGACACCACCATGAGCAACGTCGGTGCTCCCACAGACCCCTACTTGGCCAATGGAGCTACATATGAAGATAGAGGACCTCCACAATGGCATCATCATATGGATCATCAAGAGCGTCCACATCATGAGCGTCATCGACACACTTCTCCGAGCTCCACAAGGCGCCACCATGAGAGTGCTTGTGCACAAGATCGTCGACCTCAAGTACATGATTTGGAGCATCAAGAGCGTCCCCAACATGATCGTCATCGACACTCTCCTCCAAGCTCCACAAGGCGCCACAAGCAACATACCAAGTCGCATGAGCCATCATGTAGGCGTGTCGAGGATCGTTATCGACACACACCATCACATGCTCGTCGTCGCCAACCACCATCTCATGGATCCCATCGACACATGTCACCACGTGATTTTCACCGACACAAGTCACCCCATGAGCGCCATCGGCCAACATCTTCCACGGATCTTCGACGACGAGAGCCTTGACATGAAGACGACAAACACCATCTTTCGGTGTCCACCACTCCAAGGATGGCAAGTGCACATCGCGCATACCTTCCTCATATGGCCACTTCCACCTCTTGCGCCACCACCACAATGGCCCCTAGCTCGTCACATGCCTATGGACTCCGATGCTACAAGTGCAAGCAACAAGGCCACCGCCCACGGGAATGTCCCAATCTCCTATGTGAGGTATGCAAGACCAAGGGTCACGAGGCATGGCAATGCACAAAGCCAAGCACCAAGATGCTCTACTTCGACGAGCTACAAGCCCAAGCCACCAAGAAGCCTTTGACGCCAACACTTCACGATGAAGATCGCCAAGGTGAACTCAAGGGTGAAGTTGAGCCGAGCCTAGCTCTCTACAACACCATGGCGCCACCGATAGAGGATGACTTGGGAGGCGATGGAGTTGAGCTGGTTGAGCATGGGAATTTCCCTTCAACCAAGGAGGCGCATGGAGATGAGAAAGTCGAACCTACTCCTATATGCTTGATTGATGAGTTGGTACCTGTTGGAGATATGCCCAAGAGGCAATAATAAATGGTTATTATATATCTTTGTGTTTATGATAATGTTTACATACCATGCTATAATTGTATTAACCGAAACATTGATACATGTGTGTTATGTGAACAACAAGGAGTCCCTAGTAAGCCTCTTGTATAACTAGCTTGTTGATTAATAGATGATCATGGTTTCGTGATCATGAACATTGGATGTTATTAATAACAAGGTTATGTCATTATATGAATGATGTAATGGACACACCCAATTAAGCGTAGCATAAGATCACGTCATTAAGTTATTTGCTATAAGCTTTCGATACATAGTTACCTAGTCCTTGTGACCAAGAGATCATGTAAATCACTTATACCGGAAAGGTACTTTGATTACATCAAACGCCACTGCGTAAATGGGTGGTTATAAAGGTGGGATTAAGTATCTGGAAAGTATGAGTTGAGGCATATGGATCAACAGTGGGATTTGTCCATCCCGATGACGGATAGATATACTCTGGGCCCTCTCGGTGGAATGTCGTCTAATGTCTTGCAAGCATATGAATAAGTTCATAAGAGACCACATACCACGGTACGAGTAAAGAGTACTTGTCAGGAGACGAGGTTGAACAAGGTATAGAGTGATACCGATGATCAAACCTCGGACAAGTAAAATATCGCGTGACAAAGGGAATTGGTATCGTATGTGAATGGTTCATTCGATCACTAAGTCATCGTTGAATATGTGGGAGCCATTATGGATCTCCAGATCCCGCTATTGGTTATTGGTCGGAGTGAGTACTCAACCATGTCCGCATAGTTCGCGAACCGTAGGGTGACACACTTAAAGTTGGATGTTGAAATGGTAGAACTTGAATATGGAGTGGAGTTCGAATATTTGTTCGGAGTCCTGGATGAGATCCCGGACATCACGAGGAGTTCCGGAATGGTCCGGAGAATAAGATTCATATATAGGAAGTCATTTTATGAGATTTAAAATGATCCGGAACGTTCTATGGAAGGTTCTAGAAGGTTCTAGAAAAGTCCGGAAGAAACCACCAAGGAAGGTGGAGTCCCTCCGGGACTCCACCTCCATGGCCGGCCAACCCTAGAGGGGGAGGAGTCCCAAGTGGACTCCCCCTATGGGGGCCGGCCACCCCCCCACATGGAAGGGGGGAATCCCACCCCAAGTGGTATTCCCACCTTGGTAGGTTTCCCTATCACATGGAAGGTTTTGGGTTCGGGTCTTATTCGGAGACTTGTAGTCCAACACTTGGGGCTTCCACCTATATAATGAGGGGCCAAGGGGAGGGGGCCGGCCACCCCAAGACCACAGCCTGGCCGCACCCCTATAGTGGCCGGCCACCCCCTCCCAAACCCTAGCCGCCCCCTCTCCTCCATAGCTCCCGCACGCTTAGCAAAGCTCCGCCGGAGTTCTCCACCGCCACCGACACCACGCCGTCGTGCTGTCGGATTCAAGAGGAGCTACTACTTCCGCTGCCCGCTGGAACGGGAGGTGGACGTCGTCTTCATCGACAACCGAACGTGTGACCGAGTACGAAGGTGCTGCCCGTTCGTGGCGCTGATACGTCCAATTTGCATCACTATTTTGTATCATAATTTGCTGTTATTCATTGATATATTTCATATTTGGACATAATACTTATGTTATTTCATCTATTTTGCATGTTTCATGATTATTGGAGGATCGAGCACCGGAGCCAGGATTCTGCTGGAAAAAGCACCGTCAGAACGCAATATTTCGGAAGATCAACTGTTGAAGGAAATTATACCAAAAATCCTATTTTTCCAGATGACGAAGGAAGCCAAAAGGGGGAGCCGAGGGGACCCAAGGTGGGCCCAGACCATAGGCCGGCGCGACCCATGGCCTGGCCGCGCCGCCTGGTGAGGAGGGGGGCCCACAGCCCCTCTCGCCTCCTTTTCTTCGCAAAATCCTTCGTTCCGAAGACCTAAGCTCTAGAGGGTACCTCACGAAGAGTTACAACCGCCTCTGCGGGGCGGAGAACACCAGAGAGAAAAGAGCTCTCCGGCGGGCTGAGATCCGCCGGGGAAATTCCCTCCGGGAGGGGGAAATCGACGCCATCGCCACCGTCATCGAGCTGGACATCATCTCCATCACCATCATCATCATCTCCACCATCATCACCGCCGTCTCCACTGCTAGACATCGTCACCGCCGTAGCAATTTGGGTTTGATCTTGATTGTTTGATAGGGGAAACTCTCCCGGTATTGATTTCTACTTGTTATTGATGCTATTGAGTGAAACCGTTGAACCAAGGTTTATGTTCAGATTGTTATTTGTCATCATATCACCTCTGATCATGTTCCATATGATGTCTCGTGAGTAGTTCGTTTAGTTCTTGAGGACATGGGTGAAGTCTAAATGTTAGTAGTGAATTATGGTTGAGTAATATTCAATGTTATGATATTTAAGTTGTGGTGTTATTCTTCTAGTGGTGTCGTGTGAACGTCGACTACATGACACTTCACCTTTATGGGCCTAGGGGAATGCATCTTGTACTCGTTTGCCAATTGCGGGGTTGCCGGAGTGACAGAAACCTAAGCCCCCGTTGGTATATCGATGCAGGAGGGATAGCAGGATCTCAGAGTTTAAGGCTGTGGTTAGATTTATCTTAATTACTTTCTTGTAGTTGCGGATGCTTGCAAGGGGTATAATCACAAGTATGTATTAGTCCTAGGAAGGGCGGTACATTAGCACAGGTTCACCCACACAACACTTATCAAAACAATGAAGATTAATTAGCCGTATGTAGCGAAAGCACTAGACTAAAATCCCGTGTGTCCTCGAGAACGTTTGGTCATTATAAGTAAACAAACCGGCTTGTCCTTTGTGCTAAAAAGGATTGTGCCACTCGCTGCAATTGTTACTCTTGCACTTTATTTACTCGTACTTTATTCGTCTGTTACATCAAAACCCCCTGAATACTTGTCTGTGAGCATTTACAGTGAATCCTTCATCGAAACTGCTTGTCAACACCTTCTGCTCCTCGTTGGGTTCGACACTCTTATTTATCGAAGATACTACGATACACCCCTATACTTGTGGGTCATCAAGACTATTTTAAGGCGCCGTTGCCGTGAGTGAAGCGCTATTGGTAAGTGGAATTGGTAAGGGAAACTTCTCTTGTTTGTGCTGATTTTATTTCTGCACTTTCTTGCCATAATTCATTATGGAGAGATCTCCTTTTGAATGTTTATTTGGAAAATCTGCTACTCGCAAAGGTAGTGGATGAGGCGCCCGGTGAGGAAGAGATACCATACAAAATACCTATGAAAATTATTGAACGCGTAGTGGGTAACCGTTATACAGGGGATGGAACTGTCCACCCTGGAGATCATTTACTGTTCTTACATGAATTATGCGGTTTATTCAACTGTGCAGGTATTGCTATGGATGAACTGAGGAAGAAACTATTCTCTATATCGTTGTCTGGTAAAGCGGCGCATTGGTATAAATTACTGGATAATGGGGATTCTCTTGAATGGAATGATATTGTGCCCCGATTTTATTCTAAGTTCTATCCTCCAAGTGAAATTCACAAGGATCGGAATCGCATATATAATTTTTGGCCTCATGATGGAGAGAGTATTGCCCAAGCGTGGGGGAGATTGAAGTCTTTAATGCTCAAATGCCCCATTCATGAGCTTCCTGGTAATATTATTATTGATAATTTCTATGCAAGACTTTCTTTTGAAGACAAGACCTTGCTGGATACTTCTTGTTCTGGATCATTCTTAAAAGGGACCTTCTTAATCGGATCCAGGAAAATACCGAAGGATGGGAGAACGACAAAGATAGAGAATCAGGTATAAATTATGATTATAAATGCATTGAAGCTTTTATGGATACTGATAAATTTCGTAATATGAGTGCTACTTATGGTCTTGATTCTCAAGTTGCTGCAAATCTTTATAAAGCTTTTGCCTCTCATTATGAATTGCCTAAGAAGAATTTTGATAAGTATCATGAACCGTATAAAGATAAAATTGATTCATCTATTGATAAATGCGTTGTAGTTGAAACTGTTGGTCATGTTATTCCTGAAGCTTATATTGAAAAAACTCCTTTCCCTGCTAAAATGAAGGAGTACTCTGTTATAAATAGTGCGGTTCATAAAAGTGAAAAGAAACCTATAGAACCTGAAGAACAAATAAAAGTTGAACCTGCTGTCGCAATAGTTAAAGATCTTGTGACTGAAAATTTGGAGGAAGGTCATATTATTTTCTGTGAAGATGCTTCTAATATTGTTTCACATCCTAATAAACCCAAGCAAGCTAGTGTTCATATGCTATCTGTTAGAATTGGTGATCATTGCTATTATGGTTTATGTGATATTGGTGCAAGTATTAGTGCTATTCCTTATGAGCTTTACACGGAGATTATGCACGAAATTGGTTCTTGTGAACTTGAAGATATTGATGTGGTTATTCAGCTGGCTAATAGAGAAACTATTTCTCCAATTGGTATTGTTCGAGATGTGGAAGTTCTATGTGGTAAGATTAAATATCCTGCTGACTTTTTGGTACTTGGTTGTGCTGCTAGTGATTATTGTCCTATCATTTTTGGTAGACCTTTTCTAAATACTTGTGGAGCTATTATAGATTGCAAGAAAGAGAAAATTTTGACTAAATTTGCTGGTGAATCTTATGAGTTTAACTTCTCTAAATTTACCAAAACTCCTTATAAAGCTGATTTGCCTAATAATGATTTTAAAATGGAACAGTGTGCATCTATTGTTCTTGTTCCTAATAATCCTTTGCAGCAACATTTGGAGAATAGCGAGAGTGAAGTTTTTAGGAAAGAAAGAGATGAGCTTGAGGAAATTTTTCTTCGCCAGCCTATTCTTAACCATGATTTACCGGTGGAAGATCTGGGTACGACACCGCCACCGAAGGAAGATCCTGTCTTTGATTTAAAACCTTTGCCTGATAATCTTAAATATGCTCATATTGATGATAAGAAAATATATCCTGTTATTATTAGTTCTAAGCTTACAGAGTTTGAAGAAGAAAGGTTATTGGAAATATTGAAGAAGCAACGAGGAGCTATTGGCTACACTCTTGATGACTTGAAGGGGATTTCTCCCTCTATTTGCCAACACGCCATTAATATGGAAGATGATGCGAAGCCTGTTGTTGAACCTCGTGTCGTCTAATTCCTAAGATGAAGGATGTGGTAAGAAATGAGGTATTAAGACTTCTTGAAGCTGGTATTATATATCCTATTGCTGATAGTAGATGGGTTAGTCCTGTGCATTGTGTTCCTAAGAAAGGAGGAATGACTGTTGTACCTAATGACAATGATGAGCTCATACCTCAAAGAGTAGTTGTAGGGTATAGAATGTGCATTGATTATCGGAAAGTTAATAAGGTTACTGAAAAAGATCATTACCCTTTGCCTTTTATTGATCAAATGTTAGAAAGGTTATCTAAAAATACTCATTTTTGTTTTCTTGATGGTTATTCTGGATTTTCACAAATTGCTGTTAAAACTAAGGATCAAGAGAAAACCACTTTCACTTGTCCCTATGGAACTTATGCTTATAGACGTATGCCTTTTGGTTTATGTAATGCTCCTGCCACTTTTCAAAGATGCATGTCTGCTATTTTTCATGGCTTTTGCGAGAGTATTGTAGAGGTATTCATGGATGATTTTTCTGTCTATGGGAATTCTTTTGATAATTGCTTGCGGAACCTTGATAAAGTTTTGCAGAGATGTGAAGAAACTAACCTTGTTCTTAATTGGGAGAAATGCCACTTTATGGTTAATGAAGGAATTGTATTGGGACATAAAATTTCCGAGAGAGGTATTGAAGTTGATAGAGCTAAAGTTGAAGCAATTGAGTAGATGCCCTATCCTAGGGATGTTAAAGGTATTCGTAGTGTTCTTGGTCATGCTGGGTTTTATAGGAGGTTTATTAAAGACTTCTCTAAGATTTCAAAGCCTCGTACTAATCTTCTTCAAAAAGATGTACCTTTTGTTTTTGATGATGATTGTAAGGAAGCTTTTGAAACTCTAAAGAAGGCCTTAACAACTGCTCCTATAGTTGAACCCCCTGATTGGAATTTACCATTTGAAATTATGTGTGATGCTAGTGATTTTGCTGTAGGCACTGTTCTTGGACAGCGGGTAAACAAAAAATTGAATGTTATTCATTATGCTAGTAAAACTCTTGATGCTGCTCAAAGAAATTATGCTACTACTGAAAAGGAATTGCTAGCTGTAGTTTTTGCTTGTGATAAGTTTAGATCTTATATTGTTGATTCAAAAGTTACTATACATACTGATCATGCTGCAATTAGATACCTTATGCAAAAGAAAGATGCTAAGCCAAGGCTTATTAGATGGGTACTTCTGTTGCAAGAATTTGATTTACATATTGTAGATAGGAAAGGTCTTGATAATCCTGTTCTTTGATAATTTGTCTAGATTGGAAAATATTGCTTATGATCCTGTTCCTGTTAATGATAGTTTTCCAAATGAACAATTGGCTGCAATAAAGGTGAGCTCACGAGACAGTCCTTGGTATGCTGATTATGCTAACTTTATTGTTTCCAAGTATTTGCCTCCAACCTTTTCAGCTCAGCAAAGGAGGAAATTCTTTTATGACTTGAGGCATTATTTCTGGGATGACCCACACTTATATAAAGAAGGAGTGGATGGTATTCTGCGAAGATGTGTTCCCAAATATGAACAACAAGAGATATTGAGTAAATGTCATGGTAGTGCTTATGAAGGACATCACGCCGGAGAAAGAACCGTGCAAAAGGTTCTACAATCAGGTTTTTATTGGTCGACTCTCTTCAAAGATGCAAGAAAGTTTATTTTATCTTGTGATGAATGCCAAAGGGTTGGTAATATCTCCAGACGCAATGAAATGCCTATGAATTATACTCTTGTTATTGAACCGTTCGATTGTTGGGGATTTGACTTCATGGGACCTTTTCCCTCTTCAGAAGGTAACACTCATATACTTGTTGCTGTTGATTATGTTACTAAATGGGTGGAAGCCATTCCTACAAAAAGTGCTGATGGTGAGACCTCTTTAAGAATGCTTTTAGATATTATTTTTCCTAGATTTGGAGTTCCTAGATATATTATGACTGATGGAGGTTCTCATTTTATTCATGGTGGTTTTAGAAAAACTCTTGCTAAATATGGTATTAATCATAGAATTGCTTCCGCTTATCATCCTCAAACTAGTGGGCAAGTAGAATTATCAAATAGAGAGATTAAATCTATCTTGGAAAAGACTGTTAATAAAACTAGAAAGAATTGGGCTAGTAAATTGAAGGATGCACTATGGGCTTATAGAACTGCTTATAAAAATCCCATGGGAATGTCACCTTATAAAATGGTTTATGGGAAAGCTTGGCATTTACCTTTAGAACTAGAGCACAAAGCTTATTGGGCAGTTAGAGAATTAAATAAAGATCCTAAACTTGCCGGTAATAAGAGATTGCTGCAATTGAGTTCTCTAGATGAATGGAGAAGTGAAGCTTATGAAAATGCTAAACTCTTTAAAGAGAAAGTTAAGAAATGGCATGATAGAAGGATTATCAAAAGAGAATTTAATATTGGGGATAAAGTCCTATTGTATCGGTCTCGTCTCAGATTCTTTGCAGGGAAATTACTCTCAAAATGGGAAGGACCATATGTTGTTGAGGAGGTGTATCGTTCAGGAGCAATTAAAATTAGCTCTCTCCAAGGCAATGCCACGCAAGTGGTGAATGGACAAAGACTCAAGCATTATATCTCAGGTGATTCTTATAATGTTGATGTTGATATTATTCGAGTGGAAACACCGGAGGTTTTCATCAAAGGACAAATCGACTGTCAGCCAGAACTCGACTTTGAATAGGTAAGAGTACTGGTAATGAAAAGTTCGCAATTTACTTTCCGAACAATATTTTTGCTCTTTTTGGAAAATATGAAAAATTACGAGATCGAAACGGAGTGGAGGAGACGCACAAGGGCGTGCCGCCATAGGCCGGCGCGGGCCCCAGCTAGGCCGCGCCGCCCTATGTGCTGGCCACCTCGTCGCCTCTTTCCGACTTCGGTTCGACCTGGTACTTTCCTTTTGTCGTGAAAATTTTTGCTAAATAATCCCCCGGACCCCTAGAGGTCCGTATATCGTTTTCTCGACGTGTTTTGTTTTGAGCTGTTTCTGCCAGGATCTGTTTTCGGTCTAGAAGCACCATGGCCTCCAACAACAAGGGCAAGGGGTTTTCGGAGGAAGAAGTGAAGAGGGTGCCATCAAAACAAGAGCAGCAAGCCGTTGGGAGCAAGCAAATCTTGGTGGGATCTGTTGACACTCGACGTTCTTTTTCTCATAACTTGCAGGGACCCTTACCACCCTCTTTTAGCCTCGACTCCTTCCCCGTGTTGGACGAAGCTCTACGGACTACCGATGAGTTTTGTGATCAATATCGGGCTCTAAGAAGGGAAGTGGAGATACTCCAGGAGGAGAATTACCGTCTCCGTAGAATGCTGGAATACTACTCGATTCCCATCACAAGGTCATCATCACCAACTTCAGATAACAATGAATCTCTTCGAGTCTTAGTGCAGAATTGCCAAGTGGAAACCGAAGTCGAAGGAGATCTGTAAGAAGCGCGGGAGGAGTTCATCACCATCATCGCCGAAGGAGTAATTCATCATCGGTATTGGCATCCCCTTGGTTTGTTCCAAGCTTGGGGGAGTGCCGCGGTATCACATTATCACTACCTTTTACTTTTTACTATCAAGTAGTGTCATATCATGAGTAGGGAAGTTATCATATAAGATGGGTTGCAGTTTGGAAGTATCTCTCCTTTAGTTAGTCGTCTATGTATCCCTTGGTGTGAGTTATTGTTATGGAATATTAATGAGAAGTCTTATCATTTACATGTTGCACATCTTATTTTAGTTTGCAATCTCTATTATATGATTTATCTTGTCATTAGTATTGGTATCACTTTGGGAGCATTGAATAAATCTATTTGGTTTTGGCAAACTTAGCATTGGTCAATAGCAACAACACTTTGAGGTTTAAATAGAAAAGAGAAATACATGTAGTTGTTTCATTGTCTTTCTTTCTTGTTAGCTCATAGCTTATTATTCTGAAGTTAAAACTGTTTGTGCTTATAAGGAAGATGCATGATTATTTCTATCACATGTATATTTGTTTGTTTCCTTCAACTCTTATGCTTGCTAATTAACCTTGCTAGCCAAAGACACATCTTGAGAGGGAATACTTCTCATGCATCCAAACCTTAACCCAAACCTATGCCATTTGTGTCCACCATATCTACCTACTACATGGTATTTTCTGCCATTCCAAGTAAATACTTCGTGTGCTACCTTTAAATAATTCAAAATTTACTATCTCTTATTGGTGTCAATGTTTTATAGCTCATGAGGAAGTATGTGGTGTTTTATCTTTCAATCTTGTTGGGCAACTTTCACCAATGGACTAGTGGCTTCATCCGCTTATCCAATAATTTTGCAAAAAGAGCTGGCAATGGGATTCCCAGTCCCGAATTAAATAAACTAAATAGACACTCCTGCATGGTATGTGATTGATGGACGGCACCCGAAGGATTCGGTTAGCCATGGCTTGTGTAAGCAAAGGTTGGGGGGAGTGTCATCATAATAAAACTAAAATAAAAAGGCACTCCTTCATGGTATGAGATTGTTGGCAGGCACCCGAGGATTCGGTTAGCCATGGTTTGTGAAAGAAAGGTTGGAAGGAGTGCCGTACAAAATAAAAATAAAATGGGAGCCGCTCTTTGAAGGTTTGTCTGGCAAGGGGGTTAGAGTACCCGCTACCAGTCGTTGACAACAACAAGCACCTCTCAAAATGTTACTTTTATTCTCTTTATATGATTTCAAAACTGAAAAAGCTCTAGCACATGATTTAATCCCTGCTTCCCTCTGCGAAGGGCCTGTCTTTTACTTTATGTTGAGTCAGTAAACCTATTTCCCTCCATCTCAAGCAAGCATTTGAGTAGTTGTAATCAAACCATTATATTGTGATTTGCTTCATCATGTCTTTTATTCTTCCTTGTTCAGTACAAGTTTTATCTAAATGAATATAGCTTTGCAAGTTATCAATGATCATGAGGAGACTATTATGATTGAGTATGCAAGTTGTGCCATATAAACTTTAACATGAGAATGCTGCTCAATGAGATAAGTATAATCTGTTAATTGTTCTCTGACCAAGAACGAAGTTTGCCATCACCAACTATGATTTCTTATGCACCTTTATTTGTGATTACCTTATACTTGTTTCAAGTTGAGTTATGTCTTGTGTGAATGAATATGATGCTTCTTGTCCGTATTTTATTGATCGACTCTTCACTCCATAAACATGTGGTCCTGTTTACTGAGTTCAGTTTCGCTTGGGGACAAGCGAAGTCTAAGCTTGGGGGAGTTGATACGTCCAATTTGCATCACTATTTTGTATCATAATTTCTTTGTTATTCATTGATATATTTCATATTTGGACATAATACTTATGTTATTTCATCTATTTTGCATGTTTCATGATTATTGGAGGATCGAGCACCGGAGCCGGATTACGCTAGAAAAAGCACCGTCGAACGCAATATTTCGGAAGATCAACTGTTGAAGGAAATTATACCAAAAATCCTATTTTTCCGGATGACGAAGGAAGCCAGAAGGGGGAGCCGAGGGGACCCAAGGTGGGCCCAGACCATAGGCCGGCGCGGCCCATGGCCTGGCCGCGCCGCCTGGTGAGGAGGGGGGCCCACAGCCCCTCTCGCCTCCTTTTCTTCGCGAAATCCTTCGTTCCGAAGACCTAAGCTCCAGAGGGTACCTCACGAAGAGTTACAGCCGCCTCTGCGGGGCGGAGAACACCAGAGAGAAAAGAGCTCTCCGGCGGGCTGAGATCCGCGGGGAAATTCCCTCCGGGAGGGGAAATCGACGCCATCGCCACCGTCATCGAGCTGGACATCATCTCCATCACCATCATCATCATCTCCACCATCATCACCGCCGTCTCCACCGCTGGACATCGTCACCGCCGTAGCAATTTGGGTTTGATCTTGATTGTTTGATAGGGGAAACTCTCCCGGTATTGATTTCTACTTGTTATTGATGCTATTGAGTGAAACCGTTGAACCAAGGTTTATGTTCAGATTGTTATTTGTCATCATATCACCTCTGATCATGTTCCATATGATGTCTCGTGAGTAGTTCATTTAGTTCTTGAGGACATGGGTGAAGTCTAAATGTTAGTAGTGAATTATGGTTGAGTAATATTCAATGTTATGATATTTAAGTTGTGGTGTTATTCTTCTAGTGGTGTCGTGTGAACGTCGACTACACGACACTTCACCTTTATGGGCCTAGGGGAATGCATCTTGTACTCGTTTGCCAATTGCGGGGTTGCCAGAGTGACAGAAACCTAAGCCCCCGTTGGTATATCGATGCAGGAGGGATAGCAGGAACTCAGAGTTTAAGGCTGTGGTTAGATTTATCTTAATTACTTTCTTGTAGTTGCGGATGCTTGCAAGGGGTATAATCACAAGTATGTATTAGTCCTAGGAAGGGCGGTACATTAGCACAGGTTCACCCACATAACACTTATCAAAACAATGAAGATTAATTAGCCGTATGTAGCGAAAGCACTAGACTAAAATCCCGTGTGTCCTCGAGAACGTTTGGTCATTATAAGTAAACAAACTGGCTTGTCCTTTGTGCTAAAAAGGATTGGGCCACTCGCTGCAATTGTTACTCTCGCACTTTATTTACTCGTACTTTATTCGTCTGTTACATCAAAACCCCCTGAATACTTGTCTGTGAGCATTTACAGTGAATCCTTCATCGAAACTGCTTGTCAACACCTTCTGCTCCTCGTTGGGTTCGACACTCTTATTTATCGAAGATACTACGATACACCCCCTATACTTGTGGGTCATCAGGCGCCGTGATCAAGATCTTCTACGCGCTTTTGCAAGCGGCAAGTGAACGTCTACCGCAGCAACAAGAGCCTCATCTTGTAGGCTTTGGAATCTCTTCAAGGGTGAGACTCGATAATCCCCTCGTTGCTACCGTCTTCTAGATTGCATCTTGGCTTGGATTGCGTGTTCGCGGTAGGAATTTTTTTTTCTATGCAACGTTATCCTATAGTGGTATCAGAGCCAGGTCTATGCATAGATGGTTGCACGAGTAGAACACAATGGTTTTGTGGGCGTTGATGCTCTTGTTGTCTTTAGTTTGAGTACTTTGCATCTTTGTGGCATAGTGGGATGAAGCGGTTCAGACTAACTTTACATGACCGCGTTCATGAGACTTGTTCCTCGTTCGACATGCAACTTGTATTGCATAAGAGGCTTTGCGGGTGTCTGTCTCTCCTACTATAGTGAAGATTCAATTTACTCTTTTATTGACAACACTAGTATCACCGTTGTGGTTCATGTACGTAGGTAGATTAGATCTTACTCGAAAACCCTAAACCACGTAAAATATGCAAACCAAATTAGAGACGTCTAACTTGTTTTTGCAGGGTTTGGTGATGTGATATGACCATAATGTGATGATGAATATGTATGAGATGATCATTATTGTATTGTGGCAACCGGCAGGAGCCTTATGGTTGTCTTTATATTTCATGTTGAGTAGTATTTCAAAGTAGTTGTAATAGTTGCTACATGAGGTGAACAACCATGAAGACGGCGCCATGGACCTTGACGTTACGCCGACGATGATGAAGATCATGCCCGTTGATGATGGAGATCATGTCCGTGCTTTGGAGATGAAGATCGAAGGCGCAAAGACAAAAGGGCCATACCATATCACATATGAATTGCATGTGATGTTAATCCTTTATGCATCTTATTTTGCTTAGAACGCGGCGGTAGCATTATAAGATGATCCCTCACATTAATATCAAGATAATAAAGTGTTCTCCCCTCGTATGCACCGTTGTACAGTTCATCGTTTCGAAGCATCTCGTGATGATCGGATGTGATAGACTCAACGTTCACATACAACGGGTGTAAGCAATGTTGCACACGCGGAATACTTGGATTTGCTTGACGAGCCTAGCATGTACAGACATGGCCTCGGGACAACGGAAACCGAAAGGTTGAACACGAGTCATATGGATGATATGATCAACATGTTGATGTTCACCATTGAAGCTACATCATCTCACGTGATGATCGGTTTTGGTGTAGTGGATTTGGATCGTGTACCACTTAACAACTATGAGGGATGTTGTATTAAGTGGGAGTTCATTAGTAATTAGATTAAAACATGAACTAATTATCATAAACATAGTCTGAGTAGTATTTTGAATTAATTTTGTAGTATTGGCATCCGTTTACTACTATGCGCTAGTCTTGTAATTGAGATAGAAATACTGTTAAAATCTGATAAGAAACTTTACGGATTGGTACCGTATTGTTAAAGAATCAAGAATTGATTAAGTCCTATTGCAAATTTTTAGTAAACCTCACATTGTTGATTCAAAGAGCTATGGTTTCAATTAGTACCTAAAGTTATCTTGTCTCCGTGAAACTTGAAGTTCAAATCTGTTTGAAAAATAAGGAGCTGAAAATTTAGTTTTCAGAAATAATCAAGGTATGAGATATATGTGATATCTAAGACCTTATTACAAGATGATAGAATATAATTTAGTGAGACTACATAAACTCATAAGTTTTATGGGAATGTACGAAGGTTGAAGACGTAAGGCGTCCCAATCCTCCAACTATTGGGGCACTAACAATATTCACATATCCATGAAGTAATCGTCCCTAGTATGCACCGTTGCTAAGACTCGTCGTTTCGAAGCATCACGTGATGATCGGGTGTGATAGATTCTACGTGTGCATACAACGGGTGCAAGCCAGATTTGCACATGCGAATACTAAGGTTAAACTTTATGAGCCTAGCATGTACAGACATGGTCTCAGAAAGTCATCATGATACAATGGATAAAATTATGAGTGAAATTGTTCATCATATTACAAAGTTACTAATAGTGAAATCTAAAACACTTGTCATATGATGATCAACTTAAAGTAAGAACCTCAAGGTTATTGGTATTTGACCAACAAACCTAGAAGTTAATAATGTTAAAGTGTTTTTCTGAATAATGAGGAAAGCTAAAAGAGAAACTGCAAAAGATATTTTGGCAAAAAGAAAAGAAAAGACTAGAAAGTCTAGCTCAGGTGTATATAAATGATATACATGTTATGGTTGTATTCCTAGTTAAGTCACACTATGAAATTCTTGGGCATTAGTACTATATTGGTTGGTATGAAGTGTCATACAAAACAACGCAATACAAGAATACAATGGCCTAAGTGACTGACAAGGAATATGATAAGAATGCACGTCTGGAACAAAATAAAGTGTTATTATGTTCGTCGTTAGCATTCTATCTAGCCCTTAGAATTTATAATAAAGAACTTAATAATTGTTATTTTGCTCTGGTCAAATGAAAACAATGAGTTGTTCAAATTATGACATTACTCCATGTACGATGGATAAGTTATTATAAATCTTAATGGTGAAACACACATACATAACACTGACGCTAAAATGCCATAAGACAAATGATATGAATTCCACTTATTTGTGGAACCGCCATTTAGGTCATGTTAGAAAGGAACGCATGAAGGAACTCCATGCAAATGGATTTTTGGAGTCATTTGATTTTTGAATCATTTGGTGCTTGCAAATCTTTTGTAAAGAGAATGATTAAAATACCGTTCATAGGCCAAGAGTTGAACGGGCAACAAACTTAGTGAAAAAATACATGATGATGTATGTGGTTCACTGGGCATAGTTGTGTGCGGGAGATTCTTCTACTTCATGAAAACTTCCAACAATGAATTGAGTATATATATGTGGATATATTCGATAAGGAAGAAGTTTGAAACATTTGAATAGATTCAAATAAATTTCAGCATGAAGTGGAAATCATCGTAATAGAAAAGTCAAATATCTATGATTGGATCATTGGAAAAATATTTGAATTACGAGTTTTAGCGAACATCTAAGAGAGTCATGAAATTGTTCTACAACTCACATTTCTTGGAGTATCATAATGATGATATAGTATCCGAGAGATGTATCCAAACCTTGTTGGATTAATGATGAGATAAAATATTATGACGCCATTATATTTTTGTGGATTATGCTTTAGTGACTACCTCTTTTACACTGAATAGAGCATCATCATGATCCGTTGAAATGACACCATACAAGTTATGGTATGGGTATAAACCCTAATAGTCTTTTCTTTAAATTTTGGTCTAAGAGTTTACAACCAAAATCGGATGAATGTCTTTGTTGGTTATCCCAGAGATTTAATTGGGAATTCTTTGAAGGAGATATGCCCTAGAGGCAATAATAAAGTGGTTATTATTTATATCTTTATGTTTATGATAAATGTTTATATATCATGCTAGAATTGTATTAACCGAAACATTAGTACATGTGTGATATGTAGACAAACAAGAAGTCCCTAGTATGCCTCTTAAACTAGCTTGTTGATTAATGGATGATTAGTTTCATAATCATGAACATTGGATGTTATTAATAACAAGGTTATGTCATTGTGTGAATGATGTAATGGACACACCCAATTAAGCGTAGCATAAGATCTCGTCATTAAGTTATTTGCTATAAGCTTTCGATACATAGTTACCTAGTCCTTATGACCATGAGATCATGTAAATCACTTATACCGGAAAGGTACTTTGATTACACCAAACACCACTGCGTAAATGGGTGGCTATAAAGGTGGGATTAAGTATCCGGAAAGTATGAGTTGAGGCATATGGATCAACAGTGGGATTTGTCCATCCCGATGACGGATAGATATACTCTGGGCCCTCTCGGTGGAATGTCGTCTAATGTCTTGCAAGCATATGAATGAGTTCATAAGAGACCACATACCACGGTACGAGTAAAGAGTACTTGTCAGGAGACGAGGTTGAACAAGGTATAGAGTGATACCGAAGATCAAACCTCGGACAAGTAAAATATCGCGAGACAAAGGGAATTGGTAATATATGTGTATGGTTCATTCGATCACTAAAGTCATCGTTGAATATGTGGGAGCCATTATGGATCTCCAGATCCCGCTATTGGTTATTGGTCGGAGTGAGTACTCAACCATGTCCGCATAGTTCTCGAACCGTAGGGTGACACACTTAAAGTTGGATGTTGAAATGGTAGTTCTTGAATTATGGAATGAAGTTCGAATATTTGTTCGGAGTCCCGGATGAGATCCCGGACATCACGAGGAGTTCCGGAATGGTCGGAGAATAAGATTCATATATAGGATGTCATTTTATGTGAAATAAAATGTCGCGGAAGGTTCTATGGAAGGTTCTAGAAGGTTCTAGAAAAGTCCGGAAGAAACCACCAAGGAAGGTGGAGTCCACAAGGGACTCCACCTCCATGGCCGGCCAGCCCTAGTGGGGGTGGAGTCCCAAGTGGACTCCACCATAGGGGGCCGGCCACCCCCCCACATGGGAGGTGGGAATCCCACCTTTGGGTGGGAGTACTAGTTGGGCTAGGTTTGCCCCTCCTATGGAAGGTTTTGGTTTCGGGTCTTATTCGAAGACTTGGACACCAACACTTGGGATCCACCTATATAATGAGGGGCCAAGGGAGGGGGCCGGCCACCCCAAGACCATAGCTTGGCCGCCCCTTGAGTGGCCGGCCACCCCTCCCAAACCCTAGCTTTGCTCCTCCACTTCATATTGTCCGGTTTGCTTAGCGAAGCTCCGCCGGACTTCTACACCGCCACCGACACCACGCCGTCGTCTTTGTCGGATTCAAGAGGAGCTACTACTTCCGCTGCCCGCCGGAACGGGGAGGTGGACGTCGTCTTCATCAACAACCGAACGTGTGACCGAGCACGGAGGTGCTGCCCGTTCGTGGCGCCTAACCGATCGTGATCAAGATCTTCTACGCGCTTTTGCAAGCGGCAAGTGATCGTCTACCGCAGCAACAAGAGCCTCATCTTGTAGGCTTTGGAATCTCTTCAAGGGTGAGACTCGATACCCCTCGTTGCTACCGTCTTCTAGATTGCATCTTGGCTTGGATTGCGTGTTCGCGGTAGGAAAATTTTTGTTTTCTATGCAACGTTATCCTACGGTGGTATCGAGCCGTGTCTATGCATAGATGGTTGCACGAGTAGAACACAATGGTTTGTGGGCGTTGATGCTCTTGTTATCTTTAGTTTGAGTACTTTGCATCTTTATGGCATAGTGGGATGAAGCGGCTCGGACTAACTTTACATGACCGCGTTCATGAGACTTGTTCCTCGTTCGACATGCAACTTGTATTGCATAAGAGGCTTTATGGTGTCTGTCTCTCCTACTATAGTAAAGATTCAATTTACTCTTCTATTGAAAACATTAGTATCAACGTTGTGGTTCATGTTCGTAGGTAGATTAGATCTCTCGAAAACCCTAAACCACGTAAAATATGCAAACCAAATTAGAGACGTCTAACTTGTTTTTGCAGGTTTGGTGATGTGATATGGCCATGATATGATGATAAATATGTATGAGATGATCATTATTGTATTGTGGCAACCGGTGAAAGCCTTATGGTTGTCTTTAAATTTCATGTTGAGTAGTATTTCAAAGTAGTTGTAATAGTTGCTACATGGAGGACAAACATGAAGACGGTGCCATTGACCTTGGTGCTACGCCGACGATGATGGAGATCATGCCCGAAGATGATGGAGATCATATCCGTGCTTTGGAGATGAAGATCAAAGGCACAAGAACAAAAGGGCCATATCATATCACATATGAACTGCATGTGATGTTAATCCTTTTTATGCATCTTATTTTGCTTAGATCGCGACGGTAGCATTATAAGATGATCCCTCACTAAAATCTCAAGATAATAAAGTGTTCATCCTTAGTGGCACCGTTATTAAGTCTTATCGTTTGAAGCATCTCGTGATGATCGGGTGTGATAGATTCGATAAGTACATACAACGGGTGCAAGACAGATTTGCACATGCGGATACTAAGGTGGCCTTGACGAGCCTAGCATGTACGTGACATGGTCTCGGAACACGTGATACCGAAAGGTAGAGCATGAATCATATGGTTGATATGATGAACACTATGAGTGTTCGCCATTGAAATCACACCTTTTCGTGATGATCGGGTTTAGGTGCGGTGGATTTGGTTCGTGTGATCACTAAGACAATGCGAGGGATATTGTTTTGAGTGGGAGTTCACCTAGGGTTTTAATTATGTTGAATTAAAATTTGAACTCAATTTGTCATAAACTTAGTCTAAACTATTGCAAATATATGTTGTAGAGATGGCGTCCTCAATCAATTTTAATCAGTTCCTAGAGAAAGAGAAACTTAAGAGCAACGGTAGCAACTTCACCGATCGGTTCCGTCATGTGAGGATCTTCCTCTCTCGGCGGAAATCTGCAATTTGTGCTTGATGCACCGCTAGGTGACCCTCCCTATGAAGATGAATCCGATGAAGTAAAAGCTGTTTACGCAACTCGGAAAACTCGGTACTCTCAAGTTCGGTGTGCCATCCTGTGCGATCTGGAATCCGATCTTCAAAAACGTTTTGAGCACCATGATCCTCATGAGTTGATGAATGAGCTGAAAGCTATATTCGAGACTCATGCGGCAATGGAATGCTATGAAGCATCGAAACATTTCTTGGTTGTATGATGGAAGAAGGCAGCTCCGTTAGTGAGCACATGCTCGCCATGACCGGGCATGCGAAGAAACTCGATGACTTGGGAATAGTGATTCCTAACAGATCGGGATTAATCGTGTCCTTCAATCACTGCCACCAAGTTACAAGAACTTTGTGATGAACTACAATATGCGTAACATGAACAAGGAGTTACAGAACTCTTTGGCATGCTAAAAGCTGCCGAGATTGAGATCAAGAAAGAGCACCAAGTGTTGATGGTCAACAAGACCACCGATTTCAAGAAACAGGGCAAGTCTAAGGGAAAATTCAAGAAGGGTGGCAAGAAAGCTGCCACGCCTCCTATGAAACCTAAGAACGGCCCTAAGCCCGATGCTGAGTGCTATTACCGCAAGGAGAAGGGACACCGGAAGCGTAATTGCTCCAAGTATCCGGCTGATCTAAAGAGTGGCCTTGTCAAGAAGAAGAAAGAAGGTATATCGATATACATGTTATAGATGTTTATCTCACTAGTTCTCGTTCTAGTACAGGTATTTGATACTTTGGTTCGGTTGCTCATATTTGTAACTCGAAACAGGAACTAAAGAATAAACGACAAGCCGCTGAAAGATGAAGTGACGATGCGCGTTGGAAACGGATCCAAGGTCAATGTGATCGCAATCGGGACACTTCCTCTACATCTACCTTCGGGATTAGTTTTAAGCCTAAATAATTGTTATTATGTACTGCGTTGAGCATGAACATTATATCTGGATCTTGTTTAATGCAAGACGGTTATTCATTCAAGTCTGAGAATAATGGTTGTTCTATTTTTATGAATAATATCTTTTATGGTCGAGCACCACAAAAGAATGGCTTATTTCTGTTAGATCTCGATAGTAGTGATACACATATACATAACATTGATGCTAAGCGAATTAAACTAAATGATAATTCTACTTATATGTGGTAATCGTCGTCTTGGTCATATTGGAGTGAAACGCATGAAGAAACTCCATCTTGATGGATTACTTGAATCACTTGACTTTGAGTCACTTGATAGATGCGAAGCATGTCTAATGGGAAAAATGACAAAGACTCCATTCTCTGGTATGATGGAGCGAGCTCGACTTATTGGAAATCATACATACCGATGTATGTGGACCAATGAGCGTAGCATCGCGGTGGTTATCGTTATGTTCTAACCTTCACAGATGATCTGAGTAGATATGGGTATATCTATTTCATGAAACATAAATCCGAAACTTTCGAGAAGTTTAAGGAATTTCAAAGTGAAGTAGAAAATCAACGTAACAAGAAGATCAAATTTCTACGATCTGATCGTGGAGGTGAATATCTGAGTTATGAGTTTGGCATGCATTTAAAGAAATGCGGAATACTTTCACAATTGACACCGCCGGGAACACCTCAACGAAACGGTGTGTCCGAACGTCGTAATCGAACTCTCTTAGATATGGTTCGTAGTATGATGTCTCTTACTGATTTGCCGTTATCATTTTGGAGTTATGCATTAGAGACAGCCGCATTCACTTTAAATAGAGCACCATCAAAATCCGTAGAAACGACACCGTATGAATTATGGTTTAATAAGAAACCTAAGTCATCGTTCGAAAGTTTGGGGTTGCGAAGCCCTATGTAAAGAAGTTACAACCGGACAAGCTAGAACCCAAAGCGGAGAAATGCGTCTTCATAGGTTATCCTAAGGAAACTATAGGATACACTTTCTATCACAGATCCGAAGGCAAAATCTTTGTTGCTAAGAACGGAACCTTTCTTGAGAAAGAATTTCTCACTAAAGAAGTGACTGGAAGAAAAGTAGAACTTCGATGAGATTGATGAATCTATACTCGTTGATCGTAGTAGCGCGATCGAAGTTGTACTGTACCGCCTACACCAACGAGAGGAAGCTAATGATAATGATCATGAAACTTGAACGAGGAAACTACCGAACCTCGCAGATCGACAAGGGAACGTGCCACTCCCGATTGGTATGATCCTTGTCTAAATGTCATGATTGTGGATAACAATGATGAGGACCCTGCGACGTATGAAGAAGCGATGATGAGCCCGTATTCCAACAAATGGCAAGAAGCCATGAAATCCGAAATGGGATCCATGTATGATAACAAAGTATGGACTTTGGTAGACTTACCCGATAGCCGAAAGGCTGTCGAAAATAAATGGATCTTCAAGAGAAAAACAGATGCCGATGGTAATATTATCGTCTATAAAGCTCGACTTGTCGCAAAGGGTTTCCGACAAATTCAAGGAGTTGACTACGATGAGACTTTCTCACCTGTGAAGCTGAAATCTGTGAGGATTTTGTTAGCAATAGCTGCATTTTTCGATTATGAGATTTGGCGTATGGATGTCAAAACGGCGTTCCTTAATGGAGACATTGAGGAAGAGTTGTATATGGTACAACCCAAAGGTTTTGTCGATCCTAAAAATGCCGACAAAGTATGCAAACTTCAGCGTTCAATCTATGGACCGAAGCAAGCATCGAGAAGTTGGAACCGACGCTTTGATAAGGTGATCAAAGACTTCGGGTTTATACAAGTGTCATGGAGAGGCCTGTATTTACAAGAAAGTGAGTGGGAGCTCAGTAGCATTCCCGATATTATATGTAGATGACATATTATTGATCGGGAATGATATAGAACTATTAAGCGGTGTTAAGGGTTATTTGAATAATAGTTTTTCAATGAAAGACCTTGGTGAAGCATCGTATATATTAGGCATCAAGATTTATAGAGATAGATCAAGACGTCTAATAGGGCTATCACAGAGTACATATCTGGACAAGATTCTAAAGAAGTTTAGAATGGACGAAAGTAAGAAAGGGTTCTTACCTATGTTACCGGGCAAGGTATTGAGTAAAACTCAAGGACCGGCTACTAGCAGAAGAAAGAGAAAGGATGTGTAACATCCCCTATGCCTCGGCGATGGGATCTATCATGTATGCCATGCTATGTACTAGACCGGATATAGCACATGCCGTTAGTTTGACTAGCAGATATCAAAGTGATCCAGGAATGGAACACTGGACAGCGGTCAAGAATATCCTGAAGTACTTGAAAAGAACTAAGGATATGTTTCTTTGTTATGGAGGTGACCAAGAGCTCGTTGTAAACGGTTACACCGATGCAAGTTGGAACAACCTGATCCCGATGACTCTAAGTCACAATCTGGGTACGTGTTTATATTGAATGGTGCTGCAGAAGCCGGGCAAGCTCGAAGCAAAGGCACGGTGGCGAAGTCTTCAACAGAATCGAGTACATAGCGGCTTCGCAGGCTTCATCGAAGCGGTATGGATGAAGAGGTTCATTGTAGAGCTCGGTGTGGTTCCGAGTGCATTGGACCCATTAATCATTTTGTGATAACATGGGTGCCATCGCCAATGCACAAGAGCCAAGGTCACACAAGAGGTGAAGCATATCAAGCTGCGTTACCACTCGATTCGCGAGTACATCGAAGATGGAGAAGTAAAGATTTGCAAAGTACACACCGATCTGAATGTAGCAGATCCGTTGACTAAAGCTCTCCCTAGGGCAAAGCATGACCAACACCGTAATGCCATGGGTGTTAGGTATATTACAATGTAATCTAGATTATTGACTCTAGTGCAAGTGGGAGATCAAGGAGATATGCCCTAGAGGCAATAATAAAGTGGTTATTATTTATATCTTTATGTTTATGATAAATGTTTATATATCATGCTAGAATTGTATTAACCGAAACATTAGTACATGTGTGATATGTAGACAAACAAGAAGTCCCTAGTATGCCTCTTAAACTAGCTTGTTGATTAATGGATGATTAGTTTCATAATCATGAACATTGGATGTTATTAATAACAAGGTTATGTCATTGTGTGAATGATGTAATGGACACACCCAATTAAGCGTAGCATAAGATCTCGTCATTAAGTTATTTGCTATAAGCTTTCGATACATAGTTACCTAGTCCTTATGACCATGAGATCATGTAAATCACTTATACCGGAAAGGTACTTTGATTACACCAAACACCACTGCGTAAATGGGTGGCTATAAAGGTGGGATTAAGTATCCTAAAGTATGAGTTGAGGCATATGGATCAACGGTGGGATTTGTCCATCCCGATGACGGATAGATATACTCTGGGCCCTCTCGGTGGAATGTCGTCTAATGTCTTGCAAGCATATGAATGAGTTCATAAGAGACCACATACCACGGTATTTAGTAAAGAGTACTTGTCAGAGACGAGGTTGAACAAGGTATAGAGTGATACCGAAGATCAAACCTCGGACAAGTAAAATATCGCGAGACAAAGGGAATTGGTAATATATGTGTATGGTTCATTCGATCACTAAAGTCATCGTTGAATATGTGGGAGCCATTATGGATCTCCGTATCCCGCTATTGGTTATTGGTCGGAGTGAGTACTCAACCATGTCCGCATAGTTCTCGAACCGTAGGGTGACACACTTAAAGTTGGATGTTGAAATGGTAGTTCTTGAATTATGGAATGAAGTTCGAATATTTGTTCGGAGTCCCGGATGAGATCCCGGACATCACGAGGAGTTCCGGAATGGTCCGGAGAATAAGATTCATATATAGGATGTCATTTTATGTGAAATAAAATGTCGCGGAAGGTTCTATGGAAGGTTCTAGAAGGTTCTAGAAAAGTCCGGAAGAAACCACCAAGGAAGGTGGAGTCCACAAGGGACTCCACCTCCATGGCCGGCCAGCCCTAGTGGGGGTGGAGTCCCAAGTGGACTCCACCATAGGGGGCCGGCCACCCCCCCACATGGGAGGTGGGAATCCCACCTTTGGGTGGGAGTCCTAGTTGGGCTAGGTTTGCCCCCTCCTATGGAAGGTTTTGGTTTCGGGTCTTATTCGAAGACTTGGACACCAACACTTGGGATCCACCTATATAATGAGGGGCCAAGGGAGGGGGCCGGCCACCCCAAGACCATAGCTTGGCCGCCCCCCTTGAGTGGCCGGCCACCCCCTCCCAAACCCTAGCTTTGCTCCTCCACTTCATATTGTCCGGTTTGCTTAGCGAAGCTCCGCCGGACTTCTACACCGCCACCGACACCACGCCGTCGTGCTGTCGGATTCAAGAGGAGCTACTACTTCCGCTGCCCGCTGGAACGGGGAGGTGGACGTCGTCTTCATCAACAACCGAACGTGTGACCGAGTACGGAGGTGCTGCCCGTTCGTGGCGCCGGAACCGATCGTGATCAAGATCTTCTACGCGCTTTTGCAAGCGGCAAGTGATCGTCTACCGCAGCAACAAGAGCCTCATCTTGTAGGCTTTGGAATCTCTTCAAGGGTGAGACTCGATACCCCCTCGTTGCTACCGTCTTCTAGATTGCATCTTGGCTTGGATTGCGTGTTCGCGGTAGGAAAATTTTTGTTTTCTATGCAACGTTATCCTACATTCTTCCCACGAGACAAAGACAAAAGTGTTTGTCAATGTTTCTTATTTCTGAGAAATTGTTTCTAGTGAAGTATTTGAGTGGGAGGACAATATAATTTGATAAGGTTTATGAACCTGAGCATAATGATCAGAGTAGCGCAACATCGGAATTGGTTTCGGAAGCGGCCACGACGATCATGGCTCCCATGACTACAAAGTGTTTTAGCCATGGAGATCGAAGTACATATTGAACCTTGTAGGTATGGTTTACTTTGTGATCAAATAAATGATTTGTGGACAAAGGATTGATTTTGAACAATAATAAACCAACTACAAACAAAGAAGTTATGATGGACCCTGACTCCGTTCAAATGGCTATACGCCATGAAATCCAAGATAGATGAATACTTTTTTGAAAGTAAATGGATCTATAGACTTGGATGAAATATCCTTGAAGAAGCTCAACTTATCGAAAAATTGTTTACGACAAAGTTCAAAGAGTTAACTACGATAAGATTAGATCTTCCGTAGCAATGCTTATAGTTTATGTGGATTATTCTAGTAATCACTACATATTTCTTTTATGAGATATGCTAGTAGGATGGCAAAATACATTACTTATCAGAAGTATGTATTAAAGGTGTATACAAGATACAACCAAGAGTTTTGCTGGTCCGTGGAATACTAGATAGGTATACAAACTTCAATTTGATGAAGTGAGTATCGCGGAGTTGGAATCTTCACCGGATGAAATAGTCAAAAAGTTTTTGATTTCATCAGAGACGATGAAGAGGCTTGCATTTGCAAGAAATGAGACATATTTATAATACTTATGTAGAAGACATATAGTTGGTTATAAATGATGTAATTATATACTTGATTAAAAGGTTTCATTGAGAAATTAACTTCAATGAAAGGATATGGACTAAAACAAATTTTGTGTCAAGATCTATAAAGATAGATTGAAACACATAAATATGTTTAAGTCAAAGTACATAGAATGGATATTGAAATAGTTCAATATAGAAATATTAAGAAAATGTTCTTGTCATGAGAAGTTTTAACAAGACTTAAGTGTATCTGACACTCGATGAGTAAAAACACATGAGTGATTTAGATCACGAAGAAAATGTACAAAATCAGATGTCCTGTGCTCTAAAGAGTTAGGAGCATATAACAGAATGATTCATGTGATGATCATTGAAAAACAGTAAGAGTATTCTTGAGTACTTAAGAAGAACCACGGATATATATATATATAGTTTTGTATGGAGAAATGACAAACAAATCGCTGTAAAGTGTTGCACCGATATTTGTTTTGTCACATATGAAAATAAAATTTCAATCTCAAATTAGACTAAGTGTTGTTTAAAAGGTAGCACAATGAGCTAGAAGTTGTCTATGCTAGATTTAGAAGAGTTCTAAATATTGTGACGGATTCTACAAAAGAAGGCAGAGTATGTCATTGTTTCGACAATGACAGAGGATGTTAAGTCAAGAGGTTCTTTGAGAACTTGGTGTAGTTCCGACAGAGTCAGAACTTTGAAGCTATATTGTGTGTGACAATATTAGTGACATATTTCAGACCGCGGAATTAAGGTTCCACCAGAAGACCAAACATATTTAATGCCGACTCATTGGGAAATGAGTGATGCGTTGAGGCGCAAATGAATTACAAAATACATACATTTCTGAGCGTGTCAGATCTGTTGACTAAAACCTTTCCCGTGAGCAATACATGATAAAGCACTGGAAGGCCAAGGTGTTATATCTTTACAAATATAAACTAGATTATTGACTCTAGTGCAAGTGGGAGACTGTTGGAGATATGCCCAAGAGGCAATAATAAATGGTTATTATATATCTTTGTGTTTATGATAATGTTTACATACCATGCTATAATTGTATTAACCGAAACATTGATACATGTGTGTTATGTGAACAACAAGGAGTCCCTAGTAAGCCTCTTGTATAACTAGCTTGTTGATTAATAGATGATCATGGTTTCGTGATCATGAACATTGGATGTTATTAATAACAAGGTTATGTCATTATATGAATGATGTAATGGACACACCCAATTAAGCGTATCATAAGATCACGTCATTAAGTTATTTGCTATAAGCTTTCGATACATAGTTACCTAGTCCTTATGACCATGAGATCATGTAAATCACTTATACCGGAAAGGTACTTTGATTACATCAAACGCCACTGCGTAAATGGGTGGTTATAAAGGTGGGATTAAGTATCTGGAAAGTATGAGTTGATGCATATGGATCAACAGTGGGATTTGTCCATCCCGATGACGGATAGATATACTCTGGGCCCTCTCGGTGGAATGTCGTCTAATGTCTTGCAAGCATATGAATAAGTTCATAAGAGACCACATACCACGGTACGAGTAAAGAGTACTTGTCAGGAGACGAGGTTGAACAAGGTATAGAGTGATACCGATGATCAAACCTCGGACAAGTAAAATATCGCATGACAAAGGGAATTGGTATCGTATGTGAATGGTTCATTCGATCACTAAGTCATCGTTGAATATGTGGAAGCCATTATGGATCTCCAGATCCCGCTATTGGTTATTGGTCGGAGTGAGTACTCAACCATGTCCGCATAGTTCGCGAACCGTAGGGTGACACACTTAAAGTTGGATGTTGAAATGGTAGAACTTGAATATGGAATGGAGTTCGAATATTTGTTCGAAGTCCCGGATGAGATCCCGGACATCACGAGGAGTTCTGGAATGGTCCGGAGAATAAGATTCATATATAGGAAGTCATTTTATGAGATTTAAAATGATCCGGAAGGTTCTATGGAAGGTTCTAGAAGGTTCTAGAAAAGTCCGGAAGAAATCACCAAGGAAGGTGGAGTCCGACTCCACCTCCATGGCCGGCCAACCCTAGAGGGGGAGGAGTCCCAAGTGGACTCCCCCTATGGGGGCCGGCCACCCCCCCACATGGAAGGGGGGAATCCCACCCCAAGTGGTATTCCCACCTTGGGTAGGTTTCCCTATCACATGGAAGGTTTTGGGTTCGGGTCTTATTCGGAGACTTGTAGTCCA
The DNA here is from genome assembly GCF_019359855.2 of Lolium perenne. Classification (NCBI taxonomy): domain Eukaryota; kingdom Viridiplantae; phylum Streptophyta; class Magnoliopsida; order Poales; family Poaceae; genus Lolium; species Lolium perenne. The sequence goes on along the minus strand of NC_067249.2, from coordinate 109,661,127 downwards.
ACACTTGGGGCTTCCACCTATATAATGAGGGGCCTAGGGGAGGGGGCCGGCCACCCCAAGACCACAGCCTGGCCGCATCCCTATAGTGGCCGGCCACCCCCTCCCAAACCCTAGCCGCCCCCCTCTCCTCCATAGCTCCCGCACGCTTAGCGAAGCTCCGCCGGAGTTCTCCACCGCCACCGACACCACGCCGTCGTGCTGTCGAATTCAAGAGGAGCTACTACTTCCGCTGCCCGCTGGAACGGGAGGTGGACGTCATCTTCATCGACAACTGAACGTGTGACCGAGTACGGAGGTGTTGCCCGTTCGTGGCGCCGTGATCAAGATCTTCTACGCGCTTTTGCAAGCGGCAAGTGAACGTCTACCGCAGCAACAAGAGCCTCATCTTGTAGGCTTTGGAATCTCTTCAAGGGTGAGACTCGATAATCCCCTCGTTGCTACCGTCTTCTAGATTGCATCTTGGCTTGTATTGCGTGTTCGCGGTAGGAAATTTTTTGTTTTCTATGCAACGTTATCCTACAGTACCAATCCCATGTGAGCATGAGAGCCACCTAGCCCGCTTGAGTGAGAGTGATAGTGAGTTGAGTGACTCCCACCCCATATGTGAGTTTGAGTGCTTCCATTTGGAGGACATGAGTGATACACCAAGTGAGTTGAGAGAGGTAGATGATAGGTCCATGGAGGACATCGCATTTGCTAACACATTAAACTCTCCCTCGTTTGTGTCTTCTTATGTTGCACTAGGTTCCACGGAGGACGAGTTCCCGCTCATGGAGACGATGTACATGGTGCATGAAGATGATGATATCTCACCATGCTTGCTTCAAGACGGACATGTCGACCACATGGATCCTCCTACTTCCACAACACCTACTTCAAATGAGTCGACCTACAAAGGTAACAACATAGGTGTTGATGATGCCATGATCCCACTAGTGGACATGATGCCTTATGAGTGCATGCATGATCTTGATGATACATTTGCTACGTCACATGCTACTTTCACTTTCCCATGTGATGCTTTGCTTGATAACATTGTTGATCATGTGAAATTGATTGCTTGTCATACCATGACCATGCCATGCTACGAGAGTTTCACTTTTTCCACGCTTGCTTGCCATGCTAACGATAATGATCATGCTTGTGTTGTGACACCCTTGATGAACACTTTCTCTTTCCATAGGGTTGTCGACAACAATGATAAAATGTTGAACATGCTTTGCCCAAAATGTTTGCACTATTCCATGTTCCTTGCATCCAAGATTGTGAACAATTGCTCTTTCTTATGCTTGGTATGCAAGAATGCTTATTTCATTGTCCATGAGATGGCCCCCATAGCCTTCTCAATTTTTGATGATCCCAAGTTACCACATGCCATGAATGCACCTTCTTGCCATATGCACCATTGCCATGCATTTCATACTATCTTGATTGACACTAATGGTGATGTGCACAATACATGGAACATCATGATGGATGATGTGTTCCTCTACCATGCACACACGCTTTTTGTTTTCTCTTTTGTGTGTATAGGTACCCGAATGACAACTTCCACCGCTACGGAGCATGAGCTCACGAAACGCGCAATTGAGAGCTACCCCAACAAGGATGAGATACATGATCCAACCCATGGGATTAACACCAAAGGGTATGTTCCCAAAAGCCTCCGCCCTCGTGTGTTACCGACATGTCTTGTCGAGTTTCCGGTCTGGTCCAATTCCTCGTCACCTCTTTTGCCTCTTATGCAACATATCTTGAAACATCTTGTTGGCACAATGGTTGTTGTATGTTTTGAGGATATCATCATACACTCTGAGAATCTCAAGGACCATGTCATACATGTGAGAGACATCTTATGCATCTTGTGCCACATGTCACACAAAAAGTTGCTCTTCTTTGGATATCTCATTTCACCTATGGCAATTGCAATGGATTCTTTGACACTTGAGGATACTCATACTCGGCTCACGACAACCATACTTTCCCAAGCTAGAAGTCTCCATAGCTTTGCCATTGCACATAACAATTTTACCCAAAATTTTGCCGCTGATACTTGCCTTCTGATTGTTCCATTTGTGTGGGACAATACTTCACAACACATTTTTGACACTTTACAGAGAAAACTTTTACATGCACAAATTTTTGCCCTACCACATTTTGGATACATCGACACTCTTTTGGTTCCCATTTTTGCCAAATGCCTCTTGGAGAAACGACTTGATGCTTCGTATTTGATTGAGAGCCTCTTGTTTGCCGATCACAAAATTGGCATCCACAAGCTTTCCGTTCGCAAGTTGTTTTTCCCCAAGTTCTTCTTCGACCGCTTCATCCACAAACAAACTCCCAAGTACTTGGTGAGCAAGACGTCCGCCATCTCGGACCTCTCGCCACAACATGGAGATGAGGAGGAACAAGAGTCGATGACGACTCTTCCCCAAGGGGGGGAGATGATGTAGCCCCGCCTATCGTCGACGCTACACCATGGTCAAGGAATCCCCCAAGTGGACCAACAACACAAACCCCCGCCATATATGTAAAGGTGAACTCCTTCCTCTCTATGGTCGACCTCAACACCAACTTGAATGGTATGCTACCTCATGCCTATTATCATGGTGTCTATAGGTGACGACGTCGACAAGGACCAAGAGAGAAGGAACTCCCATGGTGCAAGAAAGAGAGAAGAAGAAGAAGGAAAGAAGAGAAGAAGGAAGAGGGAGAAGAGGCGGGAGGAAGAGGCCCAGCCGGCCCAGAGGCCGGCCAACCGGGCCCCAGGCCGGCCAAGCCGGCCCTGTGGCCGAGCCGCACCGGCCCCAGACCGGATCCACCCCGGCGACAACCGGGCGTCGTACCGACGCCAACCAGATGGACTTTTGCGACCTTCCCGGTTGCCGCCCGGTCCCTGGCCCGGTTTGGACCGGACCGTCCGGTCCTAGGCCCGGTTGCCGCCCGGTTGACCGGATTTCACGGGATTCGACTCGACCGGAACTGCCCGAGTCGGTCCACCGCATACCTATTCGACCCAAGTCGCCTTGTACCTCTATATAAGCACCTAGGTTGTCCCCTTTACTCCTTAGACAAGATTTAGGCTTAGACATGGATTTGAGCTTTGTCTCCCTAGGGTTTCATCCCCTTTGTATCAAGGCTACCCTTGTTGGATGATTGGATTTGGTGTGTGAGATTCTAGTGCTACCCACTCTCTCTCCCACTCCTAGATTCATCTCCCTCACCGATCTCTCACCTCGGGATTCTACCGTGCGTCTCTTCCGGGTTGATTCTATTGGCGTGGTCCATCGAGCCACGGGGGTAAGTATCGATTGTATCGGGTTGGTGTGCGTTTGGTTCTTCGTGTTCTCCGTGTTCTTCGCCCTCTCCCTCTCCTTCCCCTTTGGATTTCGGGTCAATCGTGAGATCGGGCCACAAACGGGGTCTTAGACCTCATCAAGCTCCCTCTCCATTGGCTTGGTCTCCATGGCTTGTGTCTTGACCGATGTACCTGATTGAACACAAGGTATTTGCATGAAGTAGCATGCCATCCAAAGAGGTATCAAATGCATACGTGGAAAGGAGCGAATTCACCTCTTTATGTATGGCTTGGGCTCGAGCTCGTGTCATTGCGCCACGAGGAGGGCTTGTCGGTCTTGATGTAGTGTCGACCTTGGGTAGGGCTACATCAATATGGGTTTAACGTTTTAAGGGTGCTGGTGATGCTCTTAGAGCAAGTCTAGGAGAGCCCTATCCTAGCGACCCGTATGGGGCGTGTGAGGGGGTCTATTCTCATTTTTGCGGTGATTTGTACTCCTCAATTAGGACCTGACCTGTATTCGAACCTATATTTTTAAAATCTGAAGATGCGGGAGAAATTCTTCCATTTCTTATAGTTTATCATAATCATCACACACAAAATTGCACGATCATACATTAGATCGCGACTTTTAACTAAAACTAAACTAACCTAGATCTACCGGGCGCGCCTACTCGAGGATGATCACCCCGACGAAGGTGCGCGACTCCACCTCCCTCGCCTTGAACGCCTTCACCTCGGCGATGGCGCGTGCCTACTCCTGCCGCTCCTCCTCCTCCTCCTTCATCTCGAGCTCGGTCTTGGACTCGGCGATGGCCTTAGCGACGGCGGCGGCCTCCTCCGCGTCGCCGAGTCCAAGGTGCTCCACGACAGCCGGCGCTCCTCCTTCTCCTCCTCCTCCTCCTCCTCCTCCGCTCGAACTCCCCTCGCCCGGGAAGAGCTCACGGCCCGCGAAGACGTACCTGGGGATGGGCGGCGCGATTCCCTCCTCGGGAGCACGCGCATGCGCGGCAAGATCTTCCTCCTCCGCCGCGAACTCCTCCAAGAAGGCCGCCATCTTGGCTCCATCGGAGCCTGCTCTTCGTAGTAGGCGCCGCCGGGCTGGTACAAGGAGAGGTTGCCAGGTGCAACCTCTCCCCAGTTCGTCCACTTCTTCGCCGACCGCCGCTTCTCTCTGATGGAGCGGACGAACTTCCGCCGCCACGCCTCCTCCGCCCGGCTACGGAGGCCGCCGCGTCCCGCGCGACCGGCCGCCTATCCGCTACGGGATCCATAGCTTCTCATGGTGGTGGAGGAGGGCTAGGGTTGAGCTAAGGGCGACTAATTGCTCGCCGGAGTAGTTGGCGGCGGGCGGCGGAGCTAGGGCTGTGCGTGAGGGTTTGAACCCGTAGCGTGTACTTGTACATGTTGAGACGGGCCGGGAAGGGGACCTGTATTCGTGGCGGACGGGTCGAGCCTGCTAATTCGCCGTTTCGGCCAGAGCCCGTAAAGGCCGAAACTACACGGCCCGGCGGCATTTACAGGGCCTGCTTTGGAAGTGCCCTTAAGCCTGACACGGAAAGCTGACAAAGGAGAACAGAAGGATGTTACAGTGTCTTCACACGCAGCGTCGGTGGGCGCACCGCAGGGGCGGCTTCGTCACCGGCGGCACCGGATGGTCGCAGAAAGCCGGCCCCGTGGGCTTTATGGGTGCGAAGAAGTCGGAGTGGTGGGCGGTGGACGGCGAGCTGCACGAGGTCGGGGAGGGCGTACCGCACCGCGAGCGCTTCGCCATCCCGCGCGACAACCTCCCGAACCGCCGCCGCAAGCAGATGCGTGAGCAGTTCATGCGCCGCACGCGCCTCGTCCTCAAGGACTCGGTAATCACGACGGCACTTAGTAATATCGCGCGCCTCCCCCCCCTTGCCATGGCTTAGCTTGTGGTACCTATTCCTTCAACCCTAGATCTTTTTTCCCCGCAAAAAAAACCCTAGATCTTTTATCCTTCGTTAGGTGTTTCCTTATAGCTGGTCGAAATAATGAAAAGTTGATTGCTCGGAGGAGCAAACCTAATTGGACGAAATCATTAGTCGGGTATCCATCCAGCTGAAAAGGATTCCATTTGGATTTGTGCGGAGCGTCCACATTTGTCCTTTTTTCCTTTGGAAATATTTCAGGTTTGACAGTAGACTAACACAGCCTTTTGCATCAGGATTTGGGGTGAAGTCGAGTGTAATTGGCTAATACTCTGTATTTGTATGGACGCTGCTAGTTCTTTGTTGACCTAGAACGAACTTAATTCCCGGTTAGGTGATGTCACCCATTTCCATGTGCAATTCATGTGCAACTGGAAAAAAAGACGTGTAATTGAATACCCATGCGCATGAATCACGATGCAATTCTAAGGGTCCTAGAGTACACCTAGAACTAACTTAATTTTCGATCTATCTAGAACTAGCAAAAGGGTTTTTGTATTCCTTATGAAACATTTAGTTGAGCTCGGATGCAAATGATTTTCTTCTGGTGTCAGTACAGGCCAGTTCATTTGGTAGGCTAGTTTGGTTAGCTCTTGTAATCGGTAATCCTATCTGGAATAGGCCCCAGGATACCCACCGCCTGGGTAGCCGCATCTAGCTAGCTTATTTCATTGATTATAATGAGAAGCAACCCAATCAATTCGATCCCAATAGGAGCTGGCTTGCCCGATAAATCCAACTAAGAACTTCTTTATTTTTTTAACGAATCCAACTATGGGCTGGCTTGCTTGCTTGGCAAAGGACTCGGGAGTTGCAGGCGGAAGCGATCGAAAGCTAGGGAGCGGGCAGCAGAAATAGCAAACACGTGCTGCAGGAGTTAGCTAGTGTTAGCAGGTAGTGAGAATCGATCAAGCTGGCTGGCTGGAAGAAGGCGATCATAGGTTGGGTGGATTACGTTGCAGCAGAAGCGGATAGAGTGGAGGAAAAAAAGTTGGGGCTTTACTCGGACCATGTAAGATGGTGTAGTCCACACCGAGGCCGTGGTATTCATTCTTTTGTCTACAGACAATTACAGGAGACGGAATACATGTACCAATACACAAAGAGAATATGTCTAGAGCACTATACAATCTCAGGTATATACTTGAACAGTCAGGAATCAGGTGCTTAGTTAAATTTGTGGTAATGGAGCTAATGCGAACATTGATAAATAAAGCGGAGCTCTTTCCTCCATGGACATGTAGAATTTGTTGATATTATGTAGGTAGATAACTATGATATGCATAAGTTCAATGCTATTAGGAGATTTCTGATACCACCATTGACTTCCGTATTTGGAGACTTAACCATCACAAAATTTTCAGGAACATGAAACTTGGTGCAAAAAATATATGGAAATGTACCAAGAACTTAGAGAGAACTGGGAACGGTTGTACTGGGATGAAGGTTATACAAAAAAGATTGCTGAAGATCGCACTAATTATGACTCTGCTGAAGAAGATGATCTAGACTTTTCACCATACAGGTAGCACACCCTGAATAGTTCTATAATTCTTTTCACACTGATGAACAAATTGGTCCCTCAAGTTTTGATAATGGGCCACTTTTGCCCCTGATGTTTCCAATTTGCGTCGATCACAGCCCACGAGAGAAGGTGATGGTGGTCATTCCACATCAACACCTGTTATCTCCAAGGGCCTCTTAAGTCCATGGATGGAGCTTTGAAAAGTCCAAAATCAGTTCGCATGTTCCATTTATTAGCTGGTCATCATGGGCAGTGGCGGAGCTCCATTGAGCCAAGGGGGGTGCACATGCACCCGGGTAGCTTTTGTTTTTAATATCATTCTATATGTGGCTGATCGTCTGTTCTCCAAGTGTTGGAGTATGTTTTACATTGCTAGGATGGAGCTTTGCAAAATCCAAAATCAGTTCGCATGTTCCATTTATTGATCATCATGGGCAGTGGCGGAGCTCCATTGAGCCAAGGGGGTGCACATGCACCCAGGTAGCTTTAGTTTTTACCCTGCAATTAGCTGCGAAATCAGTGTGCGCACCCCTATAATCAGCACATATTACAAGCTAGTACACACTGGTTGAGTTTGCTCTAGCTCCGCCACTGACGACAATGTGGCTGTCCATGCCATATCAGGGATGTTTTTTTTTTCTCGAAATGGAGGGTATCAGCTGCGCGGCACCGATACGGATACATGTATCGGTATCGGACCGATACGGATACGGGGATACGATTTAAAAAATGCATCGATACGAGGGTACGTTTTGATATTTTTGTAAATCAATCAATAAATCGGTACCCTCGTATCGACGCATTTTTTAAATCGTATCCCCGTATCCGTATTGGTCCGATACCGATACATCTATCCGTATCGGTGCCGCGTAGGGTATCAGGGATGTGTTTAGCGAAAACACAAATATCTTGGACAGTTTGTACGAACTTCAGGGATGCTTTGCTTCTCTGATTAATGGAAAATGTGGACATGCTGTGTGCACGCTCTAAGTTTTTCCTTTTAGCTAAACTTGAAGGATGAACTTGGCCCTAAATCTTTGATTTCCATACCTACTAGTACCTCCGTTCGGAAATAGGTGACTCAACTTTGTCTATATACGGATGTACCTAGACGCATTTCAATGTGCAGATACATTCATATCTAGAAAAAGCTGAGCCACTTATTTCCGAACGGAGGGAATATCTATTTCAATTGTTCTTTTTTCAGAACTTCAACCCAAGTTTGTCTCAAATGTAATCTTTTTATAAATATGTGGCAGAACCACATTTGACCTTTCCTCTCATTATTTATTACAGCTTCCAAATGTGTAGTGGATCTTTTCAATTAGTCACACCCACAGTAGATGAATAGGTTATGGTGCAAACAGATGTTGATTCAAGTGGTCTCACTTTTTTTTTTTTTTGCAGCAGGAGAAGGAGCTCCAGCGTAGAGCCAAACAAGGTATTTTATCTGCTCTTTATATTGTTGGTACATGTTTACATATCATTTCGTTATGTACAGGAACTTGAATGTAATTGCCCAGGCTGAGCATGAATGTATGCTTTTTTTTGAGGGAGAGCATGAATCTATGCTAATACTGTGGGCTTTTTATATATTCTTCACAAATTGCACTCTCTTAATTCTCTAGCTGACAAAACTGTTGAAAAAAAAGAGTAAACTGTTTCAGCTAATTATTTAGGCTTAATACCAGAAGCTAGTATTCAAGCTGACACCTGACAGAACTGTTGGACAAAACTGAGTAAAGCGTTTCAGTGAGCTCTTTAAGCCGTTAGAGGGAATTCCCCTCTTTGTGTTGGTAATTTTTAAGAAAGCCAACTTAATTTTGTGCTTTTATTTGGGCATCTTGATTTGGTAGCTAATAGCGAGTAGAAGTGCTTCTGAAATTATGACATTACCACATGCTACCTGAATTTTGCCATAACTGAACCAAATCTAGTATGAATTATTAAAGAAAACAGAAACCTGAGTGTAATTTTTTACCTTCTACCATCCCCTCCTAATTTTATTGTCATATGCGGGTGAACCGAGGCATATGGGTGTCTTATCTCCAGGAACTTTAGAACTCTCCAATGGGATATGCGGGTGAACCGAGGCATATGGGTCTCTTGTCTCCAGGAACTTTAGAACTCTTCAACGGGATAAGGTAACTGGCCTAGAAATACAAGTTGGTGAATGATCACCTAGCAAATGCCCAGCCGGAGTTGTGAAGATGACCACAACTCTCAAGACCTGCCAAATTCCCCACATAGAACAGATGGCAGAATCTAGGGTTAATCAATGATTTGTCTTGTGTTGAAACCAGTGAAGGAAATGGACATCAAAGGGACCATGTTTCACTCTCATGGTGTGTTGTTCTCTCTTTTAGGGCTGCTGCTCACATTGTTCTCTTTGGTTCGGCCTCCTCTGACTTGAGTGTATGTGAGCACCTACAATCAAAAAAGCATTGAGCAGCACCTTGTTCAAGTATTAACTAATAAGCTTAGCTTTTAGCGTGCATTGCTTACATTTGTGTTAGTCTATGTCCATACGTGCTAGTGCGGGTGCATCAGTTGGAACATACGACTGGTATTTGAGCACATAACTTCCTGAATATGATGAAAGTTACTGGGCCTGCAAATCTGAAGTTGAATTAGCAGGCTATTTGCACAGTGGAACAACAACCTGTATTCCCTCCGCCCCGTATGACTTGTACTAAATCTGCGATAAGTAATATGGGTTGGAGGGGGAGTAGTACATTGTTGCACCTCAGTTTGCAAGGACGTTTTACCTTGTTAATTTTGGAAATGAGGTAGTGTCAACTTGTATAAGGTTGTGTATATATCATGTTGCTTCAGTGGAAGAATGGGTGGAGATAGGCTTTCCATAATACTAATAATGGCTGAATGAGTTAAAATTGCTTAATACTCCCTCCGTTCCTATATATAAGGTGTATAGTTTTTTGAGAACTGTCTCCAAAATATAAGGTATATTGTGTTGGACAACTTGTGTGTATTTTTTTTTGGGATGTTCTTGTGTTTCCTTATCTGTTGAAAACTCCTCTATTTTATCATGTCAATTGTCCATGATCAGTCATGCCAAAACCTTGTGTAATTTTCTATCCATGTGCGTTTTCTTAATTTCCATGCCAAAAACTATACACCTTATATGAAGGAACGGAGGGAGTACTATACTTTGTGAAATTTGTGTGCTCCCTGATCACAGGTGTTGTCAATGGCACTAAACTAGCTAGTTAGTCTGAGTCATCATCCATCACAGGTGTTGTCAGTAATAAGTTTGTACTGCAGGACTTCAGTTCTGGGGGTAGCAGACAGGGTGGAACATGGGAAAGTGTTACTCAAATTCGTGACAAGTTTGAATACGACAGAGAAAGGAGAATGAGAGAACGAGGTAAATATCATATCTTGATGCTGGATTATCTTGTTATTATTCATTGGTTACATAAATTGTGTTCCTTTGTGGGAGCTTTTGTATGCCACCCTGTGTTTATTCATTCAATTCGCTCACCTGCTTTTTTCCTGTGATGCAGCATTTGCTCCCATGAATATGGAAAACAATTTTGGCCAGCATAATTCGAAACACAACCCTGGTCCACATGGTGGTGATTTCGTGAGTCAAACTGGTCGGAGCTTTCAACTTGACCTAAGTTCCAGAAATCAGCATGATTCTAATGCCCGAAACATATCAAGTTTCAGAAATCAGCAATATCCAAATTCCCGAAACCAATAAATGGTTTGGGGACCACACATTCTAGCCAGGATCTTGCATTGTGCGTAGACAGAAAGGTGTTCCATGATTATGCGAGTGCTTTATGTTCACTGATTTTGCACCTCTGGAATGAAAATGAGAATGGGATGAGATGTGAAAACTGCATTTATGAGAACTGAGTGTAGTATGAGAACTGTTGTTCATCCTTTTCTCAAGAAGTGGAGTGTAACAAAAAAAGAATTGTCGCTGCCCCTTGCCCACTGCTTTTAATAATCCAAAATGCTAATTGTGAAGAGAATTGCCATATATTTGTACTTTGTTGGCTTGTTGCTCTTTATATGAGGGACTAGCAGATATGTTTTGCGTTGCTCCAGCTTGAATTGTACTCTCGTAGAGCATTGAATATTTTTAGGTCGTTGAGTATTATTTCACCACTTTGGCACAATTATTTTGGTATACCTAATATCTAGCCTATTTCATTGAGAATAAAATAGAGATTTCATTCTGTTTGTATTGGACAAACATATCAAAACTGACTACATTTTGGACCCTACCAATTACTACATTTTCTTCAATATTATGTATGAAAACCGCTCCAATTTACCCATGAGAAAATTAATTCTACGGGATTCAACTCAAACCGGGAATATGTGGTTCACGTGATGCTTGGCGGGGAGGTACTTCATGTCTCGTGCTGCTCAATAGTGGCGGAGCTATGGGCGTGTTTAGTAGCTAGCAGGGCCTTGGGGAGACAAAATCGTGATAATTGAATAGCTGAGCCGGCCCGAATACTTACGTGCCAGAAACGCTGGAAACTGCATAATTCACAGTTTTGGCAGATTCAGAGTCATCTCGAGAGCAAATCAATGTCTAGCGAACTAAAAAAAGGCCGTGTGCCGGCCAGCACTACATAGCTGCGGAAATAAAAGGACGAGATCATCCACCGGGTACAAGGCACTTCCTCCGGGGTTGCTGCTGGCGAGGTATATGTCGCTGGTGAAGCCTCGGTCACCGGTGGGGTATCTGTCGCTGGTGGGGTCTCTGTCGCTGATTGAGTTGAAGTTGGTGGTGCAGTGGTGTTGGCTTGGATTGCCAGTGGAGCTCTCCTCTTTGACAGGATCATGGCGTGCCGGTCCGTGCACCTCGCCCTAACCTTCGTCCATTGCGGTGACCCAGCATACCACTGCATGTTGTAGTATACAAGTCGTTGATATGATCTTTGTGAAGGGGCTTCCTCACAAGTTGCCATATCCCTCAGAGTGGTACAACAGAAACATTGCAGGTCATAACACTCCATACTTTATTACAAACATTGTCTTAACAAGTTGGTATTCTCATAGGTCCTATGAGAACAACCTAAGATATTACTTAAGTACGATTACAACTCATAACAAATATATAAAGAGCTCAACAACTTATTTAGGTAAATTCTACGTTGCTCGGCTCTAAGATACTAGGGTATGTCACTACTCCTCCACCTCCGTGTCATCTGGTCCGTACACTATCCCATAGTCTACGCCTTCCACTCCGCCGGTAAGATCAGGTTCATCGTAGACCAACTCGTAGCTTCCTTCTGGTGCTCCATCGTTGATAGCCTCCACTTCCGGATCACAGTCTAGCAAGGGTGTCGAAAGAAAGTGAGTACAGAGGTACTCAGCAAGTTCTAAAAGAATAAAAGGTGTTTGATGCACTAGCTACGACCATTGATCAGGAAATCGCAGGTCAATGCATGTTTTGAAAACATTTCTTCAAAAGGTTGCTTTTATTATGAAAACTATGCCCGTCAGTCTTCACAGGTTGACTAGAACTTCGTGGAGTTCCTTTCTGCCGCGTTCGCGATTCCCTTCCTAACAGGGAGTGACAGCCACAATTTGATACACTCTGCAGAGGTGCGTTACTTTTCCCACAAGAGATCTCACCCTTTTTGCCATCCGCAGGGACTTGCCCCCGTTCACACTTCCTTTGGTGTGAGGCCAGGTATAAAGATCCAAGCCCACACCGCCTTCTCCGCGACTGCAAACCCACCCATGTGTCCACCCGCACACCTCCAGGAGACTTTCCCCCGATACTACGGCTTGACTCATGGTGTACTTTGGACAATCCTTCCTAGATCGGAAGAGATTAACATCACCAATGGATGGGGATTTAAAAGGATTTCCCAACCTATTATGCGGGCAGCCTAAAGACCCCACCGTCTCTCCGATCCGTTGGCGTGCGAAGGGAAAAGATACAGCCGGCTTTCCCAGAGCCATTATAGATCTCATGGTCAACGCGATTTGTACGGCGCTAGAATCACTGGACGGCATTGGTAATTAATCCTAGGGTGATATAACCCATTGCAATGGAACCTCCACCATATCAACACATACCATGGTTCCATTGCCAGCCACATAGTCATATTCATAGTTGGAAAATAACATTTCATTTGCGATGCAGGAATGATAAGTATATAGCTTTGCATTAAAGTAGTAGAAAATAATCAAGTTGACATGAGCAAGGGTGAACTTGCACGTGGACTGCGAGATAGTGCGATTCAATGCGGTTGATGGAACCTGGACCTCGGGTTCTCAGAAGAAGCATCATTGTCCCAGTAAGGACAATGTTATGAAAATCCAAATAATGCAATCATGGATGGATTATTTTATGCTGAATCCCTTTATCCCAATGAGTTATTACAATTTAGGGTTGTATTTAAGATTTATGTCTTTGACGGTAATTTACAATTAATTTAAAAGTATTAATCATTGTAATTCACACAAAGTACAACAATTTAAAGTAAAATGATTTTACTTGATAATTACCTTAGTTATTCCAAAAATAATTTGAAATTATAGAGTTATCTCTATAGTTTTTGGAATAAAAAGGAATATAGGATTTTTCTGGGTAAAATCCCCCTTTTAAAAGAAATGACTTGGAATAATAGAATTTCATTTTGAAATATTTGAAAATAAGTATTTGAACTTATTTGAGATTTTTCCTTGAATTTTAATTACAAGGAAATAATAATTTTAAATTCCAAGTTATTATTTAAATTTAGAAAATTCATCATTTTGAATTTGTTTCATAAATTCCATTTCATATTTTATTCTTGTTAAGATTTATTTTTCATTCATAAATCCAATTTTTATTGGATTTTTAAAGTTGTTTATGATTTATTAAAATTTGGTAAAGTTTTGGTCTTTTATTAAATGTAAAAAGACCAAAATACCCCCTGGACTCATATTGGGCCCAGCCCAATAACTCAAACCCAGGGACGGCCCAAATAGGCTGGCCCCCTTTTGGGTTCGGTGGCGCCTGCGGCCCACCTCACTCACTCGCACTCGGCCCTCTCCTTACTCGATCTAACCCTAGCCTCTCGGCGACCCCGTGGCGATGGCGTCGCCGCCATGGCCGCCGCCTGCTCCGGCCATCGCCGAGTTTCTCCGCCGTAGCCACCTATCGATTCGGAACCGCCGCGAGCAGATCTATCGATCTGTCCGCGCCGTTTTTCCCCTCTCGTCCTCTCCTGGCGAATCGCCTCGATCTGGATCCACTGGAGAATCGCCTCGACGAACTCCGGCGAGATCTCGTCCTCGCCGACGACGTGTGCGCTTCCGAGACCGACCCTGGCGCGGGTGCGCTGCGCGCCGTGCCGTCGTCTCCATGCTTTGCCGTCGTGGTGGTGTTCGTCGGCGTAACGCCGGCGACTTCCCTGGCTTTGCAGCTGCTATGGCCGCGCGGGCACTGCCTCGCCATGCCATAGCTTCTGCCTCCAGGCGCGGGTAAGGTCCTCTGCTCCTCCTCCTACTCTTCTGTGCGCCTCCCTTGCCACTGTTCTTCTTCCTCCTCATACTCTGATGCTCTCTGGTGGTCCTGTGATCATCTAGAGCCATGCCATGGCTGCGCAAGCCGCTGCACGTGTTTCGATTATTTGCAAGCTCATGGCCCATTCACCATTTCTTGGTAATCGGCACATGATGCTTTGCTTCTTGTTCATGCTATGCTTGCTTTTCTCGCTACTCCTAGCATGCTCTCTACTTATCATGCTATGTCGTGCTTGCTTATGGCTTGATATACCCCGCTGTTCATGCTTATGGGCTTGCTATGCTTACCGGTTTATCATGCTTGCTTGTCTAGGTGTACTTGTGTTGCATCTCGTGACACTTGTGTGTGTGCCAGAGGTGCTGTGATATGATTCAAGACTTCTTATGCAAGCCAATGATCCATTGGATCATTTCTTGCTTGTTGGCTAATCTCTGTGTAGCTTGGCTTGCTATGATTGATCAATTTGATCAATTGATTGTCGATGATTGTTTACCGGCTAACACCGTGGCTATATGATTCACTTATCTGGTGATCTTGATGCGCAAGCATCCCGTGTCTTGTTGCTTACTTGTACCGTTGCTTATTTCTAGCTATCTAGACTTGCTCTAGTGGCTATGAATTAAGTTGTATTGCTTAACAAGATGTCATTGTCATGCTTAGCATGGATCTGTGATAAATTCATGCTTGGATTACTTAATTATGATGAACTGCTTATGCAGTGATGATTTAAATGTCTTGCTTGTATATGAGTTTGCTGTTCATGATTCTTTTACAAGCAATTAAAATCTGAATCCATTTCTGGATAGTGATGTGATCTATTTGGCTTTCGTTAATTGGTGCTAAGTGTGATGTGACCTCGGTAGCCTTGCTACCGATCGGTTGCTCACATGATTGGTTGGATCTTGTTGGCTACTCAACTTTGCTTGCATATTAGGGGATCATAGTAAGTATGAATGCCAATATGCTTGCCTGTGAAGAAATCTAGGGTTTCTGATGGTTGCTTGCTTAGGATCTTCTGTGTAGTCTTAGCTGCTAATCTATGCTATCTATCGGTGCTATCTCATGCATGTGATCTTGCTAGTGTGCATCTGTGCATGCTTTCTAGCCTCTCGTGCACATGATCTCGTATCCGGATGGTTTCTGTCTTAGTAGCTTTTGACCGGCAAGAATCCTTAGTGAAAACCAAGTGATGATCTACCCATATGAGCATCTGCTCATCCCATGCTTATGCATATGATGGATTAGATCCATTGGATCTTTTCCAGGAACTAGGTATACCTTGTTCCAGCTCCTAGAAAGTAATGCTTTGTTGATGCAGACTTGGGTTTGTTCACAGCCCTTCACCTCCAGAGCTTGGATGATCTTCTAGGTCACCATGATCTCTGGTGGCTTGAATGGTTGTGTGTGTTGGTTCTGTTCTTGCTCAAGAACAGATGAACTATGCTTGTTTTTGCTTCCCCCCACCTGGTGATCTTATCTGGTCGACTGGTCACTGGTTTTAGGGTTTGTACTCCTTTTATATGATCCCTACTTCTCTCCCTGCATTGACACACAAGCCTGGCATGCTTGGTGACTATGCTTTTGCATGGCCTTGCTGTTGTCGCCAAAGACACTTGAGCCGTGTGCTCTCATATGCTTTGAAACTTGAGCCCGGTGTGTGCTCGGGTTTGGTCTGCTGCTGCCCTTATCTTGTGCTGTCCCTGGTTTTGGACAAGCACAAGTGTGCTGTGACTTGGTTCTGTCCAAACTGAATATTGTGTCACTTGCTAACTGTCTAAACTGAATCTTGAGCTAACACTTATATTCTGGCTAGTGTTGGTGCTTTATTATTGCAGGTTTGTGAAGATGGACATGGCCAGAAGATACTCTCCAAGCCATTTAGTCTAGGTTTTAGTTTAGGAATAAACTTGTAATCTTCATTTTCATTTCTGTTTCTTATTTATCAATTCTTGTATCAAGAATATTGTAAAGACTTTGTAATCTGTGTTGTTATCAATAAAGCCCAAGTTTTTGTTTATGAGCTTTTGATTATGTGACATTTATATTCTGGAATAAATATTGTATTTGTGATTCACTTTGAAATTCAAAGTGATTTGAATTCATGAGTTGTGTTTTTAAATTATGAATTCCATTTTCATTTTGTTCAATACTTATTGTTAAATGTTTTGACACTTGTCAAATGAAATCAATTCCCCAAATCAACAAGATACAAAAGAGATCATGTCGAAATTTCCCTAACTCACAATGCCTAACCCTAAGTGCAAAATGAGAGAGAACCTCGATCCCTCTTAGGTTTAGTTGCAATAAGGCGCGAAAATTTCCCCCGTTTTGCAATGAAATGCACATCCCATTTCTAAATCTACCCTTCGTTGTTCCTATGTTCTGGGTTATTACAGCCTCTCCCCCTTAACAGAAACTTCGTCCCGAAGTTAAGATTTGGTACCTGAACATCTCGGGGTAAGACTTCCTGAGTTCTTCTTCCGTCTCCCAAGTTGCTTCTCGCTCAGGATGATGTTGCCATTGCACTTTACAATATTTGATTGCCCTGTTTCTTAACTTCTTCCATTGAACTTCTAAGATCTTTTCAGGCCTTTCCACATAAGTTAGGTCAGATTGCAATTCTATTTCTTCATATGTGATAGGATCATCCGGTGCCTTCAAACATTTTCTGAGTTGTGATACATGAAATACATTATGAACTTGACTTAATTGTGCCGGTAACTCCAACTCAAAAGCTGTTCCTCGATTCTGACTGAGTATCTTAAATGGTCCGATATATCGAGGGCTTAACTTTCCTTTCACTCCGAACCTCTTAAGTCCTTTCATTGGGCTAACCTTCAGATAAACCATGTCTCCCACTTTCGGTTCCCAATCTCTTCTTTTTAAGTCGGCGTAACTCTTCTGACGACTCTGAGCTATCTTGAGTCTATCTCGGATCACCTCGATGACGTCTTGTCTCTCCTTGATGTAGTCCGGTGTAAACTCCTTGTTTTCTCCAGTTTCAAACCAACAAATTGGTGATCTACACTTCCTTCCGTACAAAGGTTTCGTACGGTGCCATCTGAATGCTACTCTGATAACTATTGTTATATGAGAACTCCGCTAAAGGTAAATGATCCTCCCATGAGCCTCCAAAGTTTAGAGCACAAGCTCTAAGCATGTCTTCTAGTATCTGATTGGTTCTTTCGGTTTGTCCTCCGGTTTGTGGATGATATGCTGTACTGAAATCCAACTTGGATCCCAAAGATTCTTGTAGTTGTTTCCAGAATGCTGATGTGAAAATCGAACCTCTATCTGAGACTATCTTCTTTGGTACTCCATGCTTACTCACAATTTCCTTTACATATATATCCACAAGCTTTTCCGCAGTATCTTTTGTGTTTACGGCTATGAAATGAGCACTCTTGGTAAGTCTGTCCACTATTACCCATATCATATCCTTCTTCTTACTAGTCATTGGTAAACCAGTAACAAAATCCATTCCTATTTCATCCCATTTCCATTCCGGTATCTCTAGTGGTTTGAGTAATCCCGCAGGACTTTGATGCTCTGCCTTCACTCGTTGACATGTATGACATTCTGAGACATATTATGCTATTTCTCTTTTCATGTTGTTCCACCAGAACATCTCCTTCAAATCCATATACATCTTCGTACTTCCCGGGTGTATGGAATAAGGGGTTTCATGTGCTTCTTTTAATATGATTGACTTCACTTCTGGATCATCTGGTACACAGATCCTTTTCTGGAAGTATAATGAATCAAAATCCCCTAGATGGAATTCCGATGGTCTTCCTTTGCCAATCCTTTTGATCTCCTCTTGAATGAACAAATCATCCGCTTGCTTTCGGATAATCTCATATTTCAAGTCTGAGTACATCTCATCCATAATCCTCATGGTTGCTATACTTCCTTTGACATCACCTTGAATAAACAAAATCTGAGCATCCTCTAACTCTTTCCGAAGTTCCTTTGGAATCTCCCATTCCGTAGGTTGATTCTCCGTACTCTTCCTACTTAAAGCATCTGCTACTACATTAGCTTTGCCTGGGGTATAGTTGATCTTAAGATCGTAATCCTTAATCAACTCTAGCCATCTCTTCTGCCTCATGTTTAATTCTTTCTGGGTGAAGAAATATTTCAAGCTTTTGCGATCGGTGTATAACTCACACTTGGATCCATATAGAAATTGTCTCCAACTCTTCAGAGCATACACAACTGCTGCTAACTCGAGATCATGTACTGGGTAGTTGTGTTCACGTGGTTTCAACTGTCTTGATCCATAAGTGATTACCTTCCGATCTTGCATAAGAACACATCCAAGTCCATTCTTGGAAGCATCACAATACACCGTATAATCCTTTCCAGGTTCAGGAACTGCCAATACCGGTGCTGTGCCTGGGATCAGATCGATTGTGAATTCAATCTCTCTATCGGGTGGCATTCCCGGTAGTTCCTTAGGAAATACATCCTTAAACTCATTCACTACAGGGATATCTTCAATTCTCACTTCCTTCAAGCTATTGAGTTCCAATCCGATCTCCAACTCACTGTACCTATCTCCTTGGAACACTATTCGACCTCCTATGGAGTTGCGAAGTGATACTGTTTTGTCTCCACAGTTAATCACCGCTCCATTTTCTGTCAACCAATCCATCCCTAAGATGACTGATATGTCCTTCATGGGTATGATGAATAGGTCCGCGAAATACACACAGTCGCATATGGTTAGGACTTGTGCTTCTTTCACGTGGGTTACTAAGATCGTTCCCCCCGCGGATAGGACAGTTATAGGGGTTTCTAACTTAGAACATCTAAGCCCGAATTTTTCCACAAATTCCAATGCAAGAAATGATGTGGTTGCTCCAGTATCAAATAATACTTTGCCAGGATGAGTAAGAATGCTTAGCGTACCTAAGACTGTTTGATCTGACTCTTCCGCTTGTTCCAAAGATGTGCAATTCAGCTTCCCATAAGGCTTTCCCTTCTTGTTGTTGTAGTTATAGTTGCGGTTATTGTTGTTGTTGTTGTTGTTTCCACCTCGTCCTCCAGAGCTCTGTCCGCTCCAAGATGACTTGTTCGGACACTCCGGCTTGATGTGTCCTTCCTTCCCACAACCATAGCAGATGATTCTGGGTTTCGATGTCCTTCCGCAAATGCCCTCTCGTGCCACAACTTGCAGATGATCTCGGTTAATTGGGTTCGACTCGACCTCCCCGGTTGTATTGATTACCGCAGTAGGTCCGTATCGAGGTTTGAAACTCCGATCAGGTAATGGTTTACCGATTGGGTACTTCCTTGGCTCTATACGAGCTCTCTTCCTCCCGTCCTCCCGGACTTGCTCGTAGTCATCCTCGAAAGTGATTGCCGAGTCAATCGGTTCTCGGAATTCGGCAGTCCGTGCCAACCTCGATTGCATCTTCATGTATGGATTCATGCCTTTCATGAACCGCTTCTTCCGCTTCTCCTCTGTATCCACATCCTCAGGTGCATACCTGGATAACCTATTGAAATCCCGAACATACTGCATGATTGGTGCAGTATTCTGCCTTAGTTCTTCAAACTCCCTCTTCTTTAGCTCCACCACGCTGTCCGGAACATGAGCATCCCGAAACTTCTTCTTGAACTCCTCCCAGGTGAATACCTTATCTGGAGGGTGTACTGCTACAAGGTTCTCCCACCATGATGCTGCTGGTCCTGACAACAGATAAGTGGTGAATCTAATCTTCTCCTCATCGTTACAACCAACGGTCTTCAACTTCCGTTCCGTATCCATGAGCCAATCTTCAGCGTCCATTGGTTCTGGAGCTGATGTAAATGGTAGTGGTCTTGCATTTTGGAAGTCCGATAGTGTTACTCCCTTGCCTTCATTACCCCTATCATTGATGACATGGGTAAAGAAATCCTGCATATTCTTGTAGGATAACGTTGCATAGAAAAACAAAAATTTTCCTACGG
Organism: Lolium perenne; assembly: GCF_019359855.2. Taxonomy (NCBI): domain Eukaryota; kingdom Viridiplantae; phylum Streptophyta; class Magnoliopsida; order Poales; family Poaceae; genus Lolium; species Lolium perenne. The sequence continues at coordinate 109,640,878 of NC_067249.2, read as the reverse complement.
CGAACACGCAATCCAAGCCAAGATGCAATCTAGAAGACGGTAGCAACGAGGGGGTATCGAGTCTCACCCTTGAAGAGATTCCAAAGCCTACAAGATGAGGCTCTTGTTGCTGCGGTAGACGATCACTTGCCGCTTGCAAAAGCGCGTAGAAGATCTTGATCACGATCGGTTCCGGCGCCACGAACGGGCAGCACCTCCGTACTCGGTCACACGTTCGGTTGTTGATGAAGACGACGTCCACCTCCCCGTTCCAGCGGGCAGCGGAAGTAGTAGCTCCTCTTGAATCCGACAGCACGACGGCGTGGTGTCGGTGGCGGTGTAGAAGTCCGGCGGAGCTTCGCTAAGCTACGCGGGCAATATGGAGTGGAGGAGCAAAGCTAGGGTTTGGGAGGGGGTGGCCGGCCACTCAAGGGGGGCGGCCAGCTTATGGTCTTAGGGTGGCCGGCCCCCTCCCTTGGCCCCTCATTATATAGGTGGATCCCAAGTGTTGGTGTCCAAGTCTTCGAATAAGACCCGAAACCAAAACCTTCCATAGGAGGGGGGAAACCTAGCCCAACTAGGACTCCCACCCAAAGGTGGGATTCCCACCTCCCATGTGGGGGGGGGCCGGCCCCCTATGGTGGAGTCCACTTGGGACTCCACCCCCACTAGGGCTGGCCGGCCATGGAGGTGGAGTCCCTTGTGGACTCCACCTTCCTTGGTGGTTTCTTCCGGACTTTTCTAGAACCTTCTAGAACCTTCCATAGAACCTTCCGCGACATTTTATTTCACATAAAATGACATCCTATATATGAATCTTATTCTCCTGACCATTCCTAACTCCTCGTGATGTCCGGATCTCATCCGGACTCCGAACAAATATTCGAACTCCATTCCATAATTCAAGTGCTGCCATTTCAACATCCAACTTTAAGTGTGTCACCCTACGGTTCGAGAACTATGCGGACATGGTTGAGTACTCACTCCGACCAATAACCAATAGCGGGATCTGGAGATCCATAATGGCTCCCACATATTCAACGATGACTTTAGTGATCGAATGAACCATTCACATACATTACCAATTCCCTTTGTCTCGCGATATTTTACTTGTCCGAGGTTTGATCTTCGGTATCACTCTATACCTTGTTCAACCTCGTCTCCGATAAATACTCTTTACTCGTACCGTGGTATGTGGTCTCTTATGAACTCATTCATATGCTTGCAAGACATTAGACGACATTCCACCGAGAGGGCCCAGAGTATATCTATCCGTAATCGGGATGGACAAATCAAACAGTTGAACCATATGCCTCAACTCATACTTTCGGATACTTAAACCCACCTTTATAGCCACCCATTTACGCAGTGGTGTTTGGTGTAATCAAAGTACCTTTCCGGTATAAGTGATTTACATGATCTCATGGTCATAAGGACTAGGTAACTATGTATCGAAAGCTTATAGCAAATAACTTAATGACGAGATCTTATGCTACGCTTAATTGGGTGTGTCCATTATATCATTCACACAATGACATAACCTTGTTATTAATAACATCCAATGTTCATGATTATGAAACTAATCATCCATTAATCAACAAGCTAGTTTAAGAGGCATACTAGGGACTTCTTGTTTGTCTACATATCACACATGTACTAATGTTTCGGTTAATACAATTCTAGCATGATATATAAACATTTATCATAAACATAAAGATATAAATAATAACCACTTTATTATTGCCTCTAGGGCATATCTCCTTCATTCTCCCACTTGCACTAGAGTCAATAATCTAGATTACATTGTAATATACCTAACACCCATGGCATTCTGGTGTTGGTCATGCTTTGCCCTAGGGAGAGCTTTAGTCAACGGATCTGCTACATTCGGATCGGTGTGTACTTTGCAAATCTTTACTTCTCCATCTTCGATGTACTCGCGAATCGAGTGGTAACGCAGCTTGATATGCTTCAGCCTCTTGTGTGACCTTGGCTCTTGTGCATTGGCGATGGCACCCATGTTATCACAAAGAATGATTAATGGGTCCAATGCACTAGGAACCACACCGAGCTCTACAATGAACCTCTTCATCCATACCGCTTCGATGAAGCCTCCGAAGCCGCTTATGTACTCGATTCTGTTGAAGACTTCGCCACCGTGCACTGCTTCGAGCTTGCCCAGCCATCGCAGCACCATTCAATATAAACACGTACCTGCATTGTGACTTAGAGTCATCGTGATCGTTGTTCCAACTTGCATCGGTGTAACTTGTTACAACGAGCTCTTGGTCACCTCCATAACAAAGAAACATATCCTTAGTTCTTTTCAAGTACTTCAGATATTCTTGACCGCTGTCCGTTGTTCCATTCCCGGATCACTTTGATATCTCGCTAGTCAAACTAACAAAGCATGTGCTATATCCGGTCTTGTACATAGCATGGCATACATAATAGAGCCTATCGCCGAAGCATAGGGGATGGTACCCATCCTTTCTCATTCTTCCGCCGTAGCCGGTCCTGGAGTTTTACTCAATACCTATCCAGGTAACATAGGTAAGAACCCTTTCTTACTTTCGTCCATTCTAAACTTCTTTAGAATCTTGTCCAGATATGTACTCTGTGATAGCCCTATTAGGCGTCTTGATCTATCTCTATAAATCTTGATGCCTAATATATACGATGCTTCACCAAGGTCTTTCATTGAAAAACTATTATTCAAATAACCCTTAACACTGCTTAATAGTTCTATATCATTCCCGATCAATAATATGTCATCTACATATAATATCAGGAATGCTACAGAGCTCCCACTCACTTTCTTGTAAATACAGGCCTCTCCATGACACTGTATAAACCCGAAGTCTTTGATCACCTTATCAAAGCGTCGGTTCCAACTTCTTGATGCTTGCTTCAGTCCATAGATTGAACGCTGAAGTTTGCATACTTTGTCAAGCATTTTTAGGATCGACAAAACCTTTGGGTTGTACCATATACAACTCTTCCTCAATGTCTCCATTAAGGAACGCCGTTTTGACATCCATCTCGCCAAATCTCATAATCGAAAAATGCAGCTATTGCTAACAAAATCCTCACAGATTTTAGCTTCGCTACAGGTGAGAATGTCTCATCGTAGTCAACTCCTTGAATTTGTCGGAAACCCTTTGCGACAAGTCGAGCTTTATAGACAGAATATTACCATCGACATCTGCTTTTTCTCTTGAAGATCCATTTATTCTCGACAGCCTTACGGCTATCGGGTAAGTCTACCAAAGTCCATACTTTGTTATCATACATGGATCCCATTTCGGATTTCATGGCTTCTTGCCATTTGTTGGAATCTGGGCTCATCATCGCTTCTTCATACGTCGCAGGTCCTCATCATTGTTATCCACAATCATGACATTTAGACAAGGATCATACCAATCAGGAGTGGCACGTTCCCTTGTCGATCTGCGAGGTTCGTAGTTTCCTCGTTCGAAGTTTCATGATCATTATCATTAGCTTCCTCTGTTGCCGGTGTAGGCGGTACAGTACAACTTCCGCATCGCGCTACTCGATCAACGAGTATAGATTCATCAATCTCATCGAAGTTCTACTTTTCTTCCAGTCACTTCTTTAGTGAGAAATTCTTTCTCAAGAAAGGTTCCGTTCTTAGCAACAAAGATTTTGCCTTCGGATCTGTGATAGAAAGTGTACCCTATAGTTTCCTTAGGGTATCCTATGAAGACGCATTTCTCCGCTTTGGGTTCTAGCTTGTCCGGTTGTAACTTCTTTACATAGGCTTCGCAACCCCAAACTTTCAGAACGACAGCTTAGGTTTCTTATTAAACCATAATTCATACGGTGTCGTTTCTACGGATTTTGATGGTGCTCTATTTAAAGTGAATGCGGCTGTCTCTAATGCATAACTCCAAAAAGATAACGGCAAATCAAGAAGAGACATCATACTACGAACCATATCTAAGAGAGTTCGATTACGACGTTCGGACACACCGTTTCGTTGAGGTGTTCCCGGCGGTGTCAATTGTGAAAGTATTCCGCATTTCTTTAAATGCATGCCAAACTCATAACTCAGATATTCACCTCCACGATCAGATCGTAGAAATTTGATCTTCTTGTTACGTTGATTTTCTACTTCACTTTGAAATTCCTTAAACTTCTCGAAAGTTTCGGATTTATGTTTCATGAAATAGATATACCCATATCTACTCAGATCATCCGTGAAGGTTAGAACATAACGATAACCACCGCGCGATGCTACGCTCATTGGTCCACATACATCGGTATGTATGATTTCCAATAAGTCGTAGCTCGCTCCATCATACCGTAAAATGGAGTCTTTGTCATTTTTCCCATTAGACATGCTTCGCATCTATCAAGTGACTCAAAGTCAAGTGATTCAAGTAATCCATCAAGATGGAGTTTCTTCATGCGTTTCACTCCAATATGACCAAGACGATTGCCACATATAAGTAGAATTATCATTAAGTTTAATTCGCTTAGCATCAATGTTATGTATATGCGTATCACTACTATCGAGATCTAATAGAAATAAGCCATTCTTTTGTGGTGCTCGACCATAAAAGATATTATTCATAAAAATAGAACAACCATTATTCTCAGACTTGAATGAATAACCGTCTTGCATTAAACAAGATCCAGATATAATGTTCATGCTCAACGCAGTACATAATAGCAATTATTTAGGCTTAAAACTAATCCCGAAGGTAGATGTAGAGGAAGTGTGCCGACTGCGATCACATTGACCTTGGATCCGTTTCCAACGCGCATCGTCACTTCATCTTTCAGCAGCTTGTCGTTTATTCTTTAGTTCCTGCTTTGAGTTACAAATATGAGCAACCGAACCAAGATCAAATACCCGTGTACTAGAACGAGAACCAAAGTGAAATGAACATCTATAACATGTATATCAAATATACCTTCTTTCTTCTTCTTGACAAGGCCGCTCTTCAGATCAGCCGATACTTGGAGCAATTACGCTTCCGGTGTCCCTTCTCCTTGCAAGAATAACACTCAAAGATCGGGCTTAGGGCCGTTCTTAGGCTTCATAGGAGGCGTGGCAGCTTTCTTGCCACCCTTCTTGAATTTTCCCTTAGACTTGCCCTGTTTCTTGAAACTGGTGGTCTTGTTGACCATCAACACTTGGTGCTCTTTCTTGATCTCAATCTCAGCAGCTTTTAGCATGCCAAAGAGTTCAGGTAACTCCTTGTTCATGTTCGCATATTGTAGTTCATCACAAAGTTCTTGTAACTTGGTGGCAAGTGATTGAAGGACACGATTAATCCCCGATCTGTTAGGAATCACTATTCCCAAGTCACCGAGTTTCTTCGCATGCCCGGTCATGGCGAGCATGTGCTCACTAACGGAGCTGCCTTCTTCCATCATACAAACGAAGAAATGTTTCGATGCTTCATAGCATTCCACGGCCGCATGAGTCTCGAATATAGCTTTCAGCTCATTCATCAACTCATGAGGATCATGGTGCTCAAAACGTTTTTGAAGATCGGATTCCAGATCGCACAGATGGCACACCGAACTTGAGAGTACCGAGTTTTCCGAGTCGCGTAAATGCTTTTACTTCATCGGATTCATCTTCTCAGGAGGGTCACCTAGCGGTGCATCAAGCACAAATTGCAGATTTCCGCCAGAGAGGAAGATCCTCACATGACGGAAACATTCGGTGAAGTTGCTACCGTTGCTCTTAAGTTTCTCTTTCTCTAGGAACTGATTAAAATTGATTGGGGACGCCATCTCTACAACATATATTTGCAATAGTTTAGACTAAGTTTATGACAAATTGAGTTCAAATTTTAATTCAATATAATTAAAAAACTAAGTGAACTCCCACTCAAAACAATATCCCTCGCATTGTCTTAGTGATCACATGAACCAAATCCACCGCACCTAAACCCGATCATCACGAGAAAAGGTGTGATTTCAATGGCGAACACTCAAAGTGTTCATCATATCAACCATATGATTCATGCTCTACCTTTCGGTATCACGTGTTCCGAGACCATGTCTGTACATGCTAGGCTCGTCAAGGCCACCTTAGTATCCGCATGTGCAAAACTGTCTTGCACCCGTCATATGTACTTATTGAATCTATCACACCCGATCATCACGAGGTGCTTCGAAACGGCAAGACTTGGCAACGGTGCTACTAAGGATGAACACTTTATTATCTTGAGATTTTAGTGAGGGATCATCTTATAATGCTACCGTCGCGATCTAAGCAAAATAAGATGCATAAAAAGGATTAACATCACATGCGCTTCATATGTGATATGATATGGCCCTTTTGTTCTTGCGCCTTTGATCTTCATCTCCAAAGCACGGATATGATCTCCATCATCTTCGGGCATGATCTCCATCATCGTCGGCATAGCGTCAAGGTCAATGGCGCCGTCTTCATGATTGTCCTCCATGTAGCAACTATTACAACTACTTTGAAATACTACTCAACATGAAATTTAAAGACAACCATAAGGCTCCTGCCAGTTGCCACAATACAATAATGATCATCTCATACATATTCATCATCACATTATGGCCATATCACATCACCAAACCCTGCAAAAACAAGTTAGACGTCTCTAATTTGGTTTGCATATTTTACGTGGTTTAGGGTTTTCGAGAGAGATCTAATCTACCTACGAACATGAACCACAACGTTGATACTAATGTTTTCAATAGAAGAGTAAATTGAATCTTTACTATAGTAGGAGAGACAGACACCCGCAAAGCCTCTTATGCAATACAAGTTGCATGTCGAACGAGGAACAAGTCTCATGAACGCGGTCATGTAAAGTTAGTCCGAGCCGCTTCATCCCACTATGCCATAAAGATGCAAAGTACTCAAACTAAAGATAACAAGAGCATCAACGCCCACAAACCATTGTGTTCTACTCGTGCAACCATCTATGCATAGACACGGCTCTGATACCACTGTAGGATAACGTTGCATAGAAAAACAAAAATTTTCCTACGGCGAACACGCAATCCAAGCCAAGATGCAATCTAGAAGACGGTAGCAACGAGGGGGTATCGAGTCTCACCCTTGAAGAGATTCCAAAGCCTACAAGATGAGGCTCTTGTTGCTGCGGTAGACGATCACTTGCCGCTTGCAAAAGCGCGTAGAAGATCTTGATCACGATCGGTTCCGGCGCCACGAACGGGCAGCACCTCCGTACTCGGTCACACGTTCGGTTGTTGATGAAGACGACGTCCACCTCCCCGTTCCAGCGGGCAGCGGAAGTAGTAGCTCCTCTTGAATCCGACAGCACGACGGCGTGGTGTCGGTGGCGGTGTAGAAGTCCGGCGGAGCTTCGCTAAGCTACGCGGGCAATATGGAGTGGAGGAGCAAAGCTAGGGTTTGGGAGGGGGTGGCCGGCCACTCAAGGGGGGCGGCCAGCTTATGGTCTTAGGGTGGCCGGCCCCCTCCCTTGGCCCCTCATTATATAGGTGGATCCCAAGTGTTGGTGTCCAAGTCTTCGAATAAGACCCGAAACCAAAACCTTCCATAGGAGGGGGGAAACCTAGCCCAACTAGGACTCCCACCCAAAGGTGGGATTCCCACCTCCCATGTGGGGTGGTCGGCCCCCTATGGTGGAGTCCACTTGGGACTCCACCCCCACTAGGGCTGGCCGGCCATGGAGGTGGAGTCCCTTGTGGACTCCACCTTCCTTGGTGGTTTCTTCCGGACTTTTCTAGAACCTTCCATAGAACCTTCCGCGACATTTTATTTCACATAAAATGACATCCTATATATGAATCTTATTCTCCGGACCATTCCGGAACTCCTCGTGATGTCCGGGATCTCATCCGGGACTCCGAACAAATATTCGAACTCCATTCCATAATTCAAGTGCTGCCATTTCAACATCCAACTTTAAGTGTGTCACCCTACGGTTCGAGAACTATGCGGACATGGTTGAGTACTCACTCCGACCAATAACCAATAGCGGGATCTGGAGATCCATAATGGCTCCCACATATTCAACGATGACTTTAGTGATCGAATGAACCATTCACATACATTACCAATTCCCTTTGTCTCGCGATATTTTACTTGTCCGAGGTTTGATCTTCGGTATCACTCTATACCTTGTTCAACCTCGTCTCCTGACAAGTACTCTTTACTCGTACCGTGGTATGTGGTCTCTTATGAACTCATTCATATGCTTGCAAGACATTAGACGACATTCCACCGAGAGGGCCCAGAGTATATCTATCCGTCATCGGGATGGACAAATCCCACTGTTGATCCATATGCCTCAACTCATACTTTCCGGATACTTAATCCCACCTTTATAGCCACCCATTTACGCAGTGGTGTTTGGTGTAATCAAAGTACCTTTCCGGTATAAGTGATTTACATGATCTCATGGTCATAAGGACTAGGTAACTATGTATCGAAAGCTTATAGCAAATAACTTAATGACGAGATCTTATGCTACGCTTAATTGGGTGTGTCCATTATATCATTCACACAATGACATAACCTTGTTATTAATAACATCCAATGTTCATGATTATGAAACTAATCATCCATTAATCAACAAGCTAGTTTAAGAGGCATACTAGGGACTTCTTGTTTGTCTACATATCACACATGTACTAATGTTTCGGTTAATACAATTCTAGCATGATATATAAACATTTATCATAAACATAAAGATATAAATAATAACCACTTTATTATTGCCTCTAGGGCATATCTCCTTCAATTCTTGCTCTGGCTTTCCTGGTAACGCCTCCTATCTTCCTCCATTGACCTCATATACTGTTGGAAGTCTGGGTGCAACATTGGATGTGGTGGTGGTGGTGCGTTTTCTGCTCTAGCTGCTGCATCTGCCTCCTCTTTCTCTCTTGCTTCCCGCTCTCTGCGAGCCTCTTCGGTTTCTACTAACGCCATTTCCCCCTAGTCCTGTAACAAAGAGCGATTACTCATAATTACACCATGCGAATGTTTTCTGAGCTCAACTCAATGCCCAGAACTAGTCACACAATGAAATCAAGAAGCAAATCCAAAACAAACATTTATTATGTATATACACCGTATAATACATAACACACTCACAAACTTATATTACATGTGGGATATATAAACCACTTATTTGGCTCAAAGCCCAAGCCAACGGGAATTTAAAATACGTTCTATTACAATACCACCTAGATTACTTTATTCTTCATTGGAGCCCTACTCCTCATCGTCTTCATTCGCCTCCGCGTACATCCCTGGGGTCCATCCGGTACAACGGTCTGTCCTCCGAAGACCGTCCGGAATGAAAGTTCTTCCCGTAGGTATGTAGTCTGAATCGGACGAAGTGCCGAGACAGAGATCTGTCATGCCAAAGTAACTAGATAAAGACTCATACATATCCCCAGTGGAATACATCTCCTCTTCCCCAGTCATCCATGGAGGATTCCTATTCACTTGACCCCTCATCTTCTTCTTCTTCTTCTTCTTCTTTGTTCCAGAACTCTCACCTACGACGTACTGGGATGTTTTGGGTAATCCCATCTCCAAATCTAAAGAAATGGAGTTGGTGTCTTTCTCTTTCTGCTCAAAGCTTTGGTTAACATTCTGGTTAACCGCATCACTCTCATCTCCTGTATCACATGGAATTGGCTCCTCCTCATCACCGAAAGGTTCCCCGAAACGCCAACCCGTCGAGTTCTCGATCGGCGACTCCGAGCAGTTTATGTTCCATGAATGATCTCCCCCATATCCAGTATCATATGATGCTGACACGTGTGGATAGTGCGGAACAAAGTTAGGTGTAAGTGGATCTCTTGTAGGTAGATTTCTCTTGAACCACTGGTCACTCAAATCTACATCGCTATCTGGGTTAAAGAAGGGTGTAGTATGTTGTGGTTGTGCCCTCAAATCACGCATCCGAGTTTGGACTTTGTCAGGGTCCGTGAACTCAGCTAGCATGTGGTCAATCTCACCTCTCATCTTCATGTGTAAAAGGTACATCGTGGTCAATAAAGACTTACAGCTATCCATGTGCTGTGCTGCAGCTTCAGACTTCGTGTGCTAACACCAAATGATTAAGAGTGGGATCCTCATCTTCCTCGGCATGAGGTATATGAGAAAACTCGAACATAGCAGTTCTATCGACTTGTGCTGCCTTATCTCAAGGATTGCCTTGAATAGGCCCATATGGTAGGCTGTGGTGATAGTTTTGGCTTCTCCGTATGGCATTATACGACTCATCAGCAGCTTTTCCGGTAGTTGGACCGATACTCGCACTTGGCTAGGATTTCCCCATCATAGTAAGTATACTTGATAACAGTATCCGTGGATCACAATGAAGTTCCTTCAAGATCCCACACAGAGAGCTGTTATTGGTCCATCATAATCACCGAGCCAACCCTCAACTTTCCTCAAAGTCCTCTTAGGAAAAGTGTTCGCCATTATGGCTGTATACAAAAACAGAATATTAGTGGTGATAATGCATCATAATAGCTATAATAAAGAATTATCGCACTAAAATATATGGTTTTGCTATTCTCAAGTGAATAATCACCATATTTCTAGAGAATCCTTTACTATTTCTACTAGACTCCTACAGGTTTCTTCCCTATACTAGGTTTTTCCAACCTAAGGTCGCAACATTTGCTCGATACCACTGCGGTGACCCAAAGATACCACTGCGCATGTTGTAGTATACAAGTCGTTGAAATTATCTTATTGAATGGGCTTCCTAACAAGTTCCCAAATAACACGTAGTCGTACAACAGAAACATTGCAGGTCATAACACTCCATACTTTATTACAAACATTGTCTTAACAAGTTGGTATTCTCATAGGTCCTATGAGAACAACCTAAGATATTACTTAAGTACGATTACAACTCATAACAAATATATAAAGAGCTCAACAACTTATTTAGGTAAATTCTACGTTGCTCGGCTCTAAGATACTAGGGTATGTCACTACTCCTCCACCTCCGTGTCATCCGGTCCGTAGACTATCCCATAGTCTACACCTTCCACTCCGCCGTAAGATCAGGTTCATCGTAGACCAACTCGTAGCTTCCTTCCTCGGTGCTCCATCGTTGATAGCCTCCACTTCCGATCACGGTCTAGCAAGGGTGTCGAAAGAAAGTGAGTACAGAGGTACTCAAAGAAGTTCTAAAAGAATAAAAGGTGTTTGATGCACTAGCTACGACCATTGATCAGAAATCGCAGGTCAATGCATGTTTTGAAAACATTTCTTCAAAAGGTTGCTTTTATTATGAAAACTATGCCCGTCGGTCTTCACAGTTGACTAGAACTTCGTGGAGTTCCTTTCTGCCCGCGTTCGCAGTTCCCTTCCCGAACAGGGAGTGACAGCCACAATTTGATACACTCGCAGAGGTGCGTTACTTTTCCCACAAGAGATCTCACCCTTTTTGCCATCCGCAGGACTTGCCCCCGTTCACACTTCCTTTGGTGTGAGGCCAGGTATAAAGATCCAAGCCCACACCGCCTTCTCCGCGACTGCAAACCCACCCTTTTGTCCACCCGCACACCTCCAGTAGACTTTCCCCCGATAATACGGCTTTACTCATGGTGTACTTTGGACAATCCTTCATAGATCGGAAGAGATTAACATCACCAATGGATGGGGATTTAAAAGGATTTCCCAACCTATTGCGGCGGTGCCTTCAAAGACCCCACCGTCTCTCCGATCCGTTGGCGTGCGTAAGGGAAAAGATACAGCTGGCTTTCCTGAGCCATTATAGATCTCATGGTCAACGCGATTTGTACGGCGCTAGAATCACCGGACGGCATTGGTAATTAATCCTAGGGTGATATAACCCATTGCAATGGAACCTCCACCATATCAACACATACCATGGTTCCATTGCCACCACATAGTCATATTCATAGTTGGAAAATAACATTTCATTTGCGATGCAGAATGATAAGTATATAGCTTTGCATTAAAGTAGTAGAAAATAATCAAGTTGACATGAGCAAGGGTGAACTTGCCCGTGGACTGCGAGATAGTGCGCTTCAATGCGCTTGATGGAACCTGGACCTCGGGTTCTCAGAGAAGCATCATTGTCCGGTAAGGACAATGTTATGAAAATCCAAATAATGCAATCATGGATGGATTATTTTATGCTGAATCCCTTTATCCCAATGAGTTATTACAATTTAGGGTTGTATTTAAGATTTATGTCTTTGACGGTAATTTACAATTAATTTAAAAGTATTAATCATTGTAATTCACACAAAGTACAACAATTTAAAGTAAAATGATTTTACTTGATAATTACCTTAGTTATTCCAAAAATAATTTGAAATTATAGAGTTATCTCTATAGTTTTTGGAATAAAAAGGAATATAGGATTTTTCTGGGTAAAATCCCCCTTTTAAAAGAAATGACTTGGAATAATAGAATTTCATTTTGAAATATTTGAAAATAAGTATTTGAACTTATTTGAGATTTTTCCTTGAATTTTAATTACAAGGAAATAATAATTTTAAATTCCAAGTTATTATTTAAATTCTGAAAATTCATCATTTTGAATTTGTTTCATAAATTCCATTTCATATTTTATTCTTGTTAAGATTTATTTTTCATTCATAAATCCAATTTTTATTGGATTTTTAAAGTTGTTTATGATTTATTAAAATTTGGTAAAGTTTTGGTCTTTTATTAAATGTAAAAAGACCAAAATACCCCTGGACTCATATTGGGCCCAGCCCAATAACTCAAACCCAGGGACGGCCCAAATAGGCTGGCCCCCTTTTGGGTTCGGTGGCGCCGAAGCGGCCCACCTCACTCACTCGCACTCGGCCCTCTCCTTACTCGATCTAACCCTAGCCTCTGGCGACCCCGTGGCGATGGCGTCGCCGCCATGGCCGCCGCCCTGCTCCGGCCATCGCCGAGTTTCTCCGCCGTAGCCACCTATCGATTCGGAACCGCCGCGAGCAGATCTATCGATCTGTCCGCGCCGTTTTTCCCCTCTCGTCCTCTCCTGGCGAATCGCCTCGATCTGGATCCACTGGAGAATCGCCTCGACGAACTCCGGCGAGATCTCGTCCTCGCCGACGACGTGTGCGCTTCCGAGACCGACCTGGCGCGGGTGCGCTGCGCGCCCGTGCCATCGTCTCCATGCCGTGTCTTCTTGTGGTGGTGTTCGTCGGCGTAACGCCGCGACTTCCCTGGCTTTGCACTGCTATGGCCGCGCGGGCACCGCCTCGCCATGCCATAGCTTCGCCTCCGTGCGCGGGTAAGGTCCTCTGCTCCTCCTCCTACTCTTCTGTGCGCCTCCCTTGCCACTGTTCTTCTTCCTCCTCATACTCTGATGCTCTCTGGTGGTCCTGTGATCATCTAGAGCCATGCTATGGCTGCGCAAGCTGCCTGTGTTTCAGTTATTTGCAAGCTCATGGCCCATTCACCATTTCTTGGTACTGGCACATGATGCTTTGCTTGCTGTTCATGCTATGCTTGCTTTTCTGCTACTCCTAGCATGCTCTCTACTTATCATGCTATGTTGTGCTTGCTTATGGCTTGATATACCCTGCTGTTCATGCTTATGGGCTTGCTATGCTTACTGGTTTATCATGCTTGCTTGTCTAGGTGTACTTGTGTTGCATCTGTGACACTTGTGTGTGTGCGTAGGTGCCCGTGATATGATTCAAGATCTTATGCAAGCCAATGATCCATTGGATCATTTCTTGCTTGTTGGCTAATCTCTCTCGTGTAGCTTGGCTTGCTATGATTGATCAATTTGATCAATTGATTGTCGATGATTGTTTACCGGCTAACACCGTGGCTATATGATTCACTTATCCGGTGATGCCGATGCGCAAGCATCCCCGTGTCGTTGCTTACTTGTACTCGTTGCTTATTTCTAGCTATCTAGACTTGCTCTAGTGGCTATGAATTAAGTTGTATTGCTTAACAAGATGTCTTTGTCATGCTTAGCATGGATCTCGTGATAAATTCATGCTTGGATTACTTAATTATGATGAATCGCTTATGCAAAGATGATTTAAATGTCTTGCTTGTATATGAGTTTGTCGTTCATGATTCTTTTACAAGCAATTAAAATCTGAATCCATTTCTGGATAGTGATGTGATCTATTTGGCTTTCGTTAATTGGTGCTAAGTGTGATGTGACCTCGCAGCCTTGCTACCGATCGGTTGCTCACATGATTGGTTGGATCTTGTTGGCTACTCAACTTTGCTTGCATATTAGGGGATCATAGTAAGTATGAATGCCAATATGCTTGCCTCGTGAAGAAATCTAGGGTTTCGATGGTTGCTTGCTTAGGATCTTCTCGTGTAGTCTTAGCTGCTAATCTATGCTATCTATCGGTGCTATCTCAGGCATGTGATCTTGCTAGTGTGCATCTGTGCATGCTTTCTAGCCTCTGTGCACATGATCTCGTATCCTGGATGGTTTCTGTCTTAGTAGCTTTTGATCGGCAAGAATCCTTGGTGAAAACCAAGTGATGATCTACCCATATGAGCATCTGCTCATCCCATGCTTATGCATATGATGGATTAGATCCATTGGATCTTTTCCAGGAACTAGGTATACCTTGTTCCAGCTCCTAGAAAGTAATGCTTTGTTGATGCAGAGTTGGGTTTGTTCACAGACCCTTCACCTCCGTGAGCTTGGATGATCTTCTAGGTCACCATGATCTCTGGTGGCTTGAATGGTTGTGTGTGTTGGTTCTGTTCTTGCTCAAGAACAGATGAACTATGCTTGTTTTTGCTTCCCCCACCCGGTGATCTTATCTCGGTCGATCGGTCACCGGTTTTAGGGTTTGTACTCCTTTTATATGATCCCTACTTCTCTCCTCGCATTGACACACAAGCCTGGCATGCTTGGTGACTATGCTTTTGCATGGCCTTGCTTGTTGCTGCCCAAAGACACTTGAGCTGTGTGCTCTCATATGCTGAAACTTGAGCCCCGGTGTGTGCTCGTGTTTGGTCCGTCGCCCTTATCTTGTGTCTTGTCCCTCGGTTTTGGAGAATCACAAGTGTGCTGGGACTTGGTTCTGTCCAAACTGAATATTGTGTCACTTGCTAACTGTCTAAACTGAATCTTGAGCTAACACTTATATTCTGGCTAGTGTTGGTGCTTTATTATTGCAGGTTTGTGAAGATGGACATGGCCAGAAGATACTCTCCAAGCCATTTAGTCTAGGTTTTAGTTTAGGAATAAACTTGTAATCTTCATTTTCATTTCTGTTTCTTATTTATCAATTCTTGTATCAAGAATATTGTAAAGACTTTGTAATCTGTGTTGTTATCAATAAAGCCCAAGTTTTTGTTTATGAGCTTTTGATTATGTGACATTTATATTCTGGAATAAATATTGTATTTGTGATTCACTTTGAAATTCAAAGTGATTTGAATTCATGAGTTGTGTTTTTAAATTATGAATTCCATTTTCATTTTGTTCAATACTTATTGTTAAATGTTTTGACACTTGTCAAATGAAATCAATTCCCCAAATCAACAAGATACAAAAGAGATCATGTCGAAATTTCCCTAACTCACAATGCCTAACCCTAAGTGCAAAATGAGAGAGAACCTCGATCCCTCTTAGGTTTAGTTGCAATAAGGCGCGAAAATTTCCCCCGTTTTGCGATGAAATGCACATCCCATTTCTAAATCTACCCTTCGTTGTTCCTATGTTCTGGGTTATTACATCCATGCCCCTTGTGTTGACCAGCAACATCGCCAAGTCCTCCTTCCTCTTCTTCGCCGCCACGCTGGCCTTGATCATGTCGAGTTTGATGTCCCGCCTCTGGATGACCGAAGCCCACCTTACCGCCGTGACCTCTTCCATCTTTGCGGCCTACTATGCCTGCTTGGCGGCATGCGAGGTGGCATCAGCCATGCACGCCATGATGGACGAGTGCAGCTTCTCGATGGCTGGCGTCACATCCCTCAGTGCCTTGGCCTTCTTGTTCCCAACGATCCTGCCGTCAGAGGCCGGCGCTGGCGTCGCAGCTGGGTCATACGTGGCATTAGCCTTGGTGAGAGTTGTATGCGCCCCCTACTCATCTCATGCCTCAATCCGGGCAAAGACGTGGATGAAATTGAATTCGGCGTCATTGTTGTCATCGCGGTAGGCGGCGATCATGGCGCACATCTACAATGACCGACAATGTAGCATCACAAACAACCTAAATAATGACCGACAATGCACAATGAAGGCGAGTTTGATTACTTGATCGTCGAAGTTGGTGCCGCTAATGTGAACACGGTGAATCTCCTCCACGTCAACGTGCCACTTGTTGCAAGGATGTTGGATCATGTGAAAAACGGTGAGACATGGCCTGAGTCGGTGCAATCATGGTGAAAGCTCTTGAAATATGGATCCAAAATCTGCCGCTCACCGAACGCCGCCTTCACCCTCTTCCAATAGAACTTCGAGTTTTGGTTTGCGCTGGTGAAAGGGTTGATGCTCACCGTTTCCATGCTTTGGCGAGGCACTCGTCCTCCATTGAGCTCTACTTGGGTCCACGGCCGCCGACTTTCTTCTTCGGCTCCACAGCTACCGTTGCCGTCCTTTTCGCTTTCCCTTTCGGGTTGGCCACGGCCACGTCTTCCACCTCCCATTCGAAGACCCCGACGTAGGAGTACACTCCGTTCTCCCATGACTCATCGCCTTCTTCCTTGTCGCCGTAGGCCTCAGCTTCCTGCTCTGTGAATGAGGGATGACCCCCACCGTCGTTGATGATGTCGGCCATGATGGAGTCACAGAGCATTTCGTCGAACATTCCCTGTGCGCCCTGGCTGCTGCTGCTTGATGTGAGCTCCTGGAAGCCAGGCCGGTGAGGAGGCACACCGCTGTTGAAAAGAGTTCGGCGGAGCTCAGGCGATCCAACGAAGACACCATGGAGGTCACCAATGGTGAGGATGTTGGGTTTGATACCACCGAGCGGATCGAAGTCCTGGCAGCCCGGCGAGAACCGAGAGAGATGCATCGTGGAGTTACATTGGCTTTCTTGGACCACCGGCCTTGCGCCAGCGACGCGCTTAATGGTAAGGGGCGATGATACGCTGCCTTCGATGTTGTAACGGCCCCGGAGATACCCATAATAGATTTTATTTGTTCTTTTTATCTTCTGCATCGTCATGACATATGCAATCCACAAGATTTTATGAAATAAAAGTTATTTTGAATAAAAACTATTTTGAGTTTCCCCTCTCATATGGTTTATATATATAACCTCTTCTTGGCTATTTGTATAAACAAAACCCTAACACCAAAACTATTTAACATATGAAACTATTTCAAATGTTTATCAAATTTCAATTAAAGCTGCACTTATTCTGGTGTGGTTTATAAGTTGTTTTCAAAACCAGTTTTTAAAATCAAAGAGGAAACATATTTTCGAAATAAAATAAAACCAACCCTTCTTCCCTGGGCTCTCTCCTCCCTCTGGCCCATCTCTTTCTCCCTTTGACCGAAGCCCATCTCCTCCAGCCAAGCCCAGCGTGGCCTCCCTTCTTTTCAGCCCGGCCCATGATCCCACCGTACCCCTTCGCTTGGAAAACTCCTCTGGTTGTCGTCTTCTTCCCCCACGAAAGGTGCGTGACCACCTCCTGTGGCTGTCCAACACCACGGCATCGAGCCACTACCACCTGCCTCCTCTGCTCCTTTTAATCCCCATCGATACCCCAGGAAACCCTAGCGCCCTCCCCTCTCTCCCTCTAGCCCGCCGCCATCAACTTCCCCCTTCTCCCTTTTTTCCTTTTCTCTTCTCTGTGTGAGCTCACGAAGAAACAGCACCCCCACCATATCGCCATGGCGCCGCCGCTGCAGGCCACCCCGTGTCTATCCGTGAGTACCAGAAGATGCGCCTCATCGTCCTCATCATCCCCAACCAAGGAATCGACCCGGGACTCTCTAAATCGCCGGCAAATTCGCCGTTCCCCTCTCCTACCTGCCGAACTCCGGCGTCAATTCTGGCCGCCACCGTGCTCCCTCGTCGCTTCCAGGCATGGATTCGCATTCCTGGTAACCTCCTCTTCCTCCCGGACCTCTCCTTCGTCTCCATCACCTTCTTAGATGCCCCGCCGACGTTGACCCGCCGCTAACCTTCGCAGATGCTCGTCGCCGGAGATGCTCCGGCGACCGTTTGGACTCCGCACCGCCACGTCCTGGCTCCCCACAACGAGGCGTACCCCCGACGCCTAGTGCCTTGTCCCGGTTCGCCCCGAATCGCCAGGCCCGTGGTCGACCAGAACCCTCCCCGTCATGGCCGTCATGGCTGCAGCTTCCCAAGTTCATCCACGTCGCTGTTTGGTTCAAGTTGTTCCATGTCCTCGTTTACACATGAAACAGACAATACCACAGTGGTAAGCTGTTTGCATCCTGGCCCGTGAGATCTAGAGTTCAAATCTCCAATCTGGCTAATTAAGCCAAACTTCTAAATTCCTGAATCAGATCTGGCAGCACCGACGGGCCTCGGCCCAGATCCTCCGTCCCTGAGCAACGCCCAGTGCGGCCCAGGCCAATCTCACGCCAAGCTGACCAGTTGCGGCCCAGGACAGCGCAGGTCCGACCCAGTTCATCCTTGGCCCCTTTTCTGTTTTTCCTGAAAATTGCTGCAAATATTTATATCTTACAAAAATCATATCTCACAAACCGTAACTCAAAATAAAATGTTTTATATATGAAAATTGATCAGAAAAATATGAGGAATCTGAATATGCCATTCATTCATCTATTTGCATCCCGCATCATGTCGTGACGTGATAGTTATCCATGTTCACCTCACATATATGCGGAGTATTTCGGATTTCCAACTAGGGTTTTCCCCGCTCCGTTTAAATTTGATGTAGCTCACCCCTGCCATGTTTGCTATGCTAATCCACCCTTAACTTTGACGGTAGAAAATGCAACTCCAACCTAATTTGTTTGTCCGGTGTTCCGACTCCGATTAATATGGATAAGTTGCATCGCATCATGTTTGCCATGCCATGCATATTATATCATGATCATGCTGATTCTTTTGCCGTAGTAGTAAGATTTGCATCCGTTGTTTGTCCAGCATTTGCTTCTTCCCGGATAGGATCACGAAGTGTTGTTGTGAGATACGACGAGTTCTCCGACAAGTTCTTCTGCAGCATTTCACAGGCGAGCCCTCTCTCTTCACCTATTATACACTCTCCCTCGCATTGCTATCCTTATGTTGCGCTTCTTTATCGAGTCACGTGTCCTATTCCACTTGTTTACCATAATAATCCTATATGTATCATTCCTTACCCATAGCCGTTGCTTGATGTTTGAGCCTTGCAAGTCGTAGGCGTGTTTAGGCTCTGTTGTTTATCTCGATCTGTTATCGGGATATGTTGGGTTGTTGGGAGGTTATCACATGCTATATCAGTTGTTGGAGATACACATGCTTTATTTATTGTTAACAACTAAAATTGTAAGCAGAGGCATCTGTGAGCCCCTTTGCGAAAGCATCAGAACTTTGACTTGCTAATGTCCCCTAGGACCCGAGTTCTTATTATCTGTTCCGAGATTGAGCGCTCTACCCATGCGTGGGGACGATTATTGGGACCCCCCTCACCCATTACCTTTTCTCAAGTCAGTTGAAAAGGGGGCCACAACCTTGGTTTTATTTGGCGCATGCATGTTTATATACTGTTGCCTTCGGGTGTTTACTTCCTGTTGCCTTCGGGTGTTTATATTCTGTACTGTACCTTGCGGGACGTTTAGCGAAGCGTGTGGTTTGCACGCCTAGCCGCCGGCGCAAACCTCTGAGTCCGTATCGGAGTACGGCCGGACTTCGTCACGGGTAGCTTAGTTGGGTGGCCCCCCTAGACTTTCTTGTTGAACTGGGAACGGTCTTGTTGTGAGACATCCACCTGTCGTAAGTGGGTCGAGCATGCGTATGGTTACATTTGGGCAACCCCTGCAGGGTGTACATCTTATCGATAAGCCGTGTCCGCGGTTATGGACGACTTGGAATTGTATAGCTTGATCATAGAACAACTTACACCTTATACTTGTTGTTAATAATCTGATAATAACTTGCGTAGTAATATAGCATTACTACAACCGATACCTAATAAAACTTGTCCACCGTTGAGTGCCTTTTACATTGCCTCTTCGCAATTGTTGGAGGGGATATGTGTAATCGGCTGGGTTATGTTTGTGTAGTAAGCCGAGATAGCTCCTGTGTAAGCCGACGAAAAACGTTCAAAATGTTACAGATCAGGCATATCATTACCAGTGATCTGCCACCTTGTGCGCTCTCTTATCTTATCTAATTAGACGGATGTTGTAGCGTGTCTCTATTGGTTATAGTTTTGCTGCCGCTAAACCCACCATATAGCCCCCGGCGATATATATATTATACTCGCCCGGCGAGCATAGCCATTTTCTAGTCTCGCTAAGTACGTGCCGGAGTTCGTTCCTTGGTACTTACTCTCGCCTTTTCCCCTTTCTCTTTTGCTTCCTCCCTCTTGTCGGCAACCGATGGCCCGACTTTGACAGGTACAAGATGACGACGTTAGCAAGGTTACCCTTCCGGCTTGGCCTGGGCAGGGTTATGGACGCCACTGGTTATCTTCAGGACTCTTAGTCCAATTTGTATCTTGTTCGTACTCGGACGTATTCGATCTTCTGTATGATTTGGATCTTTGTATTGTATATTTGTATCTTGACTCGTTGGAGTTGTTGTTGTAATATATGTATCTTGTGGGCTCTATTGTAATCCTGTTGTAATGTTACCGCTCGTGTTAATTCCTCTGGCATCACGTGTGTGATTCGTCGCGCACGTCGTGTCGGAGGGCGTCTCTGGATCGATATCGTGCGGATTTCGGCGGGTTCGCTGGGATCCTCATGGTACCGGTTCCGGGGCGTCACAGATGTCCCATGCCATGTGGATGTACTAGGGCGACGGCGCCACCATCCCTTCCATTGTAGAGGCTCTCTGCATCAAGGCCGCCTTCGCCACCAAAGCCTTCCACCCCCTCGCCTTTTGCTCCCTTTGCCGGCGACTGGCATTCTCCACCTACCGACGTAGGGGGCGAAGGCCCACTCGGCGTTGGTCATCCCCTCCTTCCGCTTCTTCTCGGGCTTCCCCTTATTCTTTGGGGGCGCGTACGCTGCCACACGCGGGGCTACTTACTTCCTCGGTGACATGGCATCGCGGGGGGGGGGGGGGGTCTCGGCTCAGCTAGGAATAATGTCGGCTGTGGGCGGCGAGGTGGTAGTGGAACAAGGTGATGTGGATGAGAAATGGAGGGAAATAGAATGATTCTGGAGGGAATATTGGCAATGTCCCGCCAACAGGGTTGGCCTGCCCACGTTTTGAGCTCCTGTCGGCGCCCCTGCTAGCCTCCCTCCGGATTGGGTTCAGCCTAAGGGCACCGGATGAATCCTATCTGTGTGCCAGCGGAAAAAACTTATTTGGGGGGCGCTGCTGGGTGAGAATTTTTGTGTCGGCGCCCCCATAGCCTGTTTTGTGCCCACCTTTCTCAATCTCCTTCACCTACTCCCTTCTAAACAACGCAACCATACTTCGTTTCAAAATAAGCTCTGCATATGTGTGTCGATGATATGACCCCAAAACAGCTTCTTTTACTTATTCGAAAGAAAACCTACTTTCTAACATGATATTCTCCTTGGGACTTCCTTTTCATCTACTGAAAAGAAGTGCTCCTCTAATCTAATATCAGGTCTAGATTCTCTACCAAAAAAAGTTCTTACAATGTCTTACCTACTTCTAGCATGTCTTTGGTATTAGTGACAGGACCATCATGCCCATCAAGGACAAGGATTCATTTTCTTCCTTCTTCTCTGATTAGTTAAGGCACGGAAATAGGCAACATTCTGATCCCCTCACTGGTATCTTTATATGTAGATCTCTGTTTGGATTTAATTTCTTCAATCAACCAAAATCTACTAGTTCAGCATAGATCTCATTAAGTCTAGTTTTGTCTGCCTCAAGGAGATCTTGAGACTCAGATTTAATATCAATGATGTCATATTTTTCCATAAGGGATTTCTTCTTTTCCTAATATCAACATCTATATTAACACTCCACCCTTTAGCTAATTTCCTAACCTACCTAGCTTACCTTGCTAAATATCTAACACATTATTACTGAATTATCTAGAGGAAATATTGAATTACTGACATCGTTCCTCCTTAGGATGGGGCAGATCGCCCTAGATCTGTCGCAGACATATCGATTGGCCTAACCGAAGCCACTGATCATTGAGAAAATATATATCAGAATCAGAATCTAGGCAAGATATTAATGAGGAAGAAACAAGTAATTTTCGGTCCACAAAATGCAACAAGGAAATTGTAGATAGACTTACCCTGACATCAAGATCCCTGGGCCCCGCTGAGGAGTAGCCTTCAACATGCGGAAGAGTCTCCCTCAAAGAAATTCCTGGCATGGAGGTGTGCAGTGAAGGTTTGTTTGCCGCCATCGAGGCACATGTCAAGACATGACGAGAAACTTCCGAGGCGGAATCAGGTTTCCTCTTCCTGTTCCTCCTATAATAGGACATGGAGAGCACAGTCCTGGGCAAGAAAGGAAGAAGGAGCTAGTATGAGGAAAGTAAGAGAACGAGTTCTTGCTCGAGCTCTCCGTAGGTGTAAACTGGCGAAGAAGAGAATGAGCAGTATGGCCGGTGAGGTCAAATGTTGGTCCATGCTTAATGCCAAACCACCATCTCTCGCCTCCCTAGAATCAATCTTGCCCGTCCATATCTGTTCAAAAAATCATAGGGAAGTCCCATGGCCATTCCTCCAGTCTGAGTGAAGAAGGGCCGACCGGTCGAACGACAGGGACGAATCTTGTAAAATCGCTTGACTCATGCCAACCATGCTGCAAGGGAGGCGATGGGTACTTAGGAGGTCGGAGCGCCTGGTGATGTTCGCAACTGGCCGAAGTGGAGATTCCCAAATCCCGTTGGTAGGCTGTAGCGATCAGATACCGTGCGCTTCATCTTGGTGCTCCAGGCGGACGAACTGTCGAATCTGAGTTTGCGAGGATGGGTGGCTCATTTTCGGTTGTTCAATTGGACATGGGGCTCATGTAGAAGCGGAGTGGCTGAGGAACACAAAGAGGCTAGGGGAGATGTGTGCCCATAGGTTGTGGTCCCAATGTCAGTGAAGTAAACTCACCGAATGGGTAAGTGATGTTTTTTTTTTTTTAACTCGGGGCGATTTTCTCACTCTGTGGAGTAGAGACGAGAGAGTATGTTTCTCCACTCAACTTTTTTTTCTTTTACTTGTTTGGCTACTACTAATTCTAGGTCATGGGTCGGTCGATATTTAAGTTAGTTTTATTAGGTCAAATCTGTTAGAGATATATTTGGTATAGGTATATTAGGTAGTCTAGGATTTGTAATCTCTACCTACCATATCTCTAGGAGAGCTATCTTAGCCTCCAAGTCTTGTACCACTATATATACTCGTCCATGAGGCGCAATACAACATTCAACATATTCCGTCAATCTCTCTCCCTCTCTATCCTTCTACATGGTATCAGAGCGGCGCCGATCCTAACCTAGCCGCCGCCCAAGCTTCCGCGCCGCCCCCGGGGAGGTCGATCTCCATGATCTACTCCGGGGGCCGCGCAATCCGTATGAGGGTTCGTTCGCCGATCCGTTGATCCGCTGCCCTCGAGTCTTTTTTTTTCCAATCCGTAGATTGGTTTTCTTTTTGCGTCGCTGGTCGCTCGACCGGCGTTTTCTTTTTGGTTTACCGATCATAGATCGGATTGAGTCGTCCATCGCCGTCGTCCACTTGCGCCTCTACTCCAACAATGGCATCGACCTGCACCGGCCATCAAACCGCACGGCACAGCCGCACGCGCCGCACACGGGGCGCCCCTACGTGCGATGCAGCAGGCTGTTTCACCTGCACGGTCTCCATCGCCGGTTCATCTTCGCCATTATCACCGGGACTACATCGACAACGCCGCCATCGACTTCGATCTGCGCGTCGTCCACGCCATGGCGCGTATCGTGCCGCCGTCGGTCTGATCAACCGACCCCGTGCACGTCTACGCCAAGCACGTCCCCGAGCACGCGCCTACCACCGATTGAGCATCGGGTTGCCGCTGCGTCGCCCCTTCGGGTCGCAGCGCCGCCGCCTTTGGTCCCCGCTGCTAGCCAACGACGCGCCTTCTGAGGCGCGTACGTCGCTGGTGGCGTTCCGCCGCTGCACCGACTCGCGCCCTACAGCTACGCCGGCCCCTCAGGCCGTGGCGTCGCCGCACGCGGTCACCTTCGCCGTCCCCCGCGCATCGACGTCCGAGGCCACCACAGCGCCGCCCCTTCGGCGCGGTCGCCTCCGTCCGCGCATGGTCTTCGTCACGCCGCCGGGTCTTCCTCGCCTACTTCATGTACCGCCGCCGCGCCTCCACCTCAAGTCACCGTTGGGCTCGCCGACCACTTCAGGTCGCGTTGGGCTCACCGATCACCGCAACGCCCGTCTAGGCCTCCAGCATGACCACCCCTGGTCACCGCTGGGTTAGCCGCCTTCTACGTCTTCGTACACTACAGCTTTGCCGTCAGCGTCCTCGCCTCTTCCCCGACTACGTCATCTGCTTCTCTACTCCGACACCCGTCGTCGAGACTCGCCTCTTCCCCGACCACACCACCTGCTCCTCTTCTCCGGCACCCGTCGTCGAGACCTCCTCTACTAGTCTACTCTGACATGGCGCGCACTTTGTAATGTTCCCTACCCTCGCATGCCCGGTACTGGCAACACCGGAAGTGCCTTCGTCCCCGACACGTTCCCGAGTCTGGCAAACTCGCGCCGGACGTCTCGTCTTCATCGGCTTCGACAACGTCTTCTTCGGCATTGCCTCTACGACTGCCTCGACCGCGTCACCGACTTCTTCTATGTGTACTCGGTTCTGGCAAAACCGAAGTATGCCTTCGTCCCCGATGTGCGCCTGGTTCTGGCAAAACTATGGTTGCACTTCGTCCTCGACGGCTCCGACTGCATCGACTTCGGCATCGACAACCTCCACGACTGCCTCGACGCGTCTCCGTCACTCTCCTCTCGCACTACGCTATTGCGGCTACATCGACACCGGCACCCGCCCACGACATCGACCACGGCAATCCCTCGCGCGGCTCCCTCGACCAAGGTTGCAGCACCCACGCTCTCGGCTACATCTACATCGGCATAAAGGGCTACCACCTCGCCTGCGCCTCACCAGCTTCCTCTACAGTCCAAGCATCCGCGACGCAACTCCGTCCACGACCCGTTGGTTCCTACCTTCGGCTTCTCTCCAGTCTGACCGTCCGCGACGCTACTGTTGTTCACGTCACTACCGCTACGACTGCGGGGGAGTGTTAGAGATATATTTGGTATAGGTATATTAGGTAGTCTAGGATTTGTAATCTCTACCTACCATATCTCTAGGAGAGCTATCTTAGCCTCCAAGTCTTGTACCACTATATATACTCGTCCATGAGGCGCAATACAACATTCAACATATTCCGCCAATCTCTCTCCCTCTCTATCCTTCTACAAAATCAACGTTAGATTTGCTTTGTGGTTCTGGTTAGGTGTGGGCATAAAAACCGATAACCGAAATTAAAAAGACCGAGACCGAATCCGAATAGATAGAGAACGAAAAGACCAATCAACAAATTGGTTAGAAAAAATTTCAGACCGAATTCAGATGGGTCAATTCGGTCATTAGTTCCTAACAACTGAATAGACTGAACTATACGTACGTGTGACCCCCAAACTCCAGAATTGTGTCATGTGTGTGAATTGTGGTTTAATTGTTGTATGTAAATCAAACACTATAGCATAGATTTATTTTTGTTTTGTATTGGTGAATATTTATTCTTGCCAATTAATAAAAATATGTGCATTTCAAAAATAAGTACAAAACTAAGCTAAAATGTTGCCCTTTTTTGACTAAATATTGTCAAATTTTTGTGTTGACTACATCGGCCATACTTTTGGTTCATGATCGAACCCTAACCCGAATTATCAGGTACCCGAATGTGTCCGGTAGTAAAAGTGACGAGTGTATTTCGGTCTTCATTTTTAGATGACCGAATTTAAAATAGACCGAAATACAAAGACCAAATTGTCGGTCATGCCACCCTATGTTCTGGCACATGAAAATTACACATGGGTGCACACATGTAATTAGGTTACTTCTATGTCAACCGAGAACTAGCAATGCCTTTTCCATTTTCCTAGATAGTGCCTCTACTGCATCTCGAATTGTTTCGAGGAAAGCGTGACCAGCATGTATTGGACTAGTAGTAGTAATAGTTATTTGGATGGCCCAAACTAGGTAATATATCTCTGTTTGGGATTTTAAGGCCAGCATGTTGACCATGGTCTTGAATAACATAACACATGAATTGTATAAAAAAATATTATAAGAAAATAGAATATCTAACCATTCTAATGATATATATATATCTCTACTAATAAGATACGGATCGGTGGTGTTGGTAGGTCAAAAAAACCGGAACAAATTTTCGTCCGTCAAAAAACCAAATCAATTGTTGGTGCGTAAAAAAGAACCGTCCGTCCGTCAAGTTATGTTTCCTTCCTACGACCTATGTCGGGTGCATCGTGGCTTCTCCGGTTTGTTTCCTCCAATTGATCCTGCCTGGTCCAGCTAAGATTTTGTACATTGTGCGTTCGTGAAAGGAATCTGTGTTGGTTTTAGTTCGACAAAACGAATCCATGAGAAACACGGCACAGATGCCCTCCTCATATATGACGGGGAACAAACGGCCCCTCCTCCAATCTCCAGATTAGATCGAAATCCCGTCGAAAACTGTAGCAGCACTAAATCCTCATCGACGCACGGGCAAGTCCGACGCGGGCTTCTCCACCGGTGTCACCTACCGGAGGAGGTCCTGAGGGAGGAGGGCTTGAGGCGGACGAGGCCGGCCACGAAAATCTGTCGCGAACATCCTCTCAGCCACGGGAAACTCAGGCGAACGTCCTCTCCACTGGCCAGCGCGTCGTGCAACCATCTCTGGCTGCTCGTCCATATCATGGACGCCTGCCATGGAAAACTCACGCAAACGTCATCTCTAGGCTGTCACCAGTGGCTGCAGAGGCCGACAACGCCGTCGTGTCTTGCAAAGATCTCTGCTGCTTCTCGACATCATCATATGCCGCTGCTGCTCCACCGTAGATTTACTTCGATGCCCCTGTTTTAGTGCACGTTCAATCAATGCATGGAGGAAACATGGTACACGGACACGGAGCACCTCATGGAGTACTTGTCATACAAAGATGCAGGGAAGATGCGTTGATGGGTCAAAAAAGCATCACTGAACGATGACAACGGACAGACGTAATCTGGTTCTGCTGTGTCTTAGTGTCAGCTCGAGATTTTCATGCTGAGCATGATCATTTACTGCCAAGAATCAGCGCAAGAGCGCGGGGCGCTGATGTACCGACGGTGGCGGCCGTGGCGGTGGTGAAGAAGCTGGGTACTTTCCAGAATCAACGGAGAGAAAGAAAGCGTCCGAGAAGCTGGTATGTGCAGAGGTTACATCGTTGCATGATCAGAACGACTACTATCAGCTGCTGAGATGACATGGTATGTAGAAGACTGCTATAGTGGTATTCACGATAGCTCATCGATGGGGCGAGCAGAAAAAAAAGACCCGATCTGAACACCAATCCCCGTCTATCCGCAGATTGGGGTGGGGTGTAACAGAACTCGCTTTAATCACCTCCTGATCTGCCGGGTAACCAGAAGTTTAGACCGAAAAAAACGCGAGGTGGGTACCATGGACGAACCCTACCGAAATCACCTTCTTCGTCCTTCCCCATCGAAAACAACTCACGCTGCCTCCCGCCTGCACCTCCACCGCGCGCCGCCGCGAGGGCCTCCCGCCTCCACCGCGTGCCGTCGTGCGAGGCCCCCACCTCCACCGCGTGCCGCCGAGAGGGCCCCCCACCTCCGCCGCGTGCCGCCGGGAGGGCCCCTCACCTCCGCCGCGCGCCGCCGGGAGGATCCCCACCTCCACCGCGGCTCCCCTGCTACAACTTCCCGCGACCGCGCGCACCCCAATCCAAACACATCGCTTCGCCTCTCCGGCAGCAGCAGTAGCAGAGGATGGCCAAGGAAGGAGTGGGGGGGGGGGGGGGGGGGGGCGACTGGAACGGCCTGCTCAAGTGGAGCCTCGCCCACGGCGGCGACGGCACCACCCCTTCGCGCGTGCTCAGGTCCGTCCAGATACCCCCCAAACCCTCACGCTCCCCGATTCAGATTTTAAGGAAGGCTAGAGCTGCTGCTGTATCAGTCAACTGGGATTCAGATTTTACGGCTAGAGTTACCAGTGGGTTCTAGACTTCTGTGTGTATCAATCAGTCGGGGTTCAGATTTCAGGGCTAACGTTACGTCTTAGTTCTAGTGTGTATCAATCAGCCGAGATGTTTTGGTTAACGGTGTGGTTCCCGACTGCCTCCTCATGGTGTGCTGTTTTGTAGTAGTATCATAGTACTGTCATACCTGCTACCAGAGTCATGATACTATAGTTCTCAGCTATATTGTTTCGTGAATTGTCGTCCTACTTCCTGTTAAAATGCTGTTCTTCTATTTGGATTGGTGCAGTTCAGTGAGTCACATTTTAGTACTAACTATAATTAGTGAAACGAAGCTGTAGTAGCCGTAACACACTGAGTCATTAATGTCTCTTTCAGTTCAAAAGAGAAACAGAAAATGTGTTTTGCTGTGAAGTTCATTTTTATTTATTTAAGGGATACGTTTAAGTTGTATGGCCTGAGGAGTTTAGGCACTGCATATTTTTTTGGCTCAACATGCTGGAGTACTAGATCATCTAGTTGAGCTAGTACTAGACTACTAGTGTACATCTATTTACTAATATACATGGAGTTCAGTAGCTCACTAAAAACACACAACCAAGTGAGGGTGAAAAACATGCACATTTCAAGTTCATTTTGTTTGCCTGTGGAGTTCACTTCATCAGTCGCAGGATTTCACCATTTTTGATTGGCAAAAAGTAGAAATTTATTCGTGAGGAAGAAAAGTTCACATTTTTCTATCATGAAGTTCACTACATCATGCTTAGGGATCGCTCATGTTAGTTCACTTCTGTTTTCCGAGGAGGGCTATATCGATAAAAGTTCACTTCGTGCAGATAGTAAGTTCAGTTTTCTTGGCCCAAAATAAATTCACTTGTTCCTGCAGTAGTTAGCTTAATTTGTTGGCAGGAAGCACTATGTTTCTAGAATAACTTCCACAAGTATTTATCTGTCTGTGTCGACATTCCTCTAATTTGCAATAATTTA
The DNA here is from genome assembly GCF_019359855.2 of Lolium perenne. NCBI lineage: Eukaryota > Viridiplantae > Streptophyta > Magnoliopsida > Poales > Poaceae > Lolium > Lolium perenne. Next base: position 109,611,602 of record NC_067249.2, on the reverse strand, counting down.
TTCTTTCACTTGCTAAAGAAGTTCATTCTTTGTTCTAGACAGGTTCAGTACATGAAAATGGACCTGCTCATATTCCTGAGTGCAGCATCGAGCGGTTCTCTTGGTTATTTATAGCAGTCGGATTAGGACCAAAAAGGAGTTCAGTTCATTTTTTAGGCAGTAATTCATTCAGTTTTGACAGTATGCTTATAACTTCATGGAAGTTCAATTCTATTGCTGGCAAAGATCAATTCATACTGTGTGTTTTCTGTAATAAATTTGTTTTATGATTTTCGTATATATTATGTGTGCTGGATCTCATATTTTTGCAGGGTTCATTCAATTTCCTGGAAATTCAACTTTGCATGTCGAGAAAAGGTTTTGCAAAAGTTCACTCTTTAATGTCTCTAAGTTCCCTCTTTCTTGACAGTGAGCATTTTTTTGTCTGTAATTTGGAGCTAACATGTTGCTTGTTGGTGCAGGCCCAATACTAAATGCATGCTGCCAAAATGGAGGCGCTCAAAGCCGCTTCTTGTTTATGAAAATCATAATAATATTGGTGGGTCAACCATTTGGGATATCGATGTGGAGAATTTCAGTGTTACTGTTGGCGGACGTAATCTTATTTAGGATCAAACTCGGCGCTTCGCTTTGGAAGACACTATGGTGAGTTACAACTTAGATTACTACATATGTCGACCAAGATGTCCCACCTGCCAATAGAAAATAAAGCTTTTGTTCTTCTGGGTGCTTGTTTCATCTATTAGAAGAAGTTCAGCTTGTTGGTTTCTGTTTTTCATGGAAAAAATGAATTAAGCATGGGTAAAATATGGTACATTTATGTGTTGATGAGTGTCTGTCTACAAAAAGTAGAAGTTCGAGACCACCGGGCTAACCTTCCAGGTTGGTTGTGGAATCCAACGAGCATGGTCACCGCCCCTCCATCCGGATCTCCAGCCGCACTGAACCCCACCGGCGAGCTCCAGCAAGTCAATTCCGAGGTTCTCCTCTCACCCAACTCTGAACTTCCCTCTGCCCCAACTCTAAACCGCTGGTACATGTAGAGAGACACGACTAGGAGTGTGCACCTACGGCTGAACTGAACTACTGCCCTGCCGAACTGAACTGCGACGTGTTTCGGCTGTAATGGCAGTTATCAATTTCTTGACTGAAAATAAAAATGATTGCATTTTGTATCTTTAGGCGAAAGCGAAAATTACTCGGTGTGTGTAGTACGTTGCATAGCCTGTGAAGCTTATTTTCTTTTTTTCTTTCCTTTCTTGATAAACAAGAGATTAACACGTGAATTATCTGGTGAGTTCAATTTAATCGCCCTGGGAAGTTCACTTTTGAACGGGTAGGTAGTTCACGTCATCTTGGTGAAAGTTCACCTTATTGTCGGCCAGTTCACTTTGGGCAGATGGAAAATTAAATTTGTAACACACTGAAATTCATTTCATTTTCATCGGCTCCGGACTTTGTTAGTACTTCACCGCCTCTGAACTTCCATGTCGCCGACAAGTGCACTGCCCCGCAATGTCTGAATGGTTAAATAATGTGCATGTGTAGACAGTCCAGAATACAATGCATGAGCGGTACTCTTATATGGTTATAAAAATGGGTACTGCAATTTTATTGCATTTTTTTTAATATGGGACATAAGGCTTCCAGAAGATCGAACTCCAAAATTTTGATCCTAGGCTGTAGTTCGGCAAGATTTTCACTTTGACTTTTCTTATTTCCATTTTTCTTTTGTATTGATAGCAAGATGGAAGTTTGTTTTTTCTCACCTAGGAGTTCAATTATTCATATATATGTTGATCTAACATGTTAATTCTGCGATTTATGTCCTGTAGGTATTTTCTTTCATTTCTAAAAGGGAAGAACTATGTTTCTAGAATAATTTCAACAGCTGTCCCGTGCTAACGCTCTTATAATTAAGAAAATGTTTTTCTTGCACCTTCTAAAGAAGTTCACTCTGTGTTCTGGACGGGTTCAATACATGAAAAACACAAGTTCACTCTTGTTCACATTCTGGTGCATCCAAATTCAATATAAGTTAGAGATAAGAGAGCTATGCATGCAGTACATTGTTCATTTAATTGAAGTGCATTTGTTTCGCAATAGCAGTACACTACTAGAATGAATCATACATGTTAATCTAGAAAATGCATTGTTTCTTGTGGATGATCTATTTTTTGTGATTTATATGCCGATAAGATCTGTGAAATTTCTCTTTTGAAGTTCACATTACTTGATTGGCATAGTACACTTTTTCATATGTGAAGTTTAGAGTGCCCACAAGCAGCATTGCAACGAGCTGGGAGTTCTGCTGCCTCTAGCGGTTGTCACTGCAAGTCATGCTCTTTACTGCGTTCTGATGAAGCAGCCGAGCACAAGTGCATAATAGGAATAAATATGTGGAGAAGAAGAGCCCACTTTTCCTAATCCATGGAGTTCATTTCTCCTAATTCGTGAAGTTCACATCTGCTGCTACGTTAGTTTAGATATTCTTGCTAGATGGACTATTATTTTATTTCCTTTTGACAGTGTAAAGCTCCATGTGCAGATATGCAGCTACACCGGGGGTTCACTCGCGTATCCTCGATAGTCCAGCGGGCTTCCCGATGGAGTCCAGCACGCGAACGCACCCCGCGGCACTCTAGTGTGTGTTGCTGGGAAGTCAACATGTGCCTCACCCGGCATTCAAGTGCGCTCCAACAGGGAGTACACCTTCCGCGGCAGAAGTCACCCTGAAACATGGCATTATTACAGTATAAGTAATTGAAGTGAGCTCCTAGTTATATGTTGTTATTTTCTTCTAGCTCTGCTTCTAGCAGGTGCCTTCCTGTAGCCCTTCAGGATCATCCCTGCTGGAACCTGACTGCAAGGAAGTTTGTCTCTTTGCTCCTGGCAGTTCAGATTTATATAATCAGGGAGTGCAGTCCGTCCGCGTTTACATTCAAGGTTTGCTTTGATCTTTCTGTCACTTCCTCTGAAATAATACAAGTGCACACTGAATGGTCTGAACTTGTGTAAATTTTCACATGAAGATTGTTTGCTAGCTTTGTATTTGAGCAAATGTTAGACATTGCAGCATATACAAATAATTTCACCTAGTTCACATATGAAGTTTACTCATTTTTGTTTGAAAATTTATTGTTTCATAGACTCTGAAGTCCGCTTTTATTTAAAATGCAAGTTCGCTTGTCCAACCTAAGTATGGTCTAGTATAGTTCACATTATTCAGAAAAGGAAGTTCGTATTTTATTATCAGGAAGTTTACTCTGTCTACCTTTTTAGTTAAAAGCACAAACAGGAAAGAAATAAAAAGTATAGCTCACCTCCATATCTATATTTTTGGGGTTTATTCTTTCTTTCTTGGAAGTGCATTATTTGCATTTGGGAAGTGCAGATGGATGAATTTGATATTTTGATATTTCTGTTCAATATTCGTGAAAATTTATCTTCATTTCTGGAAGTTCACACTTCATTCCGTAGCCAATCAGTGTAGGTCTTCTTGGGGCTGACCGAGCACCTGGCCGCAGCATTGGGGTGATTCATTTCTGAGCAAAGTTGAAAAACGTAGATGGGTATACTATGTAGTGATATGGGTATACTATGTAACATGGCTGGTAGTTTGTTCTTTCCTATTGCAGCGTCTTCATACTCGTGCTCGGGTTAATATATGTAAGTTTTGTTCATTTTTCAGTTTCGTGGGTCTAATCCTGCTGTGTTACCCCTTGTTTATCGCAGTTCATTTTATGTAAGTTGATAGTTCAGTTTTGTAACAGTTCACCCTTTTGTCCAGGAGTTCACTCAACTTGCCCAGTTGTGTGGCACTGATGGAGGGCTCTAGTGAGGCCGCTCCGGCTCATACCGGCGGCTCCTACTAGTACCGAACTTTCTATTTTTCAGTGGTGAAACGTTGCTCGTTATATTGAGTCGCTGCTGCTGGTTCAGTTTAGTCTGGGCTGTTCATGCACCAAAGGCTGCAGCTGCGCCCAACAAAGACATTGAACGGGAGATGGAGCGTGATAGCCACCGTCAAAAGTAATTACAAGCTGGCAGATATGTAGAATATTGTTGATGTATATATTTAGGCTGAGTAGTTCATTTGATCTATGCGCTCATGTATATAAAAGTAGTGTGACATGGGGAAATCCAAGTTTACTTGTTCACATAAAATAGTTCACGTCTATTTTTCAGCAGTTCATTTCGTCCATTGTGTGAGATCACTTAAAAAGAACTAGCAGTTCAAGTAGAAATACAATACAATTTGGCGTGGTTGGTGAAGTTCATTCATATTCATCGGAGTTTAGTTTGTCTGGTATTGGGAGTTAATTATTTTACGGAAGGAAGACCACCTTATGCATCGTGCCACTAAAAGTTCAGTTCACAAAACTATATTTTTTCACTTAAAATATCATGAAACATAAGTTCACCAAATGAACTTCAGAAGTTCACCATATAAATATCTTGAAGCCCACTTTTAAAAATAGTGCTGAAACTTTATATCGCGACTGGAAGTTCACTAAATAGATATAAGGAAGTTCACTGCCATATTCGAGCAGCTCATGTACTCTATTTTTGTGGGCGGAAATCATACACATAGAAATCGTTGGTATGACCTTCAATTGCACAAATCGAACGACTAATGCCATGTAAATTAACACTAATATAACTATATTAATACTCCAACATATCGCAATGCCACACTTAATCAATCTAGATGAGTCAATTTTGAAATATTCTCGTGTCGGCGTAATCTCCACTTTTGCATATTTCTGAAATTAAACTTAAACCTTTTAGAATGTGGAAAAAAGTTCAACATGAAAAAGCTGCGCCTAATGAACATATTTTCAACGCAATATGATTTGGAACATTTGGAAAAGTGGTTCGGAAATAAAACCCCCAAAACAGTACAAAAAACAAAAAAGGTAAAAAACTGAAATCACGTATTTTTAAATCTGCTACTCCCTCCGATTCATATTAATTGACTCTAATACGGATGTATCTAGACATATTTTAGTTCTAGATACATCCATATTGAAGTCAATTAATATGAATCGGAGGGAGTATTAAAACGTAAATAATTTGGAAAAGTGGTCTTCATGAAAAAGGTGCGCCTAGTCATTAGCTTTCCAACGGCATATCATACGCCTCGATCTGATAAGTGGTTCCAAAAATCGACCCAAAAAACTGCACGAAAATAGAGAAATCCGCGAAAACGTTGTTTTGTATATTTAAAATTAGTTTTAAACAATACATAATTTGGGAAAACAATGAATATGAAGAAGTTGAGAAATTTCCGTACGAATCCAACGGTATATTATACACATCAATCTGGTAAGCGGTTTGAAAATCAACATGAAAATACTGTCCGCACGAACATGCAATTCTGGTGTTCCGTCAAGAAGTTCACTAGGAAAAACCAGGAAGTTCACAAGTGGTTCGTTGAAATGGAAGTTCACTCCTTACAACGTTGAGGTCCGTCTGGAAGTTCAGATGCATATAAGGGGAAGTTTAGATCTGTGTCCAGAGAAGTTCTGATGCGATGGAAGTTCGCTATATTTTCTGAAGTTCACTTCAAACTAGACTAAAGTTTCGGAAGTTCGCCGTGTACAATATTGAAGTCCGTTGGGAAGTTCAGATTCAAGGAAGAAGAAGTTCACATACATGTACCGGGAAGTTCAGAAAGGGTTCGAGAATAGTTATTCTCGAACCGGTTCGAGAATAGCAGACATATATATATATAACATATATGTATATATATATATATATATATATATATATATATATATATATATATAGGTAAACTAACTAGTGCACCATGGTGCCTGGGCACCATGAATCATAAAAGGAAAGCTGCACAGCAAACTGGGAAGTGATTTGACTCTGTTTCTGATAATTGGAAAGTGCATTCTCTCTCCTGTTGATATTTGGAAAGTGTTTTTCTCTCCTTTATACACCTATGATGCAATCTAGCACTCACGATGTAATTGTACGGTCATGATGTATGGTGCCTGGGCACCATGGTGTCGACGCGGATTTTCTACCATGGGTGATAGCTATGCATAGGCTACCAACCGTTGGATAGTGGGGCTCCAACTCTTTCAAGGTGCAGATGAAAAAGATGCTACCGTCATCTCATGTAACGCCCGTTATATTGTTTGATGTGCCAACTGATGGTGGATTGTCATTTTGGAATTGAAACGACATTTTTTGTCTTGACGGTAGACATCAGTCACGGTTGCCAATACCATACCGAAAGTAGCTTGTAGTTTTGGTAGTGAAATGACAAAATTACACGGTCACGGTAACCATGAGGATGTTAACTCGTTGTTTTGATACCAAATCGACAAACTAGTTTCGGCACGGTACATAGCTATAGGCCATGCCGAAGTCAGTTACTCTTTTTGGATTTGTTTTGACTTTTTTTTGTAGGCACGGTGAGGACAAATCATGCAACAATTAATTTATGTTTACGCCTAAAAGTAATGTAGCATCTTAATTGATCACGGTTTGGATGGATGAATGTGCAGCAAAACTCTATAGCATTTTTATACTTTCAAAATCCACGGTCACCATGACAATCATTCCAGTATCAATGTTTTAGGAGCAAAACTACGGAGCATCTTTTACTTTTAAAAGCCACCATCACCATGCTATGACTGTCATTTCAGTATCAATTTTTTTAGCTCATCCAACAAAATTATGGAGCAAAAGACACTGCCACCATGCTATGACTGCGCAAGCCAGCGCCGTGGAGGCTGTCCATCAACCGAGTATAACTCCGAGTGTAGACTGTTGCAACCTTGGCAGTGCGGCGAGCAGAAGCTTCGCGGCCTCCCGGTGGCGACGCGGCGAGTAGGACTTCCCGGCCACCCGGTGGCGGCGCGGCGAGCAGGAGCACAACCTTGGAGGCGCGGAGATCAGGAACTTCTCTGACTCCCAGCGGAGAGCAGGAGCTTCAGCCTCCCGGCAGCGGCGCGGCGAGCGGGAGGGTGGCGACCTTGGGGGCGTGACGAGCAGGAGCTTCGCGGCCTCCCAGCGACGGCGTGGAACCAGGAGGTGTGTGGCCTTCCTGCGGCGGCCTGATGGGCACTTGGACACCGCCGGGATCCCGGCCATGGCCAGCGCAGAGAAGAAGGTGGCGAGGGGTTGGTCGTGGGAGATGGAGGATAATTTTCAAGGAAGTTCTATGTCAAACGAAAATGTAAGCGATGACGGCTTAGCGTATGGCATCCGTTGTGGACGGTGATTTTTTTTCCAAAATAACAGTTTGCTCACGGCTACGGTAGTTACCATCATTCACATTATTTTCTTTTAAAATTTGAAAAGTATGTTATCGTTGGATACTTTGGAACGGTTGTGCAAAAAATCAAAACGTACCGTGCCTAGCTTGTCGTTTTAGTTTGAACCAACCGTGTCTAGCTTGTCATTTTAGTTTGGACCGTGGCCGTGTCTAAGTTGTCGTTTTAGTTTGGACCGTGACCGTGCATGTCTTGTCATTTTAGTTCGGACCATGACCGTGACCATGGCAAGCTTGTTGTTTTGTAACGGACCGTACCGTGACTCCGTTGTCAAATTGGTTCGGAATGTGTGTCTCATTTTAGTTGTCATTTTGGTACAAAAATGTGGTAGAAACGTTCCATGGTCAGGCGCGTACGTGTTTCCTTCCACCACATATGCCTTGGAATCCGAAATTACAAATGGGTTGTTGTTTTGGTACCAAAAGGGAAGTGAAATTGCCGTCGGTAGCCTATGCTTCTATGGGATGGTCTCAATAAAAAATAATATTGCAATCATGAATCAAATGGATGGAAGTGATTTGAATATAACGGAGGAGCAAGCCATGCATGTGCAATGGACTAACACCGTGTGCTCTCTTTGTGCTCCCTATAGATGATCTAATGGTTGGATTGGTGTGCATAGCTATGCACCATGGTAGCCCTTGCTACCATGGTGGCTAGCTACGCATGCTGTTTTGGCCATCCGATCATGCTTAGTGATCTGTGCATTTTAACATCCGTTAGACCACTCCGTTGCTCTGCTGCTAGGCAGAAAGTTACACTCCTGAAGTGTAGCTGAAATAGCATCCGAAAGTGTAGGTGTAGCTGGTTGAAACTCACACAAACCATCGTCCTGAAGTGCAACTGAAATTGCATCGCAAAGTGAAGTGCAACTAAAATAGCATCTCAAAGTGAAGTTGAAACAACATCCTGAAGTGTAGCTGGAAGTGTAGCCGGATTCGTTAAACAGCATTGGGAAGTGCCGCCAGCATAGTAACCGGATTTGCTATCATTTTTTAGCGCGGCATTCGCTCCATGGAGTGCGAGGCCTTTACATCACGAGCTAAATGCATCGTTATTCGAGTATCTTTTTTCAAATCACACAGCAAGCAAATATATTATGCTAGAAATTCAAGTGGAAAGGTAGCCCATTGTACCTCTGAATCGGGACATACTTCCGTCAGAAATACCAACAAACAATTTGCAAAAAACAAGGTGAGGGATCAAACTGAGCAGAAACGGAATTTACATTGATTTTCCCCAGTGTTTTACACGAAGGGGGATGGGGTTTTTACAAGTTTTTCTTGTCAGGTTTTCTTAAGGATGAGGACCTGCAAGAATATCAATAGAAACCCATGGTTCAATCTGATACTGCTACGCGTTCTGTTCCTGTCCAGCAACAATAACATTGTGCGAGCTCGACTGCGCTGGCGGCACTATCACCCTGGCCGACTCGGAGGAGTGGTGCGTCAACCCATAGACGCGCAAGGTTGACATCAACACTGCACACGAGATAGTTGAAGCCCGAGGCAGAGATGATATTTTTCATCTGTCAACAAAGAAAAGAATCGTAACAACGCCAATTCACTTCATTATTACAGTCCAACTAAATACATCTAAGATGAATTAAAAATCAGCTTTGAAACTGGAAAATCTTCAGCTCTCCTTAATATCAATGTAATTTGTGTTTTTCACTAGCCAAATATTCGTCTCCAAAAATTGAAAGGCGACCAAATTGTACATCTGAATGCATACATGGAAGAGAAAAAGTGTCAGCTGTGCCACTGAATGAATGGAAAATGAAAGATTATAACAAATAAACAAATTGGATCTTGATCGGGAGGCACACTATATATGTAGTAAAACACCTGGTTCAATGAAACGTTGAAGCAAAATCAATCCAGATCGGGAAAAAAAGAGGAAGCAAATCCAGATGCAAAAAAGGTAACGCATTCAGACGAACACATATCAACAAATTATTAGAGAGAATCAGAGGCGCAAGTTGAAGAAAATTGTTTTGGCAGGAGCACAGGAAGTTTTGCCGCTGCATCTGTGCTCCTCCCGATCCGGAGCAGAGGATTACCGGGAGCCATCGTCCTTCTCCCGGTCCACCTCTAGCGTGGCACGTCTTCTTTCCGGCCAACTGGTAGGACGTCGGCTCTTCTCCAAATCCCCGCCGCCGGCCGGGCCCCTCCGTGCCCATGATTTCCTTCGACGGCGCCATCAGCGGCAGCCATCCCTGCACCTGGGTCGCTGCCCGTCGTTGCGCCCGTAGGCACGCAGCCGTGCAGGGAGATGCCTAGGGAGAGCGCGACGGCCGTGAGAGCAAGACTCCATTGCAGGGGAGGGAGAGGGGGAGATGTGCAGTATTGCGGGTAGGTGGTGGTGGGGGTCGCATGAGTAGGCTTTGTGGTGGTTTTCCGGGACAGGTGGCCGGTTATACAGTTAACGCCGTTAGTTCAATCCACCGTCGAAAAATGTCCTATAGGATGATCAAACGGGTAACTGAGGGTGGGTAGCAGACTATTTTGGATATATATATATATATATATAGAGAGAGAGAAAAGCTTTTCTATTTTGTGACTCCATGGAGGTTGCAATCATCACAGTTGAGGTTGCTTTGAGATTCACATTTATGCTATGTTCCATTCTCTCCAACTTATATTTCTCTTATTTAGTTGAGACTTTGGGGTTTTCCTCTTTGGGATGATTTGGGCCCATTTTCTGCCACCTCCCAGCCTAGCCCTGCTCCCTACATTGGTGTCCTGCCCGAGATTGGCAGATTTGCAGTCCCGTGATCCTTTCGATTAAGTGCCAAGCTTGCCAATAGTTCTGCACCTTTTCGTTTTCCTGTTAATAGCTCGAGAGTTCTTCATGGTTCCCGTTGCCCCGTTTCTTGGTGGAGAGGAGGAGGGCTGGAGCTGGAGCCCCTCGTCTCCGTCGCTGCATTCAGATCCTGTTTTTGTTGAGTTGGACCAGATCAACGGAATAGCCCAAGCCAACCCCATCTCCCCTGCGGCCCCGACGGTTCCGGTCACGACCGACGCCTGCGTCTAGGGGACCACGAGGAGGGGATTGATCTGGGTGCAGGATGAGGACGGGCTCGATCTGGCTGTAGGATGAGGACGGGCTCAAGCTCCTCATCTACGGTGCGTCTCCGCGCCTCCAACGCCGCATCCGGATATCAGCGCCAACTCTCCCGCAGCTACGTCGCCATGGGCGCGCCGCCCCGTTGCCCTAGAGATGCTGCGAATGCGAGGTGGTGTTGGGCGACCTGGACACCTGGTCTACCAGTGGAAATCCCAGCGTCCCTCCGCCCCGCTCCCAAAGGCACCGCCTGGTATGAAACTTCGCAGATCCCTCGACGCCGGCGCGCCCCGAGCTGCCCCCTATTGCCTCGACGCCGGCGCGCCCTGTGCTGCCCACTACTGCCTGAACGTTTGCGCGCCCTGAGCTGCCCCCTACTACCTCGACGCCGACGCGCCCTGGACTCGCCCGATCCCTCCTACTGTCTTGACGCCAGCGCGCCCCGGGCTGGCTTCCTACTGCCTCAACGCCGGCGCCACCTGGCTGGACCCATACCGCCTCGACGCTGGCGTTCCCGGGGCTGCCCCCATACTGCCACCAGGAGCGCGACCTTCGCGTGCGGAGGGTCTTGTACGTCGCTGTCCAGGTGCGCCATCGGATACCAACTGATTTGTAGGCCTCTGTTTTTTTCTCAGATAAGAAAAGTTGATGCAGCCATGATTTTGCCATTTTCTTCCGTCTTTTTTTTTTGCTTTGGACTATGGTAGTGTCAATAATTGTGGGATGATCCCCACTAGGCTTATGTTCATACAAGGGGACCATCACTGTTTAATTTGTGTTGCCACAATTTCAGTAAGCACCGTATGAGATTGTACCGAGCACCCTTTCGTGATTCAGTAGGCACCAACTAATCTCAAATGGGCTCCTTTCTGTTCCCACTTTATTTTATAGGAACCAAATGATATCAAATGGTCCGAATAATCTGAGGAGGCATCCCATTTTTTGAACAGGCTCCTTTCAAGTTATACAAGCATTGTTTCTTATAAAGCAGTCTTTGTGTGCTAAATCTATTCCTAGACCAAATAGAAGGGAGTTCATTTTGAATTTTGTACTATTCAACCTACATTTCACTGCCTTGTGCATAATGACTCAATTTACTACCTATCCCTAAACTTAGGATTTGATACCCACTCCACGCAGAAGCATGTTCTCTTGTTTAGTAAATTCACTTGGCACCGTTGAACACAACGGAAGGCTCCATCCACTTTTTGTTCAGGCACCTTCGTCAAGTAAGGCAGGCACCTTCGTCAAGTAAGGCAGGCACCTTATTCTGCTACTGCTGTTGTTGTGGACACACACTGGGGGATACCCTATCAGCGCAGATCACAGAAGGAAGGGTCTGGCTCGACCCTTGCAGCAGAAGGAAACAACGAGACATAAAGTCCAGATCTGAGTTAGCTTAGAATTTAGAATAAGTTGAGTCCGTGTCCTCCCAGGACACTTATCCTTGTATGGTTTTATAAGCCCCATAGATGTAACGTAAGGGCAAGCAATAAGAAAAATGTATCTCCTCTATATGCTATCCCGACCTAGTCTAATTCTCTGATCTCCCAATCCCCTGCTGACAACCAGCGCCGGCCACGGCGCCCACCCGTCACCGCCAGCTTAGGCCTCCGGTGAACTATCCGTACAATCTCAGGAGTAAACGACACAACAGCTGTTTTCCCTTATTATTCTGCTGCTGCGGTTTTCGCCAAAGTTGTAGTATTGGATGATAATCCTGCCATGTTAAATTCTTTTTTGTGGATATTTTCATTCTTTTATTTCAAATTTCTAGACCTCTTGAAGCTTAAATTTGTGAAAATTTTCAGAGTAGGGAAAAGAAGATATTGCTGATGGTATAGTCTCTATGGCTCTAGATCCAACCCAAGTTAGGACTTCAAAAACCCGCTCCTCCGATGGGTACCTGCTGCTCGCCGCCCCCTTCTCCATCTCGCGTGATTGCTTGCACCCTAAATGATGCGCCGCTTCGAGAACCCGCACCTGTGAAATAAGTGCATCCTGTCCTTAATTTGTTTTCTTGCCATTGTGTTACCTTTTCCTTGGCACATTTGCCATTGGAATTCCGTCAGATTAGAGGATCGGTTCTCAAGAAAGATTTAATGTCCCTTTGTTTCCCAGATTTAATCTAAATTTGTTACTTTAAAGAGGGCACCCATTAGATATGTGCAGAGCACCGTTCAAGCCAATGAACAGGCTCCTTTTGTTTGGGTGGTTGGCTCTTTTATAAATTGTATACCAATCTTTGAATATTTTACTCATGCACTCTTCCATAACACTTGTGGTTCCTTTTATAGTTCTGGAAAGTGAGAACAACAACAACCAATACATCAGACTTGGACTACTGCCTTTCATTATTTAATCAGATCTGCTAATGTCATTTGTCAATATCTAGTTGGACAGCCACAGTCTCATGATAATTGATAAGTGTCTCACTTCTTGGAGGTGGCATGCATGCTGCCACAGGCTCTGGTTGTTCTGTGAATTTAGTTTTCTGTCCACCAGAACTTCATTGCTCATATTTAGCCAGCTAGGATTAAAGGAATCTCAGGGAAACTTTGAGATTTTCTTGCTCGTCTGATCCCCTTTCTTTTTTTGCTTGCATGCTATGTTGTATATGATGCAGTAGCTAGTTTGTCACGTTTTAAAGGCATGCTTGATAAATCAATTGGTGGGTATAATCAGATTGTATCTTAGAGATCAAATATATTCACATATTTTGAACATTGCTTGTATAACAGGAATATGATACAATATTCATCTTTGTTAATGACGTATCTGTCATTTTTCATATGGAACACATTTGACATTTCTGTTTCTCTGAACTTTAGGCTGTCGTGGTTGCCTTCGACGGTAACCACAAATTGGTGGTCATACAAACCACGAGAAGATGGAGAAGTGGCCAATTATTACTCAGATGGCTACTAATAAAACCTCTGGTAATTTCATGTCCTTCTGTATTGTGGTCTATTTTCATTGATCAGTATGCAATACACTAACATGTGCTTATTTGGTTAAGAAACCAATTCTTAGTATTTCCAGATTGGAAATAAATGTCTGTGAGTCTCGAGCCGGAGCAAGTCACGCTTGCAATCGGCCTCTCCTCTGTCATCTTGACTGGGATGGCTGGAATACAGGCAGGGCGCAGATACTTAGGGGACATGTCCACTTGCATCCTGACATGTGACGTCCAAGAAAATGGGAAAGGACAAAACATGAACTGGAACCAATGATGATGTCAGGTCACGGACAACAAGGCTCTTGGCCCGTGACTAGAGCAGGGCCATGCCTTAATGCCTAATGATGCATAAACAGGAACAAACACATCTGCTTTTGTATTAAAGAAGAGAGTTAGAGGCTGGTGGTTTAGTAATATCGATGGGCTGGTGGTACTGTCTGGTTCATTTTGACCCGAAGGAAGTAAATCAAAGGAGTGTCCGTTATAAATGCGGGGTTAGTGTTTCGCTCTAGTGGAGCATTCACCAAGATTTCCCGTTAGGGAAATGAGAGCCAAGATTTCCCGTTATATCCAAGACCAACTTGGAACCAATACCTCACTGACACCTCACGTGAATCTGTAAAGTTGACCGGCATGCCTGGGTTTTGAGGTAAATCTGAACGCTATAGGTAGGCTAGGCCAGGCTAGATTACCTAAATTGGCATCCTTGTAAGAGGAAAGGAGCTGGTCCCGTTTGCCGTTTTGGTATGAAGATATGTAGAAACTAATGAAATTGGAGCCACTTTTACAACAAGGTGCGAATCTCAATGCAAATGAATGGTTCCGATTACACCCTCCACTACTTACAAACATAGCAAATCCACCCTCTCTCTCTATATATAGCTATTCTTGAACCCCTGAAACCAACCAAACTAACCGAGGAAAAACCAACCGAACTAACCGGAAAAACCCCACCCACCTGGACCCGCCCGTTCCACACCTGGAGTAAATGAACTTCCCTCGTTCTCCCCTCCCCACCACGAACAGATCATACGCCCGGCCACCTGCTTCCCACCGCCAGCGCGCCACCACCACCCACCTCCCGCCTGCGCGCCGCCGCCTTCGGCCTCCGGCCCCGCGCGCCGCCGCCTTCGGCCTCCGGCCCGCGCGCCGCCGCTTTCCGCCTCCAGCCCGCGCGCCGCCGCTTTCCACCTCCAGCCCCGCGCTGCTGCTTTCCGCCTCCGGCCCCGCGAGCCACGACCACCAGCCTCCTCGCCCGCGCCGCCACCCCCACCTCCCACCCGCCGCCGTCGCCCGCCTCACACCCCGCGCGCCGCCCTCCCCGCCTCCCCCACTTCCCGCCCGCACGCCGCCGTCGCCCGCCTGTGCCCCTTCCACGATCTCCGTCTTCTGCGCGCCGCCGGGGGACACCACGCCGCCCTCCCCACCTTCTACGCGCCACCGGCGCCCGCATCAGGTGGACTCCAAGCACGCCGATCCAAACCTCCCAGTGCACCGGACAATCGCTATTCCTCTCATCGCGCGATTGCCCCTGGTCTGTTCATCATATATAAATACTTAAGTCCGTTCCTATTGCTATGTACAAATATTATTGCTATCCAGGGTTTCCTTTTGCCTACTTGGTGGTTTAAACCAATAACAAGGCTAGAAAGTTTACTTTTATTTGCATGAGTAGTTCAGTTTGTCTGCTATGCTTGTAGATTCGAGTTGATGTTGCACTTCATGATATTGGACTTAGATAGTGCACTTGTTTATTTATTTCCTTGGGAAAGGCAAATTTCGAAGTTCAGTTTAAATGGTGGGAGAGTTCACTTTATTTTTCAGAATAAGTTCCACTTTTTCAGAAAAATGGGTTCAATTCACCCATGTGTAAAAAAGTTCGCATTTTTTGGACATAGTTCACTATTTTGAAATCTGGAAGTTTGAATATAGTGAAAATGACTTCATTTTTTAAATTGGATTATCCAAAATGAATTACCTCTAATAAATTGTCCCAGCAATTCACATTCTCTATCTAGGAACTCAGTGTGTATACACAAAGTACTGAGCATGCATTTGTTCTTCCTCTTGAAAAAAATAATCAGAAATTAGGTATACACAAAACCGTGAAGTCCGCTTTTATTTAAAATGCAAGTTCGCTAGTCCAACTCAAGGTGTTCATCTTTTTTTGTCCCGAAGTCTTGTTTTGTTGGGAAGTTCACCCCGTATGTGCCTGAAGTTCATAATTATTGGGGCACTACAATGCATCTACTAGCAGTAAGTTCGTTTCATCTATTAGCATAAGTTTAGTCTCGGTCGGAAGAATTCAATCGGTTGGTGTTTATAATTTTAATGTGAAAGTCCTCTTTGTCCAGTAAGAGAAGATCGACTACTTTAGTGTGTTAGTGTAAACGTGTGGTACATGCTTGTTTTATTGCCTGCCTAAGTGAGGCATGCTATGTGCCTCTCTAGTAGTGAGCTTGGCTAGGTGTTTTTTTAATGTCCTCTCTAGTAGTTCTGATGCTTTTGTGGAAGTACACATTTGTGTATGTGAAAGCTCATTTTTATATTACCTGGCAACCCAAATACCGCCTGTGTGCTGCCCAAGACTACCTAGTTGTTGCATGCTCGCTTGCTGATGTGAACGTGTATGCTGATATGAGCTGAAGTGCACTACTTTGATTCCTATTTCTTGCTGATAATTGAAATGCATGTATGTGTTGTAGATGTGTGCTTGATAGAAAAATTAGAAGTTCAGCTTGGTATAGTGATGTAGGTTATTTATCACAAAGAATTTCACTAGATGTTCACAGAAAAGATCAGTTCTGAGTTAATTTATGTTACATTCCAGAGCCCACGGGACAAGCTGTGGTGACCCTGCATACCACTGCATGTTGTAGTATGCCAGTCGTTGATATAACATTCACGAAGTACCATTCCGCAAATATTACATCCCTCAGAGTAGTACAACAGAACATAGCAGGTCAATAACTCATTCATTTATTAATACAAGTATCATACACATGTCGTCTCGGAGCTCCTCTTGGGTCCTAAGAGGAATACTCCTGGGTTCGAGGCGAACCCAACTTAGCTTACTATATAAGAGTCTCATTAAGTTATACATTTATTTCCTCGAGCAGCTAAATACTAAGAGTTCGGGCTGCTCGGCTACTACTACTACTCGAGATGTTCAGGCTTGATCTCCTCCGGAAGCCTCCCCGGATCCGTAGACGATGAGGTAGTCTACGCCCTCGATACCTCCAGAGAGGTCTGGTTCTTCATAGCCGATGATCTCGGCTCCTTCATTGTTGTCGTAGTCCTCCTCCAGACGATTCAGACAATCTAAGCATGGGATTTAAGAGTGGTATGAGTACGAGCATACTCAACAAGTTCATTATAGATAAGAGGTGTTTAATGCTCTAGCTACGATATTAGACCAGAAAGTCTAATACCAATGCAAGTTTTGATAAACATTTCTTCAAGAGATTGCTTTTATTCCAAAGAGCTATGTCCGTCAGCCTTCACTGGTTTACTAGAACTTCATGGAGCTCCTTTCCGGCCGCGTTCGCAGTTCCTCATCCCTAACAGTGGAGTGACAGTCACAGTTCTTTCCACTCGGCAGAGGGGTGTTGCTTTACCCATAAGAGATCTTAACCTTGGTGCCAACCGGGCAGCTTTCCCGTCCACACTTCCTTCGGTGTGAGGCCCGGTATAAGGTCATAGTCAATCATATTCCTCCGCTACCTCGCACACCCACCCTTTGTTGCAAACCCCGACCCTGGGTCCTCGCCGGTCCCATTATTCCCGTAATTTCAGGGTGGACCCCGACCACGATGACAGTCTGGGATTGAACCAAACTCCTTCGCCGGTAGCTGCAACCCATCATAGACCACATTACCGTGGGGAATTAGAAGGGGATCCCCACCCACCAATTGTTCCGCAAGCAGCAACCGCTACGGTAAGCAACAGCTATACCGTGGGGAATTAGAAGGGGCTCCCCACCCACCAATTGCTCCGCAAGATACAACCGTCTACGGTAAGCGCATCCGTTGATGTACAAGAGGTGGAAATACAATTGACTATTCCGTCCCACTCCAGATCTTATGGTTAACATGGGTATTACGGCACAAGAATCACTGGCGACATTTGTTGTTTAATCCTAGATGGATATAAACCCTTGCAATGGAACCTCCACCATATCAACACAATCCATGGTTCCATTGCCCACCACATAGTCATATTCATAGTTATGAAAGTAGTGGTTTTGGTTTTTTATGCATAGTGATAACTATAGTACTTTGCAAGTAATTTGATAGAAATACTCAAATGGCATGAGCAAGTGATGAACTTGCCTGAACACTGCAAAGTTTTGCAGTTTGAAGGTGTGGACTGACCCTTGTCCTCTGGTTCTGAAAAATAGCATCATTGTCCGATAAGGGCAATGGTTAAAGAAGCAATTATGCATGGTTCCAGTTTTAGGGTTTGTCCCCCCCTTCCGATGTCGTTATTATTTCATGTAGGAGGTTATTACTAAGAATAATTTGGAGATACTTGATTTAAAGTAATATACAACCTTGAAATGTTGTCAAGGTGTTTTTAAAGTCCAAATGCATTAATGGACTTATTTTTATTATTGAAAATTATATGTGTGATTTAAATGATTATTTAAATCATCAAATGAAGACTTATTCTTAATTGTCTTCAAAAATTGCCCTTTGTATTTTATTATGATAGAGAATTTTATGCTGATCTATTTTCATATTTTTAATTATTTTTTTTAGAGCTATTAAGTATTTATTGTGCCTTTCCAAAGTTTATGCATTTTAATTGAATTGTGAAATGGCAAAAATGCCCCTGGGCCCACCTGTCGGTGCAACCCAGTGGGTTAGGTCGAACCGACCGGCCTGGTCTGGCTCGACCAGCCCCACTTCTCTCTCTCCCTCTCACGCGCGACCGAACCCTAACCCTAATCCCTCTCTGGCGATTCGCGTCGCCTCCGCCGTCGCCGCTCGATTCCGGCGAGCTCCGCCGGAACTGGCCTCCGCCATGATGCACAATCGACGCGCCTCACGACGGCGGTCATCTTCATCCGCGTCGATCTGGAGCGGGTGCTGCTCCAGCTCGTCTTCGACCTCCTCTGCGGTGGCTAGGGTTACGGGATCGTGGTGATCCCGCTTCTCACTGGGCTCCAGGTGCGGTGGCGCCGCCGTGGGCCTCGCCACGGTGGTGTGGGGCGCTACGGTGCTTGTCGGCGCATGGCCTGGCCTGGCCAGGTGCTACCGAGCACTCGGCGCGCGCCGCCGTGGCCGCCATGGCCGCATCTGCTCGTCTGCTTGCCCCGGGTATGTGCGCCTCCTCTTGCTCTCTCTCTCCTGTGCCTGTTCTACTCATTCTCCTCCTCGTCTCCGTCTAGCTTGGTCACTGGCTTGCCCTTCCTCGTAGAGGTGCAGCCATGCCGTGATGATCTTTATTCTTCATTCATTGGTCTTTGCTATCTTTGTTATCTTTCTTTGCTATCTTTGCTTGTCTTCTTGTGCTAGGCTGTTGTGCTAGCCCTACTGATGTGCATCTGTTGCTATCTTTCATTAAGTTCTTGGCTCTCTCGGCCTTGGCCATTGTTGCCCTGGCCATGCCAGTGCTTGCCATTCTTGCTAGATTCTTGCTCTGTGCTTTTGTTCATGTTATTATGCTTGCCAGTCACTCATGTGTGTTCATGTATGCTTCCCTGGCTCACTACTGTGAGTGATTCTTGCTGTTTTAGCAAGTACCAGTGCTGCTTGGGTGATGACCAATGATTGTAGGCTCATGGTAGGCTCAGCCTTGCTTAATTGTGGTCCATATCCATCAATTCCTTGATGATATGCTTCTGGATACAATCATAAAAATGGTTTATATAATTATATGTGATTCAATTATTGCTTAACTGTGGCTATTTAATTTATATGATTCATGTGTTGATGCCAGTGATGTCCTGGCATGCCCTGGCATGCTCTAGCAAGCTTCTGATGATCATAGGATCATCATTTGCTTGTATAAGCTTATGTGTTGGTTCAGTGCTTCACTTCTATTCAACCTGTGATATGTGTGTATCACACAGGCTGATCCTGGTGTGTGCTGGTGCTTACTTAATCAGCAGCTGTTGCTTGCAATGATCCATTGGATCATCTGCAAGGCCCTGGTGCTTTGATTATTTGTGTTGCTCACTTATCTGTATTGCCTGAATGTACTGAAATAGATAAGTGATGTGAGCTGCTTTGCAGTTGTGATCATCCTATTAACTGTGACAGGGCTAGATGGATGCCAACACTCAGTTGTGTACCCTAGCCCTCTACTGAATCCAAATGGATAATGATGTGTAGGTTCTTGTGCTGGCTTAGGGTTGAGGTGGCCCTGGCAACACTTGTGATGCTGTCCTGGTTGCTCCCCTCTCTGTGATTTGCCATGGTTTGTGATTGCTGGCTGGAATGGAATAGCTGTTCACTGGCTTGATCCAATATTGGACTTCCAGTGACCTTTTGATGTTGACAAAGTATATAGACAAGTAATTGTCTATAGTCTGATGGCATAATAGCTGTAGGTGCTAAGTGTGTGGGCTAGGCTAGCTGTGACTTCATCTTTTGCTGGATTTCTTCAGTTATGCATTGATTTGCATAACTGCTGTTCCCATAGGATGATTGCCTAATGGTCTTTACCCATATTTGCTTGCACCAAATGGCTTTGCAGCCAAATGATGACACAGACAGGGTTTCATACCCTTTTTGATTCTGTGATGCACGTGTATGCTTATTGATGAGCAAAGCATGTGTTTGCTCAGGTTCTTTTGTGTATACCTCACTCCAGCTCCTAGAAAATGGGTGTTGGTGTAGAGGATTTCTTCAGTGTGGTGATGATGCTTGCCCTGATCCTCCTTGCAATCTTGTGGTGCTTGATTCAGTGCTGTGGTGAGTTAGGCAGGTTGAACAGCAGTGGCTGTTCTTCCTGTTCTTGATGTGCTTGTGTTCTTACCCTGGAGATTCTGTCGATGGAGCTGCTAGGGTTTTGGCTTGGTGAAAAGGTTTTATACCAAGCCTGCCTTGCTTCCCTGGTCGACAGCTCCACCACTTCACTTTGGTGACTCACTGTGTGTGTGGTGCTGTTGTGCATGCACACATGTGGTGTGTGCTGCCTGTGTGTATGTGTGTACTAGAGGCTTGGGACTTGAGCTGTGAGAAGATCAGCTCGGCAGCTTTGGTCAAATCCTCTCATGATCCAATATTATTGCTAACCTGCCAATTGGCATTGCCACTTGGCACAATGTTCTTTTTGTGTGATTTATATGCAGGGATCATGAAATTGATCAAGATGAAGATCTTCAAGCTCAAGATTAACTTGTAGCTTAGGATATATTTTTCTTACTTGTAATTTTCTTTTTCTTTTTCTATTTAAGCAATTCTTGTAATGTGTTGTATTATTCATTTAATTTCTTTATGAATATTGTAATGACAATGTAAATTGTGTGATGATCAATAAAGCTCAGGGTTTTCTCTAATGAGCTTTAATTATTATGTGTATTATTTATACTTTGTATCCTTATTATTTACTTAATGAATTTCCTTATAATTAATTTATGAGATATTTGTTTTTATGTTTGAATTTGAATTTCAAATTCAACTTTGAGTTGAATTCAATCATACAACTTAACTTTGAATTCAACCAAACAACTTAAGTTTGATGTGATCTCTCCCCCTCTCTTCTCAAAAACCTAATCAAGTTAAGTGAGGTACAAGTTTGTCGCACTCTCGAAACCCTAACCCTGTAAGGTGTCGAGAGAGAAACTTGTCCCCCTTCGATGCAGTTTTTATTTAAAAGCGCGAAATTTCCCCAGAATTTGCCATGCAATGCACATCCCTTTCTAAAATCTACCCCTCGATCATCTCTAAACCTGGGACATTACAGCCTTTCCCCCTTAAAGAAAACTTCGTCCCGAAGTTGTGGTTGTAATACCTGAACAGCTCAGGGTATGTTTTCCTCAGGTCTTCTTCCTTTTCCCAGGTGGCTTCCCTCTCGGGGTGATGCTTCCATTGTATCTTGCAGTACTTGATAGCTTTATTTCTGAGTTGTTTCCAGCTCTCCTCGAGAATCTTGGCTGGCTTCTCGATGTAAGTCAAGTCTGGTTGTAACTCGAGCTCTTCATGTGATACTGGTTCATCGGGGGTTTTCAGACACTTTCGGAGTTGTGACACATGGAATACATTGTGAACTTGAGATAACCTTCCCGGTAATTCCAATTCAAAGGCTAATCCTCGGTTTTGACTCAAAATCTTGAAAGGTCCGATGTACCTAGGACTGAGTTTTCCTTTTACTCCAAACCTCTGGAGTCCTTTCATCGGGCTTACCTTAAGATATACCATGTCTCCAACTCGTGGCTCCCATGTTCTCCTCTTCTGATCGGCATAACTCTTTTGTCGACTTTGGGCTATCTTGAGCCTATCTCTGATAATGTCAATGATTTGTTGTTTTTCCTTGACATAATCAGGGTTGAACTCTTTGCTTGCTCCGGCTTCATACCAACATATCGGTGATCTACACTTCCTTCCATACAGAGCTTCAAACGGTGCCATCTTGATGCTGCTTTGATAGCTATTATTATATGAAAACTCTGCTAGTGGTAAGTGCTCCTCCCATGATCCTCCGAAGTCTAGGGCACAAGCCCTAAGCATATCCTCTAAGATCTGGTTGGTTCTCTCGGTTTGTCCACCTGTCTAGGGATGGTAAGCGGTACT
Source organism: Lolium perenne (assembly GCF_019359855.2). Classification (NCBI taxonomy): domain Eukaryota; kingdom Viridiplantae; phylum Streptophyta; class Magnoliopsida; order Poales; family Poaceae; genus Lolium; species Lolium perenne. The sequence continues at coordinate 109,589,541 of NC_067249.2, read as the reverse complement.
ATAGTCCAACTTGGATCCTAAAGCTTCGTGTAGTTGCTTCCAGAATGCTGATGTGAACACGGATCCTCGATCCGACACTATCTTCTTAGGCACTCCATGCTTACTCACGATCTCTTTGATGTAAAGATCGATGAGTTTCTCTCCTTTATCCTGCTGATTTACCGCTAAGAAGTGTGCACTTTTCGTCAACCGGTCCACGATTACCCATATCATGTCCTTCTTTTTATTAGTCATGGGTAGTCCGGTGATGAAATCCATCCCTATTTCCTCCCATTTCCACTCTGGAATAGGTAAAGGTTGTAACTTTCCTGCTGGACTCTGGTGTTCAGCCTTCACTCTCTGGCAGGTATGGCATTCCGCCACATATTGTGCTATTTCTCTCTTCATGTTGTTCCACCAGAATAACTCCTTTAGATCCATGTACATCTTTGTACTTCCCGGATGTATGGAATATGTTGTTTGATGAGCTTCCCGGAGTATTACTTCCTTAATTTCCGCAATATCCGGAACGCAAATTCTCTTCTGGAACCATAATGATCCAGATTCTCCTCGATGAAATTCTGATGGTCTTCCTTCATCTATTCTTCTCATCTCCTCAACGATAAATGGATCGTCCAGCTGACCCATCATTATCTCATTCTTCAGGTTAACATTTAACTCATCGGCTACTTGCAACGCCGATAATCCTTCATGGGCTTCCTTCTCCCAAAGTTGTATTTGGGCTTGACTTATTTCCTTCCTCAACTCCGGTGAGATTTCTTGTTCCACTCCGCCGGTACTCTTCCTGCTCAAGGCATCTGCTACAACATTGGCCTTCCCTGGAGTGTAATTGATTGTCAGATCATAATCCTTGATTAGTTCAAGCCATCTTTTCTGCCTCATGTTGAGTTCCTTCTGAGTGAAGAAATATTTGAGACTCTTGTGATCTGTATAGAGCTCACACTTGGCTCCATAGAGAAAATGTCTCCAAGTTTTGAGTGCAAATACGACTGCTGCTAATTCCAAATCATGTGTTGGATAATTCACTTCATGAGGTCTGAGTTGCCTCGATCCATAAGATATCACTTTCCGATCTTGCATGAGTACGCAACCCAATCCATGCTTGGATGCGTCACAGTACACGGTGTAATCCTTGCCAACTTCCGGAACCGCTAACACCGGTGCCGTGGTGAGTTTCTCCTTTAGAGTTTGAAAACTCTTCTCACACTCCTCTGACCACACAAATGGTGTGTTCTTTCTTAACAGCTTTGTCATTGGTCCTGCTATCTTAGAGAATCCTTCAATGAATCTCCGGTAATATCCTGCCATTCCTAGGAATCCTCGGATTTCCTTGACAGTCTTGGGTGCTTCCCATTCTAGAACTGCTGCTACCTTACTCGGGTTAACAGCTATTCCATCTTTACTATTAACATGACCAAGGAATTCTACTTGATCTAGCCAAAATTCACACTTGCTAAATTTGGCATAGAGTTGATGTTCCCTTAGTGTTTGCAACACTAACCTCAAATGTTCAGCATGTTCGGCCTTGTTCTTGGAATATATCAAGATATCATCGATGAATACGATGACAAACTTGTCTAGATATGGCATGAAGATCTTATTCATGAGATTCATGAATATTGCTGGGGCATTGGTTAATCCAAAAGGCACTACAAGGTATTCATGATGTCCATACCTTGAGACAAAGGCAGTTTTCGGAACGTCTTCCTTCTTGATCTTTATCTGGTGATAACCGGATCTTAGATCAATTTTGGAAAAGACTCCCGCGCCTCTTACTTGATCAAATAGATCTTGTATTCTTGGAAGTGGATACTTGTTCTTGATGGTCACATTGTTCAAATTCCTGTAGTCTCCGCACATCCTTCTTCCTCCATCTCTTTTATCCACGAAGATCACAGGTGATCCCCATGGTGAAACACTCTCTTGTATGAATCCCTTTTGTTCTAAGTCATCCAGTTGCTCCTTAAGTTCTTTCAACTCCTTGGGCCCCATCTTGTATGGTGCCTTAGCAATCGGAGCTGTTCCTGGAATTAGGTCGATAGTGAATTCTATCTCCCTATCTGGTGGCATACCAGGTAATTCCGCAGGAAATACATCCTGGAATTCTTTCACTACAGGTATATCCTCTAGTTTCACTTCCTTCATGCTGTTCAGCTGTAGCTCCACTTCAATCTGCGTATGTTTGTCGCCTTGGTAGATCATTCTACTTCCATCGGGGCTTTTCAATGATACTGTCTTGTTCACACAGTCGATCAATGCTCCATTAGCTTCTAACCAGTTCATTCCAAGAATGACATCAATGTCCTTCATCGGTAGAATGAACAGGTCCGCGTCAAACATGCACTTATTGATCATGATGACTTGTTTTTGTTTGGTATGGGTTACTACTATCGTTCCCCCCGCAGAAAGTATGGTTATGGGTGTGTCTAGCTTAGTGCAACTAATCCCATGTTTGATGATGAATTGTTGAGAAATGAATAATGTAGTTGCACCAGTATCAAAAAGTACTTTGCCAGGATGAGTGAGTATCTGAAGCGTACCTATCACCGCCTGATCGGAGTTGACCACCTCCTCCAGACTGGTGCAGTTCAGCTTGCCGAAGGGCTTCTTATTCTTCCAGTTCCCTCCGGTGTTTCCTCCTCGGCTTCCACCTCCTCCAGACTGACCTCCTCCAGTGTTTCTCTTGGGGCAGTCCTTCAGCATGTGCCCCTCCTGACGACACCCAAAGCATATTATTTTGGGTTTCCGGCAATCTTGTGAAAGATGCCCTCTAAACCCACAAATGCGGCAAACAATCTGGTTTGCGGCTTGGTTTCCTTGGTTCCTCCTATTATTGTTGTTGTTGTTGTTGTTGTACCTTGGTTTGAAACTCAAGCCAGTATTAGGCTTGTTACTGACATATCTCTTAGGCTCAAACTTGGCCTTTTTCCTCTTCTCTTCCTGCAGTTGTTTGAAATCATCTTCCAGAGTGATGGCGGCATCCACCAACTCTTGAAACTCCGTTGCTCTCATCATACGGAGCTGTACCTTGAACTGGGGACTTAACCCCCTCAGAAACCTCTTCTTTTTCTTGTCCTCGGTGTTGACTTCCTCAACAGCATACCGGGACAGCTTTGAGAATTCCCTGACATAAGTCAGGATTGCCTTGTCCTTCTGCTCGAGACTTTCAAATTCTCGACGCTTCAGCTCCACAATACTTTCAGGGACATTGGATTCCCTGAACTTCCTCGTGAACTCCTCCCAGGTAAATACCTTTCCAGCCGGATAAACGGCTACGATATTGTCCCACCATGATGCGGCAGGTCCACACAGCAGATGAGTAGCATAACGAACCTTCTCTTGGTCGTTACATCCAACGGTGTTGAGCTTTCGCTCAGTATCCATAAGCCAATCTTCCGCGTCCATTGGCTCGGGCGCGTAAGCGAAAGATATAGGCTTGGTGTTCTGGAAGTCTGCTAAGGTGACTCCCGGATTCTCGGGTCTCTCTACCCGGTTCTGTTGCAGCAGCTCTTGAAAGAATTTGTTCTGCTGCTCCAACGTCACACGTTGTCTTTCCTCCACCAGCTGCATGTACTGGACGAAATTCTGCTGCGTCATGGGTGGTGGTGGTGGAAACTGATCTCTGGCTGCTCCCTCAGCCTCTTCCTTTTGTTTTGCTTCGCGGTCCATGCGTTGCGCTTCGGTCTCCTCTCCTAACGCTCCCGACATAACCCCCTAGTTCTGCAATACAAGATGATACTCATAATTACTCCATGCACAAGTTTTCTGAGCTCAACTTTGTGCACAGAACTAGTCACGCAATGGAAATCAAGAAGCAAATCCAAATCATACAAAACATATACCATGTATATACATACTTAAGTGGTCTTATTACAATACTCAAGTCGATGTGAGTATGCAAACTCACTTATTAAAGTATATGTACAAATTTATACAAATATTACATACTATAATACACGTGGTACTTGTGTATTATAGCCTCGCCTCCCTTGGTGGACTCTAGTCGATCTTCACTCCCGGTACATCCCAGGCTTCCATCCGGTCGAACGTGTCGTCCTCCTGATAGACCCTGGAACATAAGGTCTCCCCGTCGGCTGGTAATCCGAATCGGATGATGATCCTAGGGAGAAATCAGTGTTCACAAACTGATCGTTAAGTGCATCATAGTCCACCCATCGGGTGTACTCCCCTGTAGCTCCACCATAGGTGTTTCCAACACTCATACCCGACTCAACCTGTGTCGGATACCCTCCATCAACTCCTTCATTACTAGGATAACTCTGGTTCTGGGTTGTGGCGTCATCATTCATCTCCCCATCATAATACACAGAAGTACTATGAGTTCCAGTATCAGATCCCCAACGCCAACCCGTGGAATTTTCTATAGGAGTCTCGGAACGCTGATTGTTTCCGGATTCCTCTCCGCCCTCGTATCCCCCATAGGAACTACCCAGATAGTTCCCAGGTGTAACAGGTGTAGGTTCACGTTCAAGAGGATCTATACTAATGTAGTCACCAGCTGAGTAAACTGGTGTGTGCACCACATTCTCCATAGGTTCTTTCCCCCTAATCTCCTCCTTGGGTTCAGTAAACTCCTCTAGCATCGTATCAATTGCTCCCGTCAGATGATGGTTCAACTGAAAGAGTAATGATATGAAGTTGCGGCTATTATCCATGTATTTTGCAGCTGCTATGGGTTTGCGTTTTGCATATTTGTAGTGGTTAAGCATGGGATCTTCTTCCTCCTGATTATGAGGAATATGGGAGAATTCGGAACCCATAAGCTCTTTCGTCTTATGTTCCCGAATGTCGGTTATGGCTCTCATAACAGCTATATGGTAGGCTGTGTTGATAGTCCTGGCTTCCCCTGCTGGCATGACTACGCTCATTCCCAGAGATTCGGGAAGTCGCAGTCCTACCCTACACTTGGCCAATACAGTACCATCATAGTACATGTATTTCTTTACTTGGATCTGGGGATCGCACCCAAATTCAAGTAACATGGCTCGTAGAATATCTGCAAGTCCTCCTTCATATTCACTCAGTGTGGAATCCATCACTTTCACGTTTCGTCCTGGACGTGAACTTGCCATGTTGGCTGTAGAAATAGAAAGATTATAAGATTAGTAATAATGCATCATAATAGAGATAATAAAGAATTATCGCACTAAAAGATATGATTGTTGTATTCTCAATTGAATATACACCATATTTTTAGAGAATTCTTTACTAGTCCTATTTGACTCCTAACGTTTGGTCCCATTAACTAGGTTCCAACCTAAGGTCAAAGCTTTTGCTCTGATACCAACTGTGGTGACCCTGCATACCACTGCATGTTGTAGTATGCCAGTCGTTGATATAACATTCACGAAGTACCATTCCGCAAATATTACATCCCTCAGAGTAGTACAACAGAACATAGCAGGTCCATAACTCATTCATTTATTAATACAAGTATCATACACATGTCGTCTCGGAGCTCCTCTTGGGTCCTAAGAGGAATACTCCTGGGTTCGAGGCGAACCCAACTTAGCTTACTATATAAGAGTCTCATTAAGTTATACATTTATTTCCTCGAGCAGCTAAATACTAAGAGTTGCTCGGCTACTACTACTACTCGAGATGTTCAGGCTTGATCTCCTCCGGAAGCCTCCCCGGATCCGTAGACGATGAGGTAGTCTACGCCCTCGATACCTCCAGAGAGGTCTGGTTCTTCATAGCCGATGATCTCGGCTCCTTCATTGTTGTCGTAGTCCTCCTCCAGACGATTCAGACAATCTAAGCATGGGATTTAAGAGTGGTATGAGTACGAGCGTACTCAACAAGTTCATTATAGATAAGAGGTGTTTAATGCTCTAGCTACGATATTAGACCAGAAAGTCTAATACCAATGCAAGTTTTGATAAACATTTCTTCAAGAGATTGCTTTTATTCCAAAGAGCTATGTCCGTCAGCCTTCACCGGTTTACTAGAACTTCATGGAGCTCCTTTCCGGCCGCGTTCGCAGTTCCTCATCCCGAACGAGGAGTGACAGTCACGCTTCTTACACTCTGCAGAGGGGTGTTGCTTTACCCATAAGAGATCTTAACCTTGGTGCCAACCGGGCAGCTTTCCCGTCCACACTTCCTTCGGTGTGAGGCCCGGTATAAGGTCATAGTCAATCATATTCCTCCGCTACCTCACACACCCACCCTTTGTTGCAAACCCCGACCCTGGGTCCTCGCCGGTCCCATTATTCCCGTAATTTCAGGGTGGACCCCGACCACGACGACAGTCTGGGATTGAACCAAACTCCTTCGCCGGTAGCTGCAACCCATCATAGACCACATTACCGTGGGGAATTAGAAGGGGATCCCCACCCACCAATTGTTCCGCAAGCGAAGAACCGCTACGGTAAGCAACAGCTATACCGTGGGGAATTAGAAGGGGCTCCCCACCCACCAATTGCTCCGCAAGATACAACCGTCTACGGTAAGCGCATCCGTTGATGTACAAGAGGTGGAAATACAATTGACTATTTCGTCCCACTCCAGATCTTATGGTTAACACGGGTATTACGGCACAAGAATCACTGGCGACATTTGTTGTTTAATCCTAGATGGATATAAACCCTTGCAATGGAACCTCCACCATATCAACACAATCCATGGTTCCATTGCCCACCACATAGTCATATTCATAGTTATGAAAGTAGTGGTTTTGGTTTTTTATGCATAGTGATAACCATAGTACTTTGCAAGTAATTTGATAGAAATACTCAAATGGCATGAGCAAGTGATGAACTTGCCTGAACACTGCAAAGTTTTGCAGTTTGAAGGTGTGGACTGACCCTTGTCCTCTGGTTCTAAAAAATAGCATCATTGTCCGATAAGGGCAATGGTTAAAGAAGCAATTATGCATGGTTCCAGTTTTAGGGTTTGTCCCCCCCTTCCGATGTCATTATTATTTCATGTAGGAGGTTATTACTAAGAATAATTTGGGGATACTTGATTTAAAGTAATATACAACCTTGAAATGTTGTCAAGGTGTTTTTAAAGTCCAAATGCATTAATGGACTTATTTTTATTATTGAAAATTATATGTGTGATTTAAATGATTATTTAAATCATCAAATGAAGACTTATTCTTAATTGTCTTCAAAAATTCCCCTTTGTATTTTATTATGATATAGAATTTTATGCTGATCTATTTTCATATTTTTAATTATTTTTTTAGAGCTATTAAGTATTTATTGTGCCTTTCCAAAGTTTATGCATTTTAATTGAATTGTGAAATGGCAAAAATGCCCCTGGGCCCACCTGTCGGTGCAACCCAGTGGGTTAGGTCGAACCGACCGGCCTGGTCTGGCTCGACCAGCCCCACTTCTTTCTCTCCCTCTCACGCGCGACCGAACCCTAACCCTAATCCCTCTCTGGCGATTCGCGTCGCCTCCGCCGTCGCCGCTCGATTCCGGCGAGCTCCGCCGGAAATGGCCTCCGCCATGATGCGCAATCGACGTGCCTCACGACGGCGGTCATCTTCATCCGCGTCGATCTGGAGCGGGTGCTGCTCCAGCTCGTCTTCGACCTCCTCTGCGGCGGCTAGGGTTACGGGATCGTGGTGATCCCGCTGCTCACTGGGCTCCAGGCGCGGTGGCGCCGCCGTGGGCCTCGCCACGGTGGTGTGGGGCGCTACGGCGCTTGTCGGCGCATGGCCTGGCCTGGCCAGGTGCTACCGAGCACTCGGCGCGCGCCGCCGTGGCCGCCATGACCGCATCAGCTCGTCTGCTTGCCCTGGGTATGTGCGCCTCCTCTTGCTCTCTCTCTCTCTCCTGTGCCTGTTCTACTCATTCTCCTCCTCGTCTCCGTCTAGCTTGGTCACTGGCTTGCCCTTCCTCGTAGAGGTGCGGCCATGCCGTGATCTTCTTCTTCATTCATTAGTCTTTGCTATCTTTGTTATCTTGCCGCTATGTTGCTTGTCTTCGTGCTAGCTGTTGTGCTAGCCCTAATGATGTGCATCTCGTTGCTTTGTCTTTGTTCGATTCTGGCTCTCTTGGCCTTGGCCATTGTTGCCACTGGCCATGCCGGTGCTTGCCATTCTTGCTAGATTCTTGCTCTGTGCTTTTGTTCATGTTATTATGCTTGCCAGTCACTCATGTGTGTTCATGTATGCTTCCCTGGCTCACTACTGTGAGTGATTCTTGCTGTTTTAGCAAGTACCAGTGCTGCTTGGGTGATGACCAATGATTGTAGGCTCATGGTAGGCTCAGCCTTGCTTAATTGTGGTCCATATCCATCAATTCCTTGATGATATGCTTCTGGATACAATCATAAAAATGGTTTATATAATTATATGTGATTCAATTATTGCTTAACTGTGGCTATTTAATTTATATGATTCATGTGTTGATGCCAGTGATGTCCTGGCATGCCCTGGCATGCTCTAGCAAGCTTCTGATGATCATAGGATCATCAGTTGCTTGTATAAGCTTCTGTGTTGGTTCAGTGCTTCACTTCTATTCAACCTGTGATATGTGTGTATCACACAGGCTGGTCCTGGTGTGTGCTGGTGCTTACTTAAGCAGCAGCTGTTGCTTGCAATGATCCATTGGATCATCTGCAAGGCCCTGGTGCTTTGATTATTTGTGTTGCTCACTTATCTGTATTGCCTGAATGTACTGAAATAGATAAGTGATGTGAGCTGCTTTGCAGTTGTGATCATCCTATTAACTGTGATAGGGGTAGATGGATGCCAACACTCAGTTGTGTACCCTAGCCCTCTACTGAATCCAAATGGATAATGATGTGTAGGTTCTTGTGCTGGCTTAGGGTTGAGGTGGCCCTGGCAGCACTTGTGATGCTGTCCTGGTTGCTCCCCTCTCTGTGATTTGCCATGGTTTGTGATTGCTGGCTGGAATGGAATAGCTGTTCACTGGCTTGATCCAATATTGGACTTCCAGTGACCTTTTGATGTTGACAAAGTATATAGACAAGTAATTGTCTATAGTCTGATGGCATAATAGCTGTAGGTGCTAAGTGTGTGGGCTAGGCTAGCTGTGACTTCATCTTTTGCTGGATTTCTTCAGTTATGCATTGATTTGCATAACTGCTGTTCCCATAGGATGATTGCCTAATGGTCTTTACCCATATTTGCTTGCACCAAATGGCTTTGCAGCCAAATGATGACACAGACAGGGTTTCATACCCTTTTTGATTCTGTGATGCATGTGTATGCTTATTGATGAGCAAAGCATGTGTTTGCTCAGGTTCTTTTGTGTATACCTCACTCCAGCTCCTAGAAAATGGGTGTTGGTGTAGAGGATTTCTTCAGTGTGGTGATGATGCTTGCCCTGCTCCTCCTTGCAATCTTGTGGTGCTTGATTCAGTGCTGTGGTGAGTTAGGCAGGTTGAACAGCAGTGGCTGTTCTTCCTGTTCTTGATGTGCTTGTGTTCTTACCCTGGAGATTCTGTCGATGGAGCTGCTAGGGTTTTGGCTTGGTGAAAAGGTTTTATACCAAGCCTGCCTTGCTTCCCTGGTCGACAGCTCCACCACTTCACTTTGGTGACTCACTGTGTGTGTGGTGCTGTTGTGCATGCACACATGTGGTGTGTGCTTTGCTGTGTGTATGTGTGTACCAGAGGCTTGGGACTTGAGCTGTGAGAAGATCAGCTCGGCAGCTTTGGTCATATCCTCTCATGATCCAATATTATTGCTAACCTGCCAATTGGCATTGCCACTTGGCACAATGTTCTTTTTGTGTGATTTATATGCAGGGATCATGAAATTGATCAAGATGAAGATCTTCAAGCTCAAGATTAACTTGTAGCTTAGGATATATTTTTCTTACTTGTAATTTTCTTTTTCTTTTTCTATTTAAGCAATTCTTGTAATGTGTTGTATTATTCATTTAATTTCTTTATGAATATTGTAATGACAATGTAAATTGTGTGATGATCAATAAAGCTCAGGGTTTTCTCTAATGAGCTTTAATTATTATGTGTATTATTTATACTTTGTATCCTTATTATTTACTTAATGAATTTCCTTATAATTAATTTATGAGATATTTGTTTTTATGTTTGAATTTGAATTTCAAATTCAACTTTGAGTTGAATTCAATCATACAACTTAACTTTGAATTCAACCAAACAACTTAAGTTTGATGTGATCTCTCCCCCTCTCTTCTCAAAAACCTAATCAAGTTAAGTGAGGTACAAGTTTGTCGCACTCTCGAAACCCTAACCCTGTAAGGTGTCGAGAGAGAAACTTGTCCCCCTTCGATGCAGTTTTTATTTAAAAGCGCGAAATTTCCCCAGAATTTGCCATGCAATGCACATCCCTTTCTAAAATCTACCCCTCGATCATCTCTAAACCTGGGACATTACACAAGCGCTGATGCAGGAATTCATATGCCCCGCCGCGGTAGTTCACATCGCTCTCCGCAGCGAGCATGTGCAACACCATCTTAACTGCGCCTCTTCAGGTATGCAGTGCCATCTGTTGCTATCCTATTTTCGAGTCTGGTATTGATGCCTCTTTTTATTTTTAGGAGTTCTTTCTCCTCTGTTTCACTTTTATTACCTGCTGCATTTTTAAGATTCGAAAAATAACATGTGTGTATATGTGAGTGTGAATAATATTGTAGGATGTTGTGATTAGATGGCCTCTACTTGTTTGTTGTTATGCCTATGAGAGATGAATTTAAACACTCTCTGATGTCCATATCTGTTGTGGAGTTCACTTGAACCTACGGAGGAGGAATATAATTTTGACCGGAGAGGTTTCGTTAGTTCACATAGGAAGTTTTCATATTTCTGGTGGATTTTTTTTACAAAAAGTTGGCTTTGTAATAGCTAAGGAAGTTTACTCTTTGTTCTAAACCGGCTCAGTAAATGAAAAACAAAAGTTTATCTGCCAATAAAAATAACCATTATAAAATTGCATGTCCGGAGGTCCACTTGGTTACAACCTGGAAGCTCACCATTCATGCTTCACTTCACTTCATGGTATGCACCTCAAATACGCTCATGGTGGTGGTCGTTTGCACCTACTCCTGGTGTTGTTGGGAGTAGACGACGCAAAAGAGTGGATTGTTCCCTGGAGCGCATCTAGGAATGCGTTGTTGTCTTTCTCAGCCAAGTTTATTTTTCTGTCACCGCTTCTTAGGCAAAGACCATCAAAATTTCCAATCATGTGTTTATGATGATGTAATAACACACAACTGGAAGTTAAAATCTTTTCTAGTCTGAAGTTCACTTCGTCCCTACCACAGCGTGCAGTCAAGTACTTGGAATTCTAGTTAATTAATAAACAGTGTGGTTCTGAGGTTCACTATTTTAATTGGTAAAAGTTCAGTTCGTCTATGAGGTGAAGTTCACTTGCTTTTTATAATGTGCTGAAACTCAAATGTATCTTGTGAATCAACGTTCATACCAATGTTGTTCTGCGAGTGTAACACTGTATCTAGCTTTATGCTATTCCATTGGTTTTTTTAAGGTCACTATAATGCGACCTAGATAATAAATTGTATCATCTGTATGGCAGGACCTTTGGGGCTCCTGATGGCAAAAGTATTTTTAGCATTTTCCAGAACTTATAAAAATAGTTGGTGCTCAATAAATGTTTTTAATATGAAAATAGCTTGCTTCTCCAAAGTGATCGAATAAAATACTAATCCAAGAATGCATTAGATTTTACCATGTAAAAACAGAAAACTGTAGTTCAAAAATTAACAAAGCAAAACCAATCTGCAAGGAAGTTAAAAAATAGGCGCTGCTCTAAACCGCTGGTAGGACCTGCTTTGGGCTGCCTTTTTATTTTTCACTTTCCCTTTTTATTTCCTATTTTGTTCTGTATGAGTAGATAAAATGGCATGGAAGTTTGTTTTTTCTAACCTAGGAGTTCGGTTATTTATTTATCTGTTAATGCTTGTTCTGACAAGTGACGACATGTTAACTCCACAAGGGTTTTGCGATGTTCATTTTATGCCTCCCGTCCAGCTGACCTCCATGGACGAGGGAGTTCACATACGTTGCCTCGGGAGCCCACCTGACCCATGGAGGGAACTTGTCAGGATCCCGGTCCTGACCAGGCCGCTTCTTGTCAGATATGTGTTGCTTAAATTCACATTCTTTTGCAGTACAAATTTTTGTTGTGGGTGTACTGATTTTTAACTGTCGCTAGCTTGTATATGCGATTGTTTATTTTGATTGGTTAAAGTTCACTCTTTGATTTCAGGAAGTTCGTTCCACAGTGAACTGTTGGTGCTTGTCTGTTTCCACCAGCTTTGCTGAATACTAGGAACACAAATAGCAGTTTCATGTTCATCGAAGAGGTAAGCTACACATGTGGCCCTTCTCCAAGTTGATAATCACCTGTGCAACGGTATATCAATTACTCAGTAGGTACTTGTTAATGTGCCTATGAGAATCAAATATCTTTATTCATGAAAGCTAAAAATGCAGTACAAAAGTTCAGCGCGATACCAACATAGAGTTCGCATTATTCACATGAGCTTTCATTTTTTGGGAGTTTGTTTAGTCTGTCTGATAGTTTCAGTTAAAAACTAACAATAATAGAAAATCAGTTAAAAACAGTAAAATATATTGAGTTAACTTTTATTTTTATGAGAAGTTAATTTCATACAGCAAAGGGGTTCACTTTTGTTCTCGGAGATCGTTTTCTGACTAACGCTTTAGTGCAAAAAGTGAAATGGAAAAATGCATTTCTCGGAAGTTCACTTTGCCTCTCTGAAAGTTCATATATTCTGTGCCCACGACTTAAATGTATTTGTTCTAATGCCTATGTGATCTGATAAAAGCTTGATAAGTATGCAGATTGGAATATGAAATGGCAGCTCCAAATTCTCTTATACGAGCAAATGTTTATTCATCGACATTCATGTGCGTAAGCTGGTATTGAATCTGATGTAGTTCATTTTCTATACAGTTTCAGGTGCGATGGTGATACCTTGGGAGAAGAAAGGTGTCCCTGAGCATGTTCTGTATCAACCAGGCTCCGCCGCAAAGGTCAACCTTGTAGAACGCATCAGTTCACCTTATGAAGTGTTGCCCTTGGCGCACTGGATACATCAAGTTTAGGAGGACAGATTATAAAGTCCAGAGAGCTACAGGTATGTAGTACAAAGATAGCTCAATTCAGTGTTTTGGTTGAGAAATTGCAGTAGCGGTGTGAAACGGATGTCTTTTTTGTGGTTGTGTTTCTCTCGGCATCATTGCGTGGTTTTGGTGACGTCTAACCGCGAATGGAAGTAGTTCATTGTATAAAATGGAAGCGCTTCATTGCATGGAATTTAGGAGTTAATTTTGAAGTAAAAATCTCGACCAGAAGTTAATGTTATCATTAGGGAAGTGTGCTCCATTTTGAGTAGTACAACATATTAAAATATTTCGAAGTTCATTATTCATTTCCTAGAAGTGCATTCATCAAATATGGGAAGTGCAGATGTATGGCCATTCTAGTATAAATGGAATGCTCTGGGGAAGTGCAATCAGTCCGACCACATGGAGCAGGGAACGCCAAAAAAGGGATAGAGCTCACAACTTTCTCTCTCTCCCCTGAACAAAATATGCGTTGACAATCCTGTGATGCAGAGTACTTGATAAGGGCTAAGCCCCGGGATGTGCCCGATCTTCACGGATTTGGGTGGATCTCGTGGGGGAGGTGGATGAACACGATGAACACGACGAACGCGGAGGGGAATCGTGGGGATACAACACACACACGCACACAAACCGGTTTTCCCTCGTAGGCCCGATACACCTACTCGATAGAGGTTGCGAGAAAAGACCTTCCGGTAGAAGTCCCGCAAAGAGATCGACAAATCGAAACACGCGAGATCTAGAAGGGTGAAAAGACCGGAAGGTTGATAGAAGTGCAAGCAAAAGACCAAAAGGTAGAAGTGCAAGCAAAAGATCAACAAACGGTAGAAGTCACCAAAGAGATCATCACGCGTCGATAAGGAGCCCGGGTGGATACAAGATCATAGATCTAGGGTTTCCCATATGGGTAAGAGCAAAGCTCAAGTTTCTTCTTAGTTTATCTCTAACCCTAATTCGTGGCTGGGGGTGCCCTATATATAGAGCCCAGATCTGAGGAGGGGTAACTTAGTCATTTATGAAAAGTACACAGCCACAGGATTTAAATGGGTGGTCCAGATGTAACGGGCGTCGGGGAGGCCGGCAGTGCCGGTGCTTCAGGGGCGGCAAGATGCCGGCGTCGCTGGCAGCGTTTGCAGTGCTCCAGGCGGCGGCGGGGTGCTTCGGCCGGCAGTTGCCGGTTGATCCGGCCGGCAGTGCCGGGTGCTCGGGGCGCGCAGCCGGCCCGATGGTGGCGGCAAAGGTGCCGGCCCCGCGACCTTCTCCATTTGATGGCGATCCTTCTTCTCCTTCTTCAGTTTCTTGGGGCGTTAGCGGCGTTCCTTCTTCTCCTTCAGTTCCTTGGTGAGCTTGGTACCTGATGACACATAGAGCACTTGCATGAAGTAGCAAGCCATCCAATGGGGTATCGAGATCAAGGGTAGTGAGGATTGAGTTCACCTTATCATGTAGCGCTTTGACTCGAGCCCGTGTCATCGGTCCACTTGGGGGACTTGTTGGTCTTGGTGTAGCGTCGTCGGTGAGCGGGGCTACATCATCCCCCCCCCCTTGGGAAAGAGTCGTCCTCGACTCTAACGTCTCTTCATCTTCATGGTATGGCGAGAGGTCGGACACATTGAATGTGTTGCTCACCAAGTACTTGGATGTTGGGATGTCGATGACGTAGGCGTTGTCATTGATGCGTCTGAGGACCTTGAAGGGACCATCTCCTCTTGGCTTGAGCTTGGAGTTGCGCTCATGAGGGAACCTTTCCTTCCGGAGGTGGATCCAAACGAGGTCTCCTTCTTGGAATATTCTTGCCTTCTTCTTGGCGTTGATGCGGTTTGCTTGACGATGCACATGTTCTTGTATGGTCGCTCTTGTGTCTTCATGTAGTTTCTTGACGGCGGTGGTGCGCTTGTCGAAGTCCATGTTGATCCGCTCGTGAAGGGGTAGCGGAAGTAAGTCGAGTGCCGTGTAAGGTTCGAAGCCATAGACGACCATGAAGGGGCTCCTTGATGTAGTCTTGTGCTTGGCGCGGTTGTAGGCGAGCTCCGCGTGAGGAAGGCACTCCTCCCATGACTTCAAGTTCTTCTTCACGAGGATGCGTAGGAGGGTGGAGAGGCTTCGATTGACTACTTCCGTTTGGCCGTCCGTTTGTGGGTGCGATGATGATGAAAACAAGAGCTTCACTCCAAACTTTGCCATGAGTGACTTCCAAAGATAACTCATGAACTTGACGTCTCGATCCGACACAATGCTTTGCGGTACTCCATGTAGGCGGACAATTTTCCTGAAAAACAATGAAGCAATGTGTGAAGCATTGTCGCTCTTGTGGCAAGGAATGAAATGAGCCATCTTAGAGAATCTATCCACTACCACAAATATGGAATCATGACCATGCTTAGTGCGAGGCAAGCCTAGAACGAAATCCATGCTAATATCGGTCCATGGTGCATAAGGAATAGGCAATGGGGTGTAAAGACCATAAGGGTTGGAAGTGGACTTAGCTTGTAAGCATGTTGTGCACCGGCGGCAAAGGCGGTCCACATCGCGCTTCATTCTTGGCCAATAATAGTGAGTGGAGAGCATGGCATATGTCTTGTCTCTTCCAAAGTGTCCCATAAGACCACCACCATGTGATTCTTGTAAGAGCAAAAGGCGAAGCGAAGACATGGGAATACAAAGTTTGTTGCCCTTGAACAAGAATCCTTGGTGCAAATAGAAATCATCGATGCCCTTCTCACTAGAACACTTTGCAAAGATTGGGCCAAAGAAAGCATCGGAAGCATATAAATCTTTGATTTCATCAAGACCCAAAGCACTAATATCCAAGCGAGTGAGTAAGAGGGTGAGTTTGCGGGAAAGAGCATCCGCCACAACATTGTCCTTGCCCTTCTTGTATTTGATTACATATGGAAAGGACTCAATGAACTCAACCCACTTTGCATGTCTTTTGTTCAAATTGTGTTGACTTTTCAAATATTTCAAAGACTCATGGTCGGAGTGGATAATAAACTCTTTTGGCCAAAGATAGTGTTGCCAAACTTCAAGAACACGAACCAAAGCGTAAAGTTCCTTGTCATATATAGGATAGTTGAGGCGTGCGCCATCCAACTGTAGGATAACGTTGCATAGAAAACAAAAATTTTCCTACGGCGAACACGCAATCCAAGCCAAGATGCAATCTAGAAGACGGTAGCAACGAGGAGGTATCGAGTCTCACCCTTGAAGAGATTCCAAAGCCTACAAGATGAGGCTCTTGTTGCTGCGGTAGACGATCACTTGCCGCTTGCAAAAGCGCGTAGAAGATCTTGATCACGATCGGTTCCGGCGCCACGAACGGGCAGCACCTCCGTACTCGGTCACACGTTCGGTTGTTGATGAAGACGACGTCCACCTCCCTGCCTCCAGCGGGCAGCGGAAGTAGTAGCTCCTCTTGAATCCGACAGCACGACGGCGTGGTGTCGGTGGCGGTGAAGAAGTCCGGCGGAGCTTCGCTAAGCTACGCGGGAGATATGGAGGAGAGGGGGGCGGCTAGGGTTTGGGAGGGGGTGGCCGGCCACTCAAGGGGGGCGGCCAGCTTGTGGTCTTGGGGTGGCCGGCCCCCTCCCTTGGCCCCTCATTATATAGGTGGATCCCCAAGTGTTGGTGTCCAAGTTTTCGAATAAGACCCGAACCAAAAACCTTCCATAAGAGGGGGAAACCTAGCCCAACTAGGACTCCCACCAAAAGGTGGGATTTCCACCTCCCATGTGGGGGGTGGCCGGCCCCCTATGGGGGAGTCCACTTGGGACTCCTCCCCATCTAGGGCTGGCCGGCCATGGAGGTGGAGTCCCATGTGGACTCCACCTTCCTTGGTGGTTTCTTCCGGACTTTTCTAGAACCTTCTAGAACCTTCCATAGAACCTTCCGCGACATTTTATTTCACATAAAATGACATCCTATATATGAATCTTATTCTCCGACCATTCCTAACTCCTCGTGATGTCCGGGATCTCATCCGGGACTCCGAACAAATATTCGAACTCCATTCCATATTCAAGTACTACCATTTCAACATCCAACTTTAAGTGTGTCACCCTACGGTTCGTGAACTATGCGGACATGGTTGAGTACTCACTCCGACCAATAACCAATAGCGGGATCTGGAGATCCATAATGGCTCCCACACATTCAACGATGACTTTAGTGATCGAATGAACCATTCACATACATTACCAATTCCCTTTGTCTCGCGATATTTTACTTGTCCGAGGTTTGATCTTCGGTATCACTTTATACCTTGTTCAACCTCGTCTCCTGACAAGTACTCTTTACTCGTACCGTGGTATGTGGTCTCTTATGAACTCATTCATATGCTTGCAAGACATTAGACGATATTCCACCGAGAGGGCCCAGAGTATATCTATCCGTCATCGGGATGGACAAATCCCACTGTTGATCCATATGCCTCAACTCATACTTTCCGGATACTTAATCCCACCTTTATAGCCACCCATTTACGCAGTGGTGTTTGGTGTAATCAAAGTACCTTTCCGGTATAAGTGATTTACATGATCTCATGGTCATAAGGACTAGGTAACTATGTATCGAAAGCTTATAGCAAATAACTTAATGACGAGATCTTATGCTACGCTTAATTGGGTGTGTCCATTACATCATTCATACAATGATATAACCTTGTTATTAATAACATCCAATGTTCATGATTATGAAACTAATCATCCATTAATCAACAAGCTAGTTTAAGAGGCATACTAGGGACTTCTTGTTTGTCTACATATCACACATGTACTAATGTTTCGGTTAATACAATTCTAGCATGATATATAAACATTTATCATAAACATAAAGATATAAATAATAACCACTTTATTATTGCCTCTAGGGCATATCTCCTTCACTCTCCCACTTGCACTAGAGTCAATAATCTAGATTACATTGTAATATACCTAACACCCATGGCATTCTGGTGTTGGTCATGCTTTGCCCTAGGGAGAGCTTTAGTCAACGGATCTGCTACATTCAGATCAGTGTGTACTTTGCAAATCTTTACTTCTCCATCTTCGATGTACTCGCGAATCGAGTGGTAACGCAGCTTGATATGCTTCAGCCTCTTGTGTGACCTTGGCTCTTGTGCATTGGCGATGGCACCCATGTTATCACAGTAAATGATTAATGGGTCCAATGCACTAGGAACCACACCGAGCTCTACAATGAACCTCTTCATCCATACCGCTTCGATGAAGCCTCCGAAGCCGCTATGTACTCGATTCTCGTTGAAGACTTCGCCACCGTGCACCGCTTCGAGCTTGCCCAGCCATCGCAGCACCATTCAATATAAACACGTACCAGCATTGTGACTTAGAGTCATCAGATCAGTGTTCCAACTTGCATCGGTGTAACCGTTTACAACGAGCTCTTGGTCACCTCCATAACAAAGAAACATATCCTTAGTTCTTTTCAAGTACTTCAGATATTCTTGACCGCTGTCCAGTGTTCCATTCCCGGATCACTTTGATATCTGCTAGTCAAACTAACAGCATGTGCTATATCCGGTCTAGTACATAGCATGGCATACATGATAGATCCCATCGCCGAGGCATAGGGGATATTACTCATCCTTTCTCTTTCTTCTGCCGTAGCCGGTCCTTGAGTCTTGCTCAATACCTTGCCTGATAACATAGGTAAGAACCCTTTCTTACTTTCGTCCATTCTAAACTTCTTTAGAATCTTGTCCAGATATGTACTCTGTGATAGCCCTATTAGGCGTCTTGATCTATCTCTATAAATCTTGATGCCTAATATATACGATGCTTCACCAAGGTCTTTCATTGAAAAACTATTATTCAAATAACCCTTAACACTGCTTAATAGTTCTATATCATTCCCGATCAATAATATGTCATCTACATATAATATCGTGAATGCTACAGTAGCTCCCACTCACTTTCTTGTAAATACAGCCTCTCCATGACACTGTATAAACCCGAAGTCTTTGATCACCTTATCAAAGCGTCGGTTCCAACTTCTTGATGCTTGCTTCAGTCCATAGATTGAACGCTGAAGTTTGCATACTTTGTCAGCATTTTTAGGATCGACAAAACCTTTGGGTTGTACCATATACAACTCTTCCTCAATGTCTCCATTAAGGAACGCCGCTTTGACATCCATCTCGCCAAATCTCATAATCGAAAAATGCAGCTATTGCTAACAAAATCCTCACAGATTTTAGCTTCGCTACAGTGAGAAAGTCTCATCGTAGTCAACTCCTTGAATTTGTCGGAAACCCTTTGCGACAAGTCGAGCTTTATAGACAGTAATATTACCATCAAGATCTGCTTTTCTCTTGAAGATCCATTTATTCTCGACAGCCTTTCGGCTATCAGGTAAGTCTACCAAAGTCCATACTTTGTTATCATACATGGATCCCATTTCGGATTTCATGGCTTCTTGCCATTTGTTGGAATCTGGGCTCATCATCGCTTCTTCATACGTCGCAGTGGTCCTCATCATTGTTATCCACAATCATGACATTTAGACAAGGATCATACCAATCAGAGTGGCACGTTCCCTTGTCGATCTACGAGGTTCGAGAGTTTCCTCGTTCGAAGTTTCATGATCATTATCATTAGCTTCCTCTCGTTGCTGTAGGCGGTACAGTACAATTTCCGCATCGCGCTACTCTGATCAACGAGTATAGATTCATCAATCTCATCGAGTTCTACTTTTCTTCCAGTCACTTCTTTAGTGAGAAATTCTTTCTCAAGAAAGGTTCCGTTCTTAGCAACAAAGATTTTGCCTTCGGATCTGTGATAGAAAGTGTACCCTATAGTTTCCTTAGGGTATCCTATGAAGACGCATTTCTCCGCTTTGGGTTCTAGCTTGTCCGGTTGTAACTTCTTTACATAGGCTTCGCAACCCCAAACTTTCAGGAACGACAGCTTAGGTTTCTTGTTAAACCATAATTCATACGGTGTCGTTTCTACGGATTTTGATGGTGCTCTATTTAAAGTGAATGCGGCTGTCTCTAATGCATAACTCCAAAATGATAATGGCAAATCAGTAAGAGACATCATACTACGAACCATATCTAAGAGAGTTCGATTACGACGTTCGGACACACCGTTTCGTTGAGGTGTTCCTGGCGGTGTCAATTGTGAAAGTATTCCGCATTTCTTTAAATGCATGCCAAACTCATAACTCAGATATTCACCTCCATGATCAGATCGTAGAAATTTGATCTTCTTGTTACGTTGATTTTCTACTTCACTTTGAAATTCCTTAAACTTCTCGAAAGTTTCGGATTTATGTTTCATGAAATAGATATACCCATATCTACTCAGATCATCTGTGAAGGTTAGAACATAACGATAAGCACCGCGCGATGCTACGCTCATTGGTCCACATACATCGGTATGTATGATTTCCAATAAGTCGGCAGCTCGCTCCATCATACCAGAAAATGGAGTCTTTGTCATTTTTCCCATTAGACATGCTTCGCATCTATCAAGTGACTCAAAGTCAAGTGATTCAAGTAATCCATCAGTATGGAGTTTCTTCATGCGTTTCACTCCAATATGACCAAGACGATAGTGCCACATATAAGTAGAATTATCATTCAATTTAATTCGCTTAGCATCAATGTTATGTATATGCGTATCACTACTATCGAGATCTAACAGAAATAAACCATTCTTTTGTGGTGCTCGACCATAAAAGATATTATTCATAAAAATAGAACAACCATTATTCTCAGACTTGAATGAATAACCGTCTTGCATTAAACAAGATCCAGATATAATGTTCATGCTCAACGCGGGTACAAAATAACAATTATTTAGGCTTAAAACTAATCCCGAAGGTAGATGTAGAGGAAGTGTGCCGACAATGATCACATCGACTTTGGATCCATTTCCAACGCGCATCGTCACTTCATCTTTCAGTAGTCTTCGTTTATTCTTTAGTTCCTATTTCGAAGTTACAGTATATGAGCAACCGAACCAGAGATCAAATACCCGTGTACTAGAACGAGAACCAAAGTGAGATAAACATCTATAACATGTATATCGATATACCTTCTTTCTTCTTCTTGACAAGGCCGCTCTTCGTATCAGCCGATACTTGGAGTAATTACGCTTCCAGTGTCCCTTCTCCTTGCAAGAATAGCACTCAGCATCGTGCTTAGGGCCGTTCTTAGGTTTCATAGGAGGCGTGGCAGCTTTCTTGCCACCCTTCTTGAATTTTCCCTTAGACTTGCCCTGTTTCTTGAAACCGGTGGTCTTGTTGACCATCAACACTTGGTGCTCTTTCTTGATCTCAATCTCAGCAGCTTTTAGCATGCCAAAGTGTTCTGTAACTCCTTGTTCATGTTCTCGCATATTGTAGTTCATCACAAAGTTCTTGTAACTTGGTGGCGTTGATTGAAGGACACGATTAATCCCCAGTCTATTAGGAATCACTATTCCCAAGTCATCGAAGTTTCTTCGCATGCCCGGTCATGGCGAGCATGTGCTCACTAACGGAGCTGCCTTCTTCCATCATACACCAAGAAATGTTTCGATGCTTCATAGCATTCCATGGCCGCATGAGTCTCGAATATAGCTTTCAGCTCATTCATCAACTCATGAGGATCATGGTGCTCAAAACGTTTTTGAAGATCGGATTCCAGATCGCACAGATGGCACACCGAACTTGAGAGTACCGAGTTTTCCGAGTCGCGTAAACAGCTTTTACTTCATCGGTTTCATCTTCTGCAGGAGGGTCACCTAGCGGTGCATCAAGCACAAATTGCAGATTTCCACCAGAGAGGAAGATCCTCACATGAAGGAACCAGTCGGTGAAGTTGCTACCGTTGCTCTTAAGTTTCTCTTTCTCTAGGAACTGATTAAAATTGATTGGGGACGCCATCTCTACAACATATATTTGCAATAGTTTAGACTAAGTTTATGACAAATTGAGTTCAAATTTTAATTCAACATAATTAAAAATCTAGGTGAACTCCCACTCAAAACAATATCCCTCGCATTGTCTTAGTGATCACACGAACCAAATCCACCGCACCTAAGCCCGATCATCACGAGAAAAGATGTGACTTCAATGGCGAACACTCAAAGTGTTCATCATATCAACCATATGATTCATGCTCTACCTTTCGGTATCACGTGTTCCGAGACCATGTCTGTACATGCTAGGCTCGTCAAGGCCACCTTAGTATCCGCATGTGCAAAACTGTCTTGCACCCGTTGTATGCACTTGTTGATTCTATCACACCCGATCATCACGAGATGCTTCGAAACGACAAGTCTTGGCAACGGTGCTACTAAGGATGAACACTTTATTATCTTGAGATTTTAGTGAGGGATCATCTTATAATGCTACCGCCGCGATCTAAGCAAAATAAGATGCATAAAAAGGATTAACATCACATGCAGTTCATATGTGATATGATATGGCCCTTTTGTCTTTGCGCCTTTGATCTTCATCTCCAAAGCACGGACATGATCTCCATCATCTTCGGGCATGATCTCCATCATCGTTGGTGTAGCGTCAAGGTCAATGGCGCCGTCTTCATGATTGTCCTCCATGTAGCAACTATTACAACTACTTTGAAATACTACTCAACATGAAATTTAAAGACAACCATAAGGCTCCTGCCGGTTGCCACAATACAATAATGATCATCTCATACATATTCATCATCACATTATGGCCATATCACATCACCAAACCCTGCAAAAACAAGTTAGACGTCTCTAATTTGGTTTGCATATTTTACGTGGTTTAGGGTTTTCGAGAGAGATCTAATCTACCTACGAACATGAACCACAACGTTGATACTAATGTTTTCAATAGAAGAGTAAATTGAATCTTTACTATAGTAGGAGAGACAGACACCCGCAAAGCCTCTTATGCAATACAAGTTGCATGTCGAACGAGGAACAAGTCTCATGAACGCGGTCATGTAAAGTTAGTCCGAGCCGCTTCATCCCACTATGCCATAAAGATGCAAAGTACTCAAACTAAAGATAACAAGAGCATCAACGCCCACAAACCATTGTGTTCTACTCGTGCAACCATCTATGCATAGACACGGCTCTGATACCACTGTAGGATAACGTTGCATAGAAAACAAAAATTTTCCTACGGCGAACACGCAATCCAAGCCAAGATGCAATCTAGAAGACGGTAGCAACGAGGAGGTATCGAGTCTCACCCTTGAAGAGATTCCAAAGCCTACAAGATGAGGCTCTTGTTGCTGCGGTAGACGATCACTTGCCGCTTGCAAAAGCGCGTAGAAGATCTTGATCACGATCGGTTCCGGCGCCACGAACGGGCAGCACCTCCGTACTCGGTCACACGTTCGGTTGTTGATGAAGACGACGTCCACCTCCCCGTTCCAGCGGGCAGCGGAAGTAGTAGCTCCTCTTGAATCCGACAGCACGACGGCGTGGTGTCGGTGGCGGTGAAGAAGTCCGGCGGAGCTTCGCTAAGCTACGCGGGAGATATGGAGGAGAGGGGGGCGGCTAGGGTTTGGGAGGGGGTGGCCGGCCACTCAAGGGGGGCGGCCAGCTTGTGGTCTTGGGGTGGCCGGCCCCCTCCCTTGGCCCCTCATTATATAGGTGGATCCCCAAGTGTTGGTGTCCAAGTTTTCGAATAAGACCCGAACCAAAAACCTTCCATAAGAGGGGGAAACCTAGCCCAACTAGGACTCCCACCAAAAGGTGGGATTTCCACCTCCCATGTGGGGTGGCTGCCCCCTATGGGGGAGTCCACTTGGGACTCCTCCCCATCTAGGGCTGGCCGGCCATGGAGGTGGAGTCCCATGTGGACTCCACCTTCCTTGGTGGTTTCTTCCGGACTTTTCTAGAACCTTCTAGAACCTTCCATAGAACCTTCCGCGACATTTTATTTCACATAAAATGACATCCTATATATGAATCTTATTATCCTGACCATTCCGGAACTCCACTTGATGTCCGGGATCTCATACGGGACACCGAACAAATATTCGAACTCCATTCCATATTCAAGTACTACCATTTCAACATCCAACTTTAAGTGTGTCACCCTACGGTTCGTGAACTATGCGGACATGGTTGAGTACTCACTCCGACCAATAACCAATAGCGGGATCTGGAGATCCATAATGGCTCCCACATATTCAACGATGACTTTAGTGATCGAATGAACCATTCACATACATTACCAATTCCCTTTGTCTCTCGATATTTTACTTGTCCGAGGTTTGATCTTCGGTATCACTTTATACCTTGTTCAACCTCGTCTCCTGACAAGTACTCTTTACTCGTACCGTGGTATGTGGTCTCTTATGAACTCATTCATATGCTTGCAAGACATTAGACGATATTCCACCGAGAGGGCCCAGAGTATATCTATCCGTCATCGGGATGGACAAATCCCACTGTTGATCCATATGCCTCAACTCATACTTTCCGGATACTTAATCCCACCTTTATAGCCACCCATTTACGCAGTGGTGTTTGGTGTAATCAAAGTACCTTTCCGGTATAAGTGATTTACATGATCTCATGGTCATAAGGACTAGGTAACTATGTATCGAAAGCTTATAGCAAATAACTTAATGACGAGATCTTATGCTACGCTTAATTGGGTGTGTCCATTACATCATTCATACAATGATATAACCTTGTTATTAATAACATCCAATGTTCATGATTATGAAACTAATCATCCATTAATCAACAAGCTAGTTTAAGAGGCATACTAGGGACTTCTTGTTTGTCTACATATCACACATGTACTAATGTTTCGGTTAATACAATTCTAGCATGATATATAAACATTTATCATAAACATAAAGATATAAATAATAACCACTTTATTATTGCCTCTAGGGCATATCTCCTTCACCAACTTCTCGCTATAGTATGCCACGGGTTTTCCATCTTGCATAAGCACTCCACCAATACCGAGTCCACTCGCATCACATTCAATCTCAAAAGTTTTGGAAAAGTTTGGAAGAACAAGAAGTGGTGCCTCGGTAAGTCTCTTCTTCAACTCATCAAAAGCTTTTTGTTGTGCCTTGCCCCACACAAATGGGACATTCTTTTTCGTAAGCTCATTCAAAGGGCAAGCAATGGTGCTAAAATCTTTCACAAAGCGGCGGTAGAAACCGGCGAGTCCATGAAAACTTCGAACTTGACCAACATTGGTAGGAGTAGGCCAATTGTGGATGGCCTCAACCTTGGAAGAATCAACTTCAATCCCATTAGCGGAAACCACAAAGCCAAGAAAAACCAACTTGTTTTGAGCAAAGGTACACTTGGGGAGGTTAGCATAAAGCTTTTCATGACGCAAGATGCACAAGACCTCTCTCACATGTTGCACATGGTCCTCGAGGTTTTTGCTATAAATGAGAATATCATCGAAATAGACAACCACACTCTTGCCAATGAGAGGACGCAAGATGTGATTCATGAGTCGCATGAAAGTAGATGGAGCATTTGAAAGACCAAATGGAATGACAAGCCATTCATAGAGACCAAGTTTGGTCTTGAATGTCGTCTTCCATTCATCACCTATTGCCACGCGGATTTGATGGTAGCCACTACGCAAATCAATCTTAGAGAAAATCGTGGCACCGCTCAATTCATCAAGCATGTCATCTAAACGCAGAATGGGATGGCGGTATCGAACGGTAATGGCATTGATGGGGCGACAATCCATACACATTCGTTGCGTCTCATCCGGTTTAGGCACAAGAATCACGGGAACCGCACAAGGGCTTAGGCTTTCACGAACATACCCTTTTTCGAGGAGGTCTTGTATTTGACGTTGGATCTCCTTTGTGTCTTCGGGGTTGGTGCGGTAGGCGGCGCGGTTTGGTAGTGGGGCGCCGGGTATGAGGTCGATGCGGTGCTCAATCCCTCAAAGCGGTGGTAGTCCATGAGGAAGCTCGTCGGGGAAGACATCTTGGAATTCCTTCAAAAGAGACAACAAAGACGAAGGAAGTGTTGTTAAGTTGTTAGTCTCCGAGGATGGCCCCTTGCAAATGAGCACGTAGTGCAATATGGTGGATGGGTTGTGGTGCAATTCTCTCATCTCACTCTTGGTAGCTATGAGGACACTCTTCATCTCACTCATATATGGATTGTGGCGCTCACTTTCCTTTTGGTGGGTCACTCTCTCACCACTCATCGCACTAGTGATGGTAGCTTCCTTAGCCCTCGCTAAAGCCTTTGCATTGGCCGCAATTACTTGGCTAGGAGTCATTGGGCGTAGGATGAACATCTTGTCGCCGACCTTGAAGCTATAGACATTTGTGTAGCCATCATGGCTTGCTCTTTTGTCATATTGCCAAGGGCGACCAAGTAGCATGTGGCATACCGTCATGGGTACTACATCACAATCAACGGTGTCTTCATAGGCGCCAATCTTGAAGGATACGGAGACGGTGTGTTGTATCTTGACATTTCCATTGTCACTTAGCCATTGCACATGGTAAGGATGGGGGTGTTTCCGGAGTGTGAGGTTGAGCTTGGAGCATAGTTCGGTGCATGCAAGATTGTGGCAACTCCCTCCATCGATGATAACCTTTATTGACTTGCCATTGATTCCGGCTCTTGTTTGGAAGATGTTGCACCTTTGATCTTCATTTGGTAGTGCATGGGTTGTCAACACTTTGGTCACCACAAGAGATGGACTTGCATCATGCACACATAGGACTTGTTCTTGGTCTTCCAAGTCATCATCTTCATGATTGGTTGCGGCTTGTACCAAAGCTTCATATTCACCTTCACTCAAGTACTCCACATCTCCATCATCTCGAGTTATCATAACTCTTGTGTTCTTGCATTCAAAGGATTTATGTCCTTGAGCTCCACACTTGAAGCAAGTGATGTTACTAGATCCCGTGGAAGCTTTGGAGGACATAGTTGGTTGATCTGGCTTGAAGCTTGTTGTCTTGAAGGCACTCTTCATTTGCTTAGGAGGATCCTTGGGAGCAATAGCACTTGTGTTCTTGATGCTTGAGGAGGTATTTGTTGCATTTCTTGCGGCGAAGAAGGACTTTGTTTTTGCACTTGCTATGTCTTCTCGCACTTGGCGCTCGGCTCTTGTAGCTTGATGAAGCAATTCAACCATGTTGGTGTAAGGCAAGAATTCCACTATCCTCTTGATGGGAATGTTCAATCCATTCAAGAATCTTGCCATTGTTTGCTCTTCTCGCTCATCCACATTGGCACTCATCATTGTCATGTGCATCTCCTTGTAGTATTCCTCAACGGACTTGAAGCTTTGCTTGAGTTGAGTAAGCTTGTTGAAGAGGTCGCGTTTATGGTGGTTGGGCACAAAGCGTTTGTGCATGACTTCTTGCATCTCTTCCCATGTATCAATGGGGTCTAGATCTTCCTTGTCACGCTTCTTGTTCACTTCTTCCCACCAAACATTGGCATACCCTTCAAACTCTAGTGATGCCATGGCCACTTTCTTTGCTTCGGAGAAGTTTTGTATGCGGAAAATCTTGTCAACCTTGAGAACCCAAGAGAGGTATGCATCGGGGTCTTCTTCTCCGTGGAATTTGGGCATGGTGAACTTGAGCTTCCCAAAGATTTCCTCTTCATTGCGGTCATTGCGCCTAGGAGGTGGTCTTTCTTCACCAATATCTTGACGTTGTTGAGGTGGATGTTGTGGACCTTGAGCATCTCTATTGTTGTTGCTATGTTGTGGACGAGGAGGTGGTCTTCCATGACCGTCATCTTGATCATCATTGTTGTGGTGTCGTCGAGGCATCACACTTTCTTCACTTGATGCTTGGTGATGACTTGATTCTTCATTTCTTGCCCTTGGAGGAGGTCTTCTAGCATGAGGGCGATCATCATGATGGCGGCGATTATCTTGACCTTGAGGGCGTTGAGGACGAACAACATTGATGATTTGGCGCTCTTGGTGCGCTTGCCTTTCTTCCTCTTCATGAAGGCGTTGTCTTCTAGCTTGAGCTTCTTGCACTTGTCGTTGCCGCTCTTGATCTTCAAGTGCTTGTTGTTCATTGCGGAGACGCTCTTGTTCCCTTGCTCGAATTAGCTCTTGATCATGTCGAAGGCGGTCTTGCTCTTGTTGGAATTGAGCATTGAGGTCCTCTTGGTGAAGGCGCTCTTCTTCAAGGCGTTGACGTTCATGGACAAGTCGGTCGAGCTTGCTCCGCTTCTTGAGCTTGTTGGTGAAGCACTTGAACATCCACATTATGGTGGCGTGGGTCTTCATTAGAATCATGGCGAGACGGTGTAAGAGCTCTTGACCTTGAGCTATGAGAGCGTGAAGACCTTGAGTGGTGTCTTCTCTCTTCTTGACGGTTGAGTGTGTGGAGGATATTGTCCAACGCCGTCTTCATTTCCCTTGTTTCTTGACCTTGTATGGCAAGTGTGGCCTTCAACTCATTGCCTTGAGTTTCAATCTTCTCATTGAGGTCTTGCACTTGATTGTTGAGGTCATTCCGTTGCACTTGAGCTCTTTCTTCATAGCGGACATTGGTATCCTTGAGCATGGCTTCAAATTGATTTAGCTTGGCGTGGACGGCTTGAGTAGCTATCCAATGTTGGTGCCGCGTCATCGGTAGTTGATTCCCTTCTCCACTAGACATGGTTACAACTAAAACAAGAACTATGTGGTGGGTGGTTAGGAAAGACTACCAAGAATGTCAAAACTTGCAAACCAAAATCGAAAAGGTGTATCAAGGTGAGGAACAACCGGTTACACACACAAAAACAAAACTCTATATGGTGTTAGGTATGGATGTGGAAAGCCAAATGGAAGAACCAAACGAAAAGTCTATTGTCAAAAGTGGGTAAGATCCAAAAGTCACAAGTCAAAAGCGGTGATCACAAAAGGCATACACAAGGAGGAACACACGCGTGGGACAAAATGGGGTTAGCGCGACTTGGAAAATGAGCAAGAACAAAATGGTCCTAACGAAGACTACTAGCTCGGTGTCACGCCAACGCAAGAGAGACCGTGGCTTGGTTGCAAAATTGAGAAGCAACAAGATTTGCGCAAGACGCCTCTCTTCTCTTTTCTCTCTTTTGCTTATAAGCTTTGGACTCTTTTGTGTATAGGTGTCACTCACACACTTTTTCTTTTTTCTCTTTTTGTATTTTTTTCTTTTTCTTTTTCTCACTATGTAAGGATACTACTATCTATGTAAGTATGTCACACTTCTTTTGCTTATCTTTTTACACGAGCTTGCTTCGAAGCTTTGCTCAACACACGCACACGCTCACGGTCGGGACGCTTGCGCAATACTTCGCAACACTAGAAAGCCACTCTCGATAGGAAAGATACGCAAAAGAGGCTAGGGCTACAAGTTAGGAGCAAGTTATACCACTTGATGATGGTGGCTGACGATCTTGAACTTGCTATGGTGGTGAAGGTGTCAAATGAACCGCTTGAATCCTCGGGGTGCCGTCGTCGTTGTCGATGTTGCGGAAGCTTGTGGTAGCTGAAATGGCACTCAAAACCGAAGACCAAACACAAATGGGAAGTGCCAAAACGAAAACGAAGAGAGTGGGAAAAATTTCGGGGCCAGCGGCAGTGCCGGCGTTTGGGCGGCGGCAGAGCAGCCTGATCGGGCAAGGCCGGCGATTTTGGGGCGGCAGTGCCGGCCTCAGCTGCTGTTCGTCGATTTGGCGGAAAACTGACCCGAAAATCTTCGATTTCGTGGGAAAATTGGCACAAACTGGTGGGAAAAGTTAGGGGAATAGTAGATCAACACCAAAGACAAGTTTCTATTGGAACAAAACCACAAATAACTCAACAAATCGAGAGATCGATCCAAGGCCAATTTGGGGCTATTTTTTGGGAAAAAAATTTTGGAAATTTTTTTGGGCGAAATTGGTGGAATTGGGTGATGTGGGGGTCAAATCCGTGGCAACCAAAGAGCTGCTGATACCATATGATAAGGGCTAAGCCCCGGGATGTGCCCGATCTTCACGGATTTGGGTGGATCTCGTGGGGGAGGTGGATGAACACGATGAACACGACGAACACGGAGGGGAATCGTGGGGATACAACACACACACGCACACAAACCGGTTTTCCCTCGTAGGCCCGATACACCTACTCGATAGAGGTTGCGAGAAAAGACCTTCCGGTAGAAGTCCCGCAAAGAGATCGACAAATCGAAACACGCGAGATCTAGAAGGGTGAAAAGACCGGAAGGTTGATAGAAGTGCAAGCAAAAGACCAAAAGGTAGAAGTGCAAGCAAAAGATCAACAAACGGTAGAAGTCACCAAAGAGATCATCACGCGTCGATAAGGAGCCCGGGTGGATACAAGATCATAGATCTAGGGTTTCCCATATGGGTAAGAGCAAAGCTCAAGTTTCTTCTTAGTTTATCTCTAACCCTAATTCGTGGCTGGGGGTGCCCTATATATAGAGCCCAGATCTGAGGAGGGGTAACTTAGTCATTTATGAAAAGTACATAGCCACATGATTTAAATGGGTGGTCCAGATGTAACGGGCGTCGGGGAGGCCGGGCAGCGGTGCAGCCAGTGGGCGGCAAGCAGCCAAGGCTGCGGCAGCTGCCGGTGCTCAGGCGGCGGCATGTCGGGTGCTTCGGCCGGCAGTGCCGGGCTGATCCGGCCGGCAGTGCCGGGGTGCTCTGGGCGGCAGTGCCGGCCCTGGGCGACCTTCTCCATTTGATGGCGATCCTTCTTCTCCTTCTTTAGTTTCTTGGGGCGTTAGCGGCGTTCCTTCTTCTCCTTCAGTTCCTTGGTGAGCTTGGTACCTGATGACACATAGAGCACTTGCATGAAGTAGCAAGCCATCCAATGGGGTATCGAGATCAAGGGTAGTGAGGATTGAGTTCACCTTATCATGTAGCGCTTTGACTCGAGCCCGTGTCATCGGTCCACTTGGGGGACTTGTTGGTCTTGGTGTAGCGTCGTCGGTGAGCGGGGCTACATCAGTACTTTTGGAAATAAAATGCAAAATGACCTAGTTTTCTGATAGAAATTTGATGCTCCATAGGTGTCTGTTGATATGTGATACGTCTCCAACGTATCGATAATTTCTTATGTTCCATGCCACATTATTGATGTTATCTACATGTTTTATGCACACTTTATGTCATATTCGTGCATTTTCTGGAACTAACCTATTAACAAGATGCCGAAGTGCCGCTGTCGTTTCTGCTGTTTTTGGTTTCAGAAATCCTAGTAACGAAATATTCTCGGAATTGGACGAAATCAACGCCCAGGGTCCTATTTTGCCACGAAGCTTCCAGAAGTCCGAAGAGGAGACGAAGAGGGGCCACGAGGGGGCCACACCCTAGGGCGGCGCGGCCCCCCCTTGGCCACGCGGCCCTGTGGTGTGGGGCCCCCGTGCCGCCTCTTGACCTGCCCTTCCGCCTACAAATAGCCTCCGTCGCGAAACCCCCTGTACCGAGAGCCACGATACGGAAAACCTTCCAGAGACGCCGCCGCCGCCGATCCCATCTCGGGGGATCCAGAGATCGCCTCCGCACCCGCCGAGAGGGGATTCATCTCCCGGAGGACTCTACGCCGCCATGGTCGCCTCCGGAGTGATGTGTGAGTAGTCTACCCCTGGACTATGGGTCCATAGCAGTAGCTAGATGGTTGTCTTCTCCCCATTGTGCTATCATTGTCGGATCTTGTGAGCTGCCTAACATGATCAAGATCATCTATCTGTAATTCTATATGTTGCGTTTGTTGGGATCCGATGAATAGAGAATACTTGTTATGTTGATTATCAAAGTTATATCTATGTGTTGTTTATGATCTTGCATGCTCTCCGTTACTAGTAGATGCTCTGGCCAAGTAGATGCTTGTAACTCCAAGAGGGAGTATTTATGCTCGATAGTGGGTTCATGCCTGCATTGACACCTGGGACAGTGACAGAAAGTTCTAAGGTTGTGTTGTGCTGTTGCCACTAGGGATAAAACATTGATGCTATGTCTAAGGATGTAGTTGTTGATTACATTACGCACCATACTTAATGCAATTGTCTGTTGCTTTGCAACTTAATACTGGAGGGGTTCGGATGATAACCTGAAGGTGGACTTTTTAGGCATAGATGCGGTTGGCTGGCGGTCTATGTACTTTGTCGTAATGCCCAATTTAATCTCACTATACTCATCATGATATGTATGTGCATGGTCATGCCCTCTTTATTTGTCAATTGCCCAACTGTAATTTGTTCACCCAACATGCTGTTTATCTTATGGGAGAGACACCTCTAGTGAACTGTGGACCCCGGTCCAATTCTCTTTACTGAAATACAATCTACTGCAATATTGTTTTACTGTTTTCTGCAAACAATCATCTTCCACACAATACGGTTAATCCTTTGTTACAGCAAGCCGGTGAGATTGACAACCTCACTGTTTCGTTGGGGCAAAGTACTTTGGTTGTGTTGTGCAGGGTCCACGTTGGCGCCGGAATCTCTGGTGTTGCGCCGCACTACATCCCGCCGCCATCAACCTTCAATGTGCTTCTTGGCTCCTACTGGTTCGATAACCTTGGTTTCATACTGAGGGAAACTTGCCGCTGTACGCATCACACCTTCCTCTTGGGGTTCCCAACGGACGCGTGTTGAACGCGTATCAAGCAGCTTTTTCTGGCGCCGTTGCCGGGGAGATCAAGACACGCTGCAAGGGGAGTCTCCACTTCTCAATCTCTTTACTTTGTTTTTGTCTTGCTTAGTTTTATTTACTACTTTGTTTGCTGCACTAAATCAAAATACAAAAAAATTAGTTGCTAGTTTTACTTTATTTGCTATCTTGTTTGCTATATCGAAAACACAAAAAAATTAGTTTACTTGCATTTACTTTATTTATTTCATCATGTTTCCTCCTAAGTTTGTTCTTAAAGATGTACCGGTAGGCCGAGGGTCTATCCTTGGGAAAGACAATATAGAAATTTTTTTCACTCATATTAGTACGGTCGAAGATTTTGAAGATAGACACTTGGCAGAACTTGCCCCCACTTATGAAATTGCTGTTGCTTCTTTAGTACACGCGTTAGAAGCTAGATTTGTTAATCTTAATCCCGTGATTCAACATATGTTTCTTACACTCAGTGATATGGAAGAAGGAGAAAAGAAAGATTTTGTATTAGAAACCCTTCTTAAAGAATTTGGGGGAATAGCGAGAGAAGCTAGAAAAGTCTTCACTAAATATAATATGCTAGGCTCTTACACCAACTTTGCCAGTACCCTTGAGAAGATGGAAAAGGATAGACAAAAGTACACTAATGAAGTTAATTATGAGGGGGATATTAAAACATCAATACCTTGCAAGCTCTTGGGAATGTGTGAGGCACTAGAAAAGAATTTTGATTGGATTGTTCCCGAAGATTTGTTTGATGAGAGTAGCAAGCCCAAGACTAATGAAAAGGGAGCCTCTGAAACTCACATAGAAAAGATAGTATGCATAGTTGAGAAAACTCCGCACCCCGCTGAGAATGCACCACCCTTCGATAATACTTGATACACACTTTCTGCGCCTAGCTGAAAGGCGTTAAAGAAAAGCGCTTATGGGAGACAACCCATGTTTTTACCTACAGTACTTTGTTTTTATTTTGTGTCTTGGAAGTTGTTTACTACTGTAGCAACCTCTCCTTATCTTAGTTTAGTGTTTTGTTGTGCCAAGTAAAGTCTTTGATAGAAAAGTAAGTACTAGATTTGGATTACTGCGCAGTTCCAGATTTCTTTGCTGTCACGAATCTGGGTCCACCTCCCTGTAGGTAGCTCAGAAAATTAAGCCAATTTACGTGCATGATCCTCAGATATGTACGCAACTTTCACTCAATTTGGGCATTTTCATTTGAGCAAGTCTGGTGCCATTTTAAAATTCGTCAATACGAACTATTCTATTTTGACAGATTCTGCCTTTTATTTCGCATTGCCTCTTTTGCTATGTTGGATGAATTTCTTTGATCCATTAATGTCCAGTAGCTCTATGCAATGTCCAGAAGTGTTAAAAATGATTGTGTCACCTCTGAATATGTTAATTTTTATTGTGCACTAACCCTCTAATGAGTTGTTTCGAGTTTGGTGTGGAGGAAGTTTTCAAGGATCAAGAGAGGAGTATGATGCAACATGATCAAGGAGAGTGAAAGCTCTAAGCTTGGGGATGCCCCGGTGGTTCACCCCTGCATATATCAAGAAGACTCAAGCGTCTAAGCTTGGGGATGCCCAAGGCATCCCCTTCTTCATCGACAACATTATCAGGTTCCTCCCCTGAAACTATATTTTTATTCCATCACATCTTATGTGCTTTGCTTGGAGCGTCGGTTTGTTTTTGTTTTTTGTTTTGTTTGAATAAAATGGATCCTAGCATTCACCTTATGGGAGAGAGACACGCTCCGCTGTAGCATATGGACAAGTATGTCCTTGGTTTCTACTCATAGTATTCATGGCGAAGTTTCTCCTTCGTTAAATTGTTATATGGTTGGAATTGGAAAATGATACATGTAGTAATTGCTATAAATGTCTTGGGTAATGTGATACTTGGCAATTGTTGTGCTCATGATTAAGCTCTTGCATCATATGCTTTGCACCCATTAATGAAGAAATACATAGAGCATGCTAAAAT
Source organism: Lolium perenne (assembly GCF_019359855.2). NCBI lineage: Eukaryota > Viridiplantae > Streptophyta > Magnoliopsida > Poales > Poaceae > Lolium > Lolium perenne. The sequence goes on along the minus strand of NC_067249.2, from coordinate 109,554,869 downwards.
TTGGTTTGCATATTTGGTTTCTCTAAGGTCTAGATAATTTCTAGTATTGAGTTTGAACAACAAGGAAGACGGTGTAGAGTCTTATAATGTTTTCAATATGTCTTTTATGTGAGTTTTGCTGCACCGGTTCATCCTTGTGTTTGTTTCAAATAAGCCTTGCTAGCCTAAACCTTGTATCGAGAGGGAATACTTCTCATGCATCCAAAATACTTGAGCCAACCACTATGCCATTTGTGTCCACCATACCTACCTACTACATGGTATTTTCCGCCATTCCAAAGTAAATTGCTTGAGTGCTACCTTTAAACAATTCAAAATTTATTACCTCTGATTTGTGTCAATGTTTTATAGCTCATGAGGAAGTATGTGGTGTTTATCTTTCAATCTTGTTGGGCAACTTTCACCAATGGACTAGTGGCTTCATCCACTTATCCAATAATTTTGCAAAAAGAGCTGGCAATGGGATTCCCAGTCCCAAATTAATTAATAAAAATAGACACTCCTCCATGGTATGTGATTGATTGGACGGCACCCGAAGGATTCGGTTAGCCATGGCTTGAGAAAGCAAAGGTGGGGAGGAGTGTCATCATAATAAAACTAAAATAAAAAGGCACTCCTTCATGGTATGAGATTGTTGGCAGGCACCCGAAGGATTCGGTTAGCCATGGTTTGTGAAAGAAAGTTTGGAAGGAGTGCCACACAAAAATAAAATAAAATGGGAGCCGCTCTTTGAAGGTTTGTCTGGCAAGGGGGTTAGAGTGCCCACTACCATTCGTTGACAACAACAAACACCTCTCAAAATTTTACTTTTATTGCTCTCTATATGTTTTCAAAACCAAAGCTCTAGCATAAATATAGCAATCGATGCTTTTCCTCTATGGAGGACCATTCTTTTACTTTCATGTTGAGTCAGTTCACCTATTTCTCTCCACCTCAAGAAGCAAACATTTGTGTGAACTGTGCATTGATTCCTACATATTTGCATATTGAACTTATTATATTACTCTATGTTGACAATATCCATGAGATATACATGTTATGAGTTGAAAGCAACCGCTGAAACTTAATCTTCTTTTGTGTTGCTTCAATGCCTTTACTTTGAATTATTGCTTTATGAGTTAACTCTTATGCAAGACTTATTGATGCTTGTCTTGAAGTGCTATTCATGAAAAGTCTTTGCTTTATGATTCACTTGTTTACTCATGTCATATACATTGTTTTGATCGCTGCATTCACTACATATGCTTTACAAATAGTATGATCAAGATTATGATGGCATGTCACTCCAGAAATTATCTGTGTTATCGTTTTACCTGCTCGGGACGAGCAGAACTAAGCTTGGGGATGCTGATACGTCTCCAACGTATCGATAATTTCTTATGTTCCATGCCACATTATTGATGTTATCTACATGTTTTATGCACACTTTATGTCATATTCGTGCATTTTCTGGAACTAACCTATTAACAAGATGCCGAAGTGCCGCTGTCTTTGTTCTGCTGTATTTGGTTTCAGAAATCCTAGTTACGAAATATTCTCGGAATTGGACGAAATCAACGCCCAGGGTCCTTTTTTGCCACGAAGATTCCAGAAGTCCGAAGAGGAGACGAAGAGGGGCCACGAGGGGGCCACACCCTCGGGCGGCGCGGCCCCCTTGGCCGCGCGGCCCTGTGGTGTGGGGCCCCGTGCCGCCTCTTGACCTGCCCTTCCGCCTACAAATAGCCTCCGTCGCGAAACCCCCTGTACCGAGAGCCACGATACGGAAAACCTTCCGCAGACGCCGCCGCCGCCGATCCCATCTCGGGGATCCAGAGATCGCCTCCGGCACCCTGCCGGAGAGGGGATTCATCTCCCGGAGGACTCTACGCCGCCATGGTCGCCTCCGGAGTGATGTGTGAGTAGTCTACCCCTGGACTATGGGTCCATAGAAGTAGCTAGATGGTTGTCTTCTCCCCATTGTGCTATCATTGTCGGATCTTGTGAGCTGCCTAACATGATCAAGATCATCTATCTGTAATTCTATATGTTGCGTTTGTTGGGATCCGATGAATAGAGAATACTTGTTATGTTGATTATCAAAGTTATATCTATGTGTTGTTTATGATCTTGCATGCTCTCCGTTACTAGTAGATGCTCTGGCCAAGTAGATGCTTGTAACTCCAAGAGGGAGTATTTATGCTCGATAGTGGGTTCATGCCCGCATTGACACTCCGGGACAAAGGATGTAAAAGTTCTAAGGTTGTGTTGTGTATTTGCCACTAGGGATAAAACATTGATGCTATGTCTAAGGATGTAGTTGTTGATTACATTACGCACCATACTTAATGCAATTGTCTGTTGCTTTGCAACTTAATACTGGAGGGGGTTCGGATGATAACCTGAAGGTGGACTTTTTAGGCATAGATGCAGTTGGATGGCGGTCTATGTACTTTGTCGTAATGCCCAATTAAATCTCACTATACTCATCATGATATGTATGTGCATGGTCATGCCCTCTTTATTTGTCAATTGCCCAACTGTAATTTGTTCACCCAACATGCTGTTTATCTTATGGGAGAGACACCTCTAGTGAACTGTGGACCCCGGTCCAATTCTCTTTACTGAAATACAATCTACTGCAATATTGTTTTACTGTTTTCTACAAACAATCATCTTCCACACAATACGGTTAATCCTTTGTTACAGCAAGCCGGTGAGATTGACAACCTCACTGTTTCGTTGGGGCAAAGTACTTTGGTTGTGTTGTGCAGGGTCCACGTTGGCGCCGGAATCTCTGGTGTTGCGCCGCACTACATCCCGCCGCCATCAACCTTCAACGTGCTTCTTGGCTCCTACTGGTTCGATAACCTTGGTTTCATACTGAGGGAAACTTGCCGCTGTACGCATCACACCTTCCTCTTGGGGTTCCCAACGGACGCGTGTTGAACGCGTATCAATATGCCTATTAGAATAGAGTAATTTTATTCATTTTTATTTATACATGTACAACGCAATACCAAACAGAAGTTCATACTATTCACGGGAGAAGCTCACTTTATATTTTTCAGGAGTTCATTTAGTGTGTCTGATAGTTTCAGTTAAAAGCATACACTAAAAGAGCAGTTCAAAAAAAGTGGAGTTCACTTTTATTTCTCTGAAAAGTTCATTTATTACTACAAAGGGGGTTCACTTTGTTGATAAAAGTATCAATTCATCATGCTGAAGTTCCCTTCTTAAAAATACAAAATGATTTGCTACTGCCCCCTTAGTCTCCTACATGAATCTGCATAAGTTTTTATCTCGTGTTGGGTTAAAATATTTCTTTTCTTACTACCTTCACTACTACTTGCAGCTTGCTAATACAGATGAGTACACTGATTGGCGATTTTCTGGGAAACTAGGAGAGATCCTGTCTACCCCTCTCTCTGTATCTACTTAATTGATTCAATTGCCACTGTGATTCATCTTGTTGAAATGGGCATTAGAAGCCCAGTCTACCCATTAATTTTCAACTTGTAGAAGTATCCAGGTGTTCATTTGAGCCTTGCATGGAAGTTCACTTCTTAGTAGGCTGAGCATCGTCGGGAGGCCACACGTCCCTACAATGGCAGTCTAGTGTGCGCCTGCGGGGAGTCCACAAGAAGATGGTTGTAGCTGGCAGCCGGCTACAATTCCTGCAGGGATGCCGATCCTGCTCTCAGATTTCTGTTGTCCGCCCAGAGGAACCCTCCAACCAGCTCTCAGACGGTATCTCCTCTGAACTCCCGCACCTGATGAATTGTGTATTTCTTATAGCATCGAGTAGCTCACTTGTTAACTTTGAGTAGTTCAATTAGGGAAAAAAGGAGTCCGTAGTCCTGTAGAAAAAACAATGTCTGGGGTACACTTGTCTAATTTAAACAGTTAATCTATTTTGGTTTAAAACAGTGCATTTGTTTGTTTACTTGCATGTGAAAGTCAAAATTTATGATGAAGTTCAGTTTTTATTCTTGGGAGAGTTCACTTCATTTGTCAGAGAAGGTTCACTTCATTTTGCAGGTTGTGATGCTGTATTGAACTGCTCCGCACGCCCTACCACAGCTTACAAGTTCACAGTCGCCACCCTCAGGAGCCCATCACACTGCGCTGTGAAGTCCACCTTGGGCGTCGTCCTGAAGTACACCTTGCGCCCCTTCTCCCGCGCTGGGATGTGACTCCTCCTAAGCTTCGCTGCCCTCCACCTCCGAACCAGACCAGCACGGGGACCTCAATTGGCACAGATAGAGTTGGACGCGAAGCACGGGGACAATTTCAGTTTATCTGCGGTTCAGTTTTACATTATGTGAAGTTTATCACAATGTGTGGAGTTCACTTCTCAGACTTCAGTTTTACCTTGAATCTCCAGCACGGTCAAAAGATTGGACAAGGAAGGCAACTAGCTCCTTTAGCACATACACATGCGATTGTCCGATATACTTTTTTTGCATAATTATTTGTATGGCATTCCAACACTATGTAACATTTGTTTGTATTATGTCTTCCTCTGATGTTCTGGATAGTGCTAGCTATACATTTTTTGCTTTAGCTCAATACTAGATTACTACTTTGTCTAGTCGAGCCTGTACTAGGAAACTCCTATTTGTATTTATTTTTCTCAGAAAAATAATTCAGCGAGAAGTTCATTTTTGTTTTTCAGGAAGTTCTGGCTATAACAAAAATATTGAAGCAATCCATGGAAAAAATTGCCGGACTTTAGTGCATATTTATTCGTACTTGTTATGTAGCAGTTTACTTCTCTTTGTCAAGATGCTCTATTCATATACATCGGGAGTTCAGTATATAAGCTTAACATTGCAACTTGCTATTTTATCTTGTAGAGTACACTTCGTTTGCAAATGAAAGTTACTTTTGATGTACGAAAATACTTTTTCTCGGTAGAGTTCACAATATTGATGCAGAAAATTATACTTTCTTGTATCACAGTTTCGTGGGGGAGTTAACCTTTTATTCTGGAAGATCAAACCTATCCACATGATAATCAAATTGAACTCTTCATCGTGTTGCCACCACTGAAAGTTCACACTCGACCTACGTGAAAAAAACACAGAAAATTGAGAACTTTGGAAACATATTATAACCATGTATGCCTTGTTAATGTGTGGCTGATAAGATATTCAGAGGTTCACCTTATTGATATGGCAAGTTCACTTCATATAAACGTTAAAGTTCTATGAGAAATAACTATTGCAAAAGAGCGAGAAGTTTGAAAAAATGGAGTTTTGTAAATTTAAACCAGCTCTTAAATTGCCAAGAATTTCGTAAAAGATCAATAAGGAAAAGATGCGGAATTTACATAGCTTTCCAATGATATATTACTGGCATCATTACAATAAACGGTTAGAGAACTACGACCAAAATACCAGAAGCAATAGAGACCATTTATTTCGCGATAAGAAGTTCACTCACACATATCCGGAAGTTCGCATGTATGTGCACCGAAGTTCAAATACTCTGTTTTTCACGGGCGGAAATCTTACGTGTTAAAATCATCTGTACGAGTATCAATTGCCCAAACAGATCCCCACCTCGACTAATTGAAGACAATATGAGGCTAATTTCAATCTAGCATGGTGTCCCTCCCCACCAAAGCACCGTAGGCATGTCAATGTCAAATCCTTGATTTGCCTACTACCACCTGCGTTTTTAGTATATTGAAAATTAGATCAAAACTATTAATAATTTGGGAAATCTGTCTTGACGAAAAACATGTGCAATTTTTACAGCTTTCCAGTGATATATCGTATGCATCAATCCGACGAGCGGTTTTCAAAATAACACCCGCAAACTCTACGGTGACGATGAAATCCGCGAAACCTGATTTGAGTATATTCAGATCTGCTCTTAAACGTAACATTATTTGGAAAAACATTCTAAATTAAAAAGTTGCGCATATATATATATATATATATATATATATATCTATCTCGACGCGGATTTTATACCCGGGGTGATAGCTACGCCCGTAGTCAGTACCGTTGGATTATGCCCATCTTACCGTGTTGATAGACGGGCTACTTCACGGTGCGTAGTCTCTGACAAAAAAGAGCTGGTTTCCACCACATATTGCTATAGTGCCTTTTCAAACTGGCGGTCATCCTGACATTCATTCATCCGATAGGAAACAAAATAGTAACAACTGTGGCAGATGCTTTGGGGTAACATATTATATTAAGCCCTCTTTGTATGCTACCTCAAAAATCCATCTTTATATGCTAATATCATTTGTACGATTACACCACTACTCTCCGTGCATGATTATTATTGTTTTTGAATTTTTATGCTCCATGATATCTACGGCTATTGCCCATAGTCTCCACCGCGTTTGACTCAAACAAGATTAATGGTGCCAAAATAATTACTGTCCTGTAACAAAAAAAATGATGCCAAAAGGCTTTCTGTGTTACCCAGAATATCAACCAATCAGGAAACTCAGATGAACATGGGATCTTGAACCAAAATATTAGAAGATAATTAACAAAACATTTTCTTCATAAGTTTTTGCTCTTTATTTGAATGAAACTAGAATCTGGATTGCAAATACACCCTGCATAAAAAAGATCACGCACTGAAGCAAATCCTTAACCAATTTCTACCATTTATTTCAATGACCATAGGATCTGGATCCGGGAAACACCATGAACAAAAAAATCGACATGGAATCTGAATTGGGCACACAAAAAAATCGAGATCAGCAAAAAAGAGTGATGCAAATCCAGATCGACCAAAAAACATTTACATCCTCACGACTGCCTCCACCTAGGTTTATTCTTCATTCGCTGCATGTTGGATCTCCCTGGATGCCCAAGACGGACGCGCTTCCTCTTCTCGCCTCTGACCCGGCCTGAGACCCGCACCATAGACTTTCACGCTAATCACAAGATGACCAAACATTATCCCTACATGGCGGAGCTCGTTTTTCTTAGTACAACCATAGAAACGAAAGCAAAAGAGCTAGAGGACTTATCAATTACAGAGAGATAATGGGCTAGCTTCTGGTGAGAAAATGAACGGAAAGAGATTAAGAAAAAGGTAGCAAATTAAAACGATGGGTGCAGCTTGGTCTAGAACCTGCATACGACTGCTCCCTCTGCTGTCCTTGCAAAGGAAAAAAACAACCTCGCCGGAGACACTGGCCGAGCTCCCTCCTTCTCCTTGCCGCGATCCCTCCAGCGGCATCCTTCACCGTGCAGATCTGGCGGGGGGCGCCACAATAGCCACAGATTAAAAATCGGCATGGACCTGATTCCCTCAAACGTGAATTATTCAGATCGGAAACAAAAAAAAAGTGAAGACAAAATAGATTCAAAAAAAGAACGACATGCGAGGCCCGACCTCTACCGGCTTCTTCACCTCCGGCTAGTGGATCTGCTCGCAACCGTCGGCGGGGAATTAGGGTCACGAACGACCCGACCGGCGGCGTGGCGTTGCGCAGGACGCGGTGCCGTACGGTCTGCCGCAGGGGAGGAGGCAAACAAAAATCAACATGATCCTAATTGAAGGTGAAGCAAAAGAACTGGCCCGATCGGTGATGTGCAAAAAAATTAACAGGATCTGGATCGGGTACAGACTATGTACAAAGGAATCAACTCCGTGTGGTGAAGCAAATCCATGTAAAAACTTCTTTCAGTGAACATGGGATCTGAATCGTTTAAAGAAACATGGGATCTGGATCTTGGATCGGTAACCATGTACAAGAAAACAACATGGTATCTTGATCGGCAACAACATGATATCCAGATCGAAGAAAAGTGTTGAAGAAAATTGAGATCAAAAGAAAACCATGCGAGGGTGAGCAGGGATGAAACGGGCCATGCGGGAGGAATGGGTACAGGAGTGGCCGTCGCGCCGCCGTTCAAAAAAAAAACATCATCCATCCATCCAGCATGGGCGCTCTGGTACTGGAATTCAAGAGATGAAGAGATAAAAAATCCAAGGACAGGAGAGAGAAATGCAAGAAATCAAGAACCAGACTAAAGAAAGTGTAGATCTAAATCACTACAGAAATCAAGTAGGAGAATCCCGTGTGCGCAACACCCGCAGGCCCGCTACTGCCCAGATCTGGCCTGAATTAATCACCCAGGAACGAATTTTTTTTTTGTTTTTGATATCGAATGTTTTTTTCTTAGTACAACAATCAAAAAAACAATCAAAAAAAAAACAAGAGAGAGGACTTATCAAACAGAGAGAGAAATGGGCTGACTTAGCCAAGAGAGAGAAACGTGAGCCGGTTTTGTGGAAGAAAAGGTCACGAATGGAGAACAAAGAAAAATAGCAAAAGAAAGCTGGATGCGGTCAGGTCCTAGTAGTTGCATGCGACCGCTTTCTGCCAACAACAGCCACCACCAAGGGGCAAATCGGCCGGCGTCGGAGCGAGTGGAGCACGGTTAGATGCGAATGGTGGTGATGGGGATCGAGTTGAAGGTGAGGTGCTGGCCTAGGGGTAGGTGGGGGGAAGAAGCGGCAGAGGAGGCCCGACGAGGAAGAAGGCGGGGGAGGAGTTCGGGAGACGCTGCGGGGCGCCGGCAGCAGGGAAGAAGATGGGGAAGGAGATCGAGCGGTGTAGTTTACCGTCGCGCATGGGTTTCTCTGGTGGGCGTGTACAGCATGATGGGGAAAAGGGGCAAGGTGAGAGGTGGACCATGACACATTTATTTTTTACTAGTAAAAATGCCCGTGCGTTGCCACGGGAAAACAAAATATAAAAAGAGGTAGTTTCATTTCGCTGCGCCATAGAAGTACGATGATTTGTAGTATTTGAGCCAACACTATACTTTCATATTTTTATCCTTCTTGCTAACCTCTCCGATGACTGACAACTTGTGTTTTTTTTATCTCTTTTTACACATCTGTCTCTTTTAAAGTGCACAATCTGGCAAATTCCAGTTAGCAACACTTTATGTAATCACTTTAATAACAAGAGATAGTTTCGTTGATATCGACTCCCAAAAGTGCAACAATATTAGACAATAACAAAAAAAATGAAAAAGGCAATAGAGTTTTTTTTTTGTAGTGTCTCTCTTTTCTATACACTTTGTGTCTTTTTGATAAGTATTGTATAGTAACTATATTGATAACTGGTAATTTTCTGCAATGCATACAACAATTTATTATATATCGTTTCTATGCTCTTGTAAGTGGCCATTACATGCCTCTCAGTGGAAAAGGCTGGCGATACAACTCTACATAAGATGAGTCTTCCATTCACCATTCATTCTTATTCATCAACAAGAAGAGTAAGGATGGCAATTTTACCCACGGGTACGGGTAGTACCCGTGAGTACCATACCCACATGGGCAGGTTATGGTTACACTTTTATGCCCATGGGTAGTACCCATACTCTGCCCGTACCCGAGGGTATACCCATACCCTGCCCGTTTATTACACTTTTATGCCCATGGGTAGTACCCATGCTCTGCCCGTACCCGCGGGTATACCCATACCCTGCCCGTTTATTATCAATTTCTTATGTCACACATCTAATTTTATTGACTTATGAGTTAAAATATGAGAATGTGATTTTTATATTTTGTTAATTTTTAAGTACTCAACTACCTATTATTGAGTTGAGATAATTTATTTTTTTAGTCAAATTTGTTGTCGAGAAATGTAAAATTGCGAGTGGCTTGTATACAATTTGACATACCCACCAGTTACGTAATGGGTCTGGCTACCCGCTGGGTATGGGTATGGGTAAAATTTTATACCCGTGCATACGGGTATGGGTAAAAGTTTGTACACATCGACTATACGGACATGGCCGGGTATGGTATTGCTTAGGTTTAACAAACTAAAAAATATCTCATTGCCATCCTTGAAGGAGAGTTTAGGTTTAACAAACTAAAAAATATCCCATTGAAATGTGTCTCCTGAAAATGTGAAAATAGCATAAGTACTAAACACTAAGAAATCATATTTGAACATTTTAGTCAAAATTTCCGTACTAACTGGAAAAAAATACAACAATATATATGCAAAAAATTGGACAACACATGACATCAGTACTCTAAATATGCCCAAACTCAATTACAAAATAGCATGGTACCAAGGGAGTATTCGCAAATACATTGACCTCAAAAGCTAACTCCTACTATGCAGACAATCATTTTAAATAAGAGGAGATTAATTCTTAGTACTACCATGTTAATTCTTAGTACTACCCAGTACTCATCTATGGATGGAGGAGAGTACGTTTTGTCATGATTTTGATACTCCACAGCAACCACACAACCCATCGTTTGCCACCGCCCTGGCCTCGGCGCAGTACACAAGTTAACCACAAAGCCTCCTAATCCTCTTCTTGGCTTCCTCCTGCCTCTCCTTTTCTTCCGCACTCCTTGCCAGATCACGACATCTACGCGCTCGCCAAGCTCAAGGCCACTCCTCACGTTCAGAGTCACCCCCATAATGCCCATGGATGGATGTCCGACCATGTGAACCTGAAAACCATGTCCTACCATCTTAATATCATAGAGATGTACTACTTCTAGGTAAAAAAGTGTTAATTTGATTTGTTTTGGTACATGAAACAAGTTAAAAGTGTCGACCAAATACATTGCTCAATATCCACAGGAAACATGTTTCTGTATACAGCACCACCATGAAAAGGAAGTATTTCATACATGAGTGTAAATTAATTCTAATAGCAAATTTTGAAATCAAGACCATATGGCAGACATCGCTAAGAGTGGTGTCTTACAATTTTTTCAAATAGTTCACCACCAGTGATGAACTCCAAGGTTATAAATATCTTCTTTCTGCTTGCCAAAACCTGCACATAATAGAATGGCCGGTAATGATCCTAATGGTACTTAAAGAAGACAACTGAAAAGAAATATTAATTCAGACGATCTGTGTTAGAATAGGGGAGAGAAAACAAACCTAGAGTCAAGCTCCAGTACCACGGTGTGTAGCCCCACACGACGAACAGCTCCCTCACCAACAACATATAGCCACAAAATAATCACCAGAGTTTTTAGGGCAGAAATCCTCTGTAAGAGATAACTAAAACTGAATTGTGAAAGATAAAACTGCTTATGTCAGATACCGTATGAAAACATGAGGTATATCTTTCAATCAGGCGTCCTATACTTTCTGAATAGTGCTACTACCTCGAAAGAAAAAAGTCATGGAACATAGCACATAGAAGAGATGTATGAAAAGTTAATTAACAAAAAGTCATTCGGGCTGCCCCTAGGTCCTGACAGCTGTCATGCTCTCGTAGTCTTCTTAGACCTTACTTCGATAGATGAGTATCCCTCTCTGGCCATGGTTCAGCGCCGCAGCAGGTTGCACGAGAAAATGACAAAAGAGTGAATAAAGATCAGCTGCTTCCTGTAGACCATAGATTTAGTTTGCTTCGATTCTTTTTCCCTGGTTAAGATACGAACTGAAATGCACTCAAGCCTTACCTGATAAAATCGCCCCTACGTGCGGCGACCTTGATTGTCTCCGAACATTGGACGGTGGCCTCCCTGCTCTATGCCTACTGCTAGGTGGAGAATTTGTTTCCTGGCGGTGGCTCATTAAAGATGCAAAGAGTGCGAGAAAAGGGCTAACCATTTTGATCTGCCTCATGTACCATTTCTTGGATCTCTTGGAGAGTGAAATTATCACTTTTTGACAACAGCATCAGATATCTTCCCATGGAGTTATGCTAACACTCTTCAAAAGGACAATGTGTTCAAACATGGTAGAGTTGTAACATAACTATTGTCATTGAGCACCAAACCAATAAATATACGTAACATGTATCATTTAAGACTTGCAAGATTTTCCTAGGGAAAATTTGAAAGTCTGTTTCTTCAAAAGGTGTTGCTTTAGCTGAAATTAAGTATACATGTGTATTATATTTGATCATGGACGTAGTAATATCAGTTACAGGTCAAGATGTTAGAATGATCTGCACTGTAACTCGAAGAGAGTAATGAAATTTAATTATATTTAGGAACTTGGTCAACATCATTACACGTCTAGAAGTAAAACAAATGCCAATCACATTAAGCAGCTAGAAGTAAAATTAATGTCAATTAAATTGAACACATAAAGTAAATGTCAATCAATTTTCTAAGGTACATTTTGATTGTTGATTCTATAAAAAAAATGCCAGCCACATCAATATTTTAGATGATGCATAGAAGGAAGAAATACTGAAACTCTTACATTTTCATCTTACTCGGTAATAACGAATGCTTTTGTTAGCTCATCTTTTGTATCCCCCTCCAATCTTAGCAGTCATCATGTGCTCAAACTCCTCATAATCTATTGATCCACTACCGTGTTTGTCCACATCAGCAATCATCTGATTGATTTTCTGCATTATCCAAAAGCAAGATGGTGTGTCAGTGTACAATATTAACAGGGTGGATTGTCAATAGGAAAGGAGGCATAAATCATATACTCAATAAGAAAGGTTCAGGGTGACACAACATCATTAAGAATCGCACACCAGATTAATTGCATGATCATTCTATGACTATTCGTACAGTATTGCATCATACAGAGATGACTAATTTGAATTTAATAATAATAGGGGACACCATAAAAAGGGAAGAAATCTCACATAGCTAGTAGAATAAAAGGGAGAAATATTAACAGCAATCACCTGCTATTCCATAACGCCAAACACATCTCCGGCTCTTCTGCAACAACAGACATAGGTGAATCCAATTCTGATTTGTATTCTACTTTAGCTTACAAAAAGTGAACCCATTTCCAATTTCTACCGATGTCTAACACAAAACAGAAAAAGACACCTCCAAATTTCTACATCTTTGAACAATCTGTCTGAAGGTAAACTCATAAATATAAAAGGAAGAAGACATATATTCCAGCATCTGGTGCTTACTCTCCACTACGTTGTATTTGAATGTCTAGACGCGCACAGCGCTATGTGCGGTCGTGTCCCTGACGGAGATCCACAACTCATGAACGACAATCTAAGACGAGCATGTCGATGTACTGCACGAAGGAGTCATGTACGACCACGTCATTCCGGATGAAGGAGAATATGGCGTCCGTCATGTGCTTGGCGATTGCGTGTATTCCGATGCTAGCCACGAAGTTCTCGCGCCGGCGGCTCCAGTCAGTTTGGGGAGAGACCCTGGAGGATGGGACGTTGTGGAGACTTCTCGTTCTACCTTATGCGTGGACTGATTACATGTTGAGGTCGACTCAGCCTCCATAGCTGGTCGCATCTTGATCGTCCAGCGGTGGCGTAGCTCCAGGCGTCGTAGACGGTTAAGCCATGAGTCAATTTCCTTCTAATTCTCAATTCCCAATTCCCAATCGAATTACCTAGTTCCAACAGGGCAGAGATATCACGGAGTTGACCCCTGAATTCATCTTTCCCCTCCCTCCTCAAGTCTCATGTCCACGAACAAATCAACAGACGTCCCACATTCCCGAACTCCCATTCCCAAGATCCAACTCCTCCAACCAAATGCGCTGTTAGAAACACGATCTCAAGGACAGTCATGTGCAGTACATCAGCGAGGTGGTCCTCATTCATGCTCGCCCTAAAAAATTGCATGAGATCTAGGCGGCGGGAGGCATGTACCTGAAGGAGAGCAGGAGATCTTGTGGACATCTGCGGTGAGGGTATTTTGCCGGGGAAGAGGGGGCATTGCATGGAGAAGTTCGTCGTCGCGGACCTTACGGCTGTCATCGTCGCGTAGGAGCCCATCAACCCACCCATCAGATCGTGGGCGGAAACGCAGAAGCGCTGTGGCGGCGCTGGCGAGCTTGACGAAGGCTGCCGGTGGATCTTCTCGATGCAGACGCGCGAGGCCCTCCAAGGTCGCCCTCCAAGGTGATTGGCGGCGGGTCATGGTGAGAGATGCGAGGAAGGAGACAGTGTGACGGAAGTGAGATTGTGTGCTGCACGACGGATTTGTGCGTCTCCTAGTTTGGCGCGGTCCAGACGGCCCATTTTGGCCCACACGGAACGACGAAAGGTTGGTCGTAGTGAGAGGTGGCAGAATAGGGAACATGTTCCTCCTTTTTAAGTAGTGTAGATAGGGCCAGCCGGACGAGCGGGTGGTGGGACGGACACACTAACGCCGTTAATTCAATCAATGGTGGAGATTCTCTATAGAATGATCTAATGACCAGATTAGCGTGCGTAGCTACACACCATGGTAGCCCACTATTTCCCATATATATCCAGCACTGTTCTGCAACCGGTTGCAGAATAATATTCTGAGCACCGACTTGTACTTTCCTGGATACAAGGTTGTACTTCCCGGATAACAGGGTTCAACTTTCTGTCGAACTTACCTGAACTTCCCGTTTTTTTCAGAGCTACTGATTATACCTCGAGTTTCTCAACTATTTGTCGGAACTATGCAAATGATATACCGTTGGATAGATAATGAAAAACCGCAACTTTTTCATGTTCACACTTTTCACAGATTTTGCACGGTTTAAATTTAATTTTGGAAATACGAAAATGCTTCTATATGGCCAGAAAACGAACTTTTAGTTCAATTTTCGAATCGCTTATCTAAATTGTGCAAATGATATACCGTTGGAAAGATAATGAAATTGCGCAACTTTTTTATGTTTTAAGTTTTTTCAAAATCCTCACAGTTTTTGAACAATTTTGAAAATACCAAAATTCGGACGTACTAAAAAACGAGCGGACAGTAATTTGGATGAATTTTTTCAACCGTTTGTCGGAATGATGCAAATGATATGGCGTTGGAAAGCTATGGACTAGGTGCAACTTTCTTATTCCAATTGTTTTCTCTAATTCCTTACAGTTTAAGAGAATAACTCGATTTACTGTCCGCCCGTTTTATGTGACGGGCACCGAATGATTTTCCCCGCGATTTCATGCGGTATATTTAGCCAATGCAAATGATATACGGTTGGAAAGGTCTCAAAATGGCGCATCTTTTTCGTATCTACCATTTTTCCAACTCCAAACGATTTGAAAGTAATTTTAGATGTTTTGAAATCATGTTTCCGGTATATTTTGTGGGATAACAATTTGAATTTAATAGATTAGATCCATCTATTTGTTGTAAAATGTTGTAGGTAATGAAATTAGACATATACTCTACCATATAAAGCTATTGGTGACAATGATTGAAGTGGTTGGTGATCAAATCGATGAGATTTGAACAATAGATTTCCGCCCCGTAAAAACATAGCATTGAACTTCCCTCGACACGAACTTGCACTTCTAGGGAAATGTGGTTGTACTCGGCGCTGTTTCACGAAAGTGTTCAGTAAAATGACTATAAGTTTCTCATACGGTGTTCGTTTGAGGTCCGTGGCCACACAAAATGCTCAGCACAACCACGTGCATCTGAACTTCCCACGACATATCCTTGTACTGCTTGACCTTCGTGGTTGTACTTCCTGAAAATGTTTTGATACTAGTGTGTTTTTACAAAAACTACCATGTGTGCTTCAAAATGATAATGTTAGATTGTCCCTATATTCTATTTTAAGAGATTCTGCACTTCCCGGATCTTAATATTTGAACTTCACAATGTTGCTATGTGAACTTATGTGGGGGTATTTTCTGCATGTAATTACCGCTTGTACTTACTGTTGTCTCCGCCTGTACTTCTCAGAATCATTGCTCGTACTTCCTTGCAGATGATGGGATTATTTTGTTTTTTCTACATTTGGACTTTGTGGGGTTTCTTATACTTCCTATATAAAGTGGGTGTATTACTCGTGTTGAATGGTTGTACTTCTCATTGTCAAGTATATGAACTTCTTTACGGGTGATGGGATTATTATTGTTTTTTCCTATGTGAACTTAGGTGGGAGTATTTTTATTTGAACACTTTTAATTCATGTAATTACCACTTGTACTTCCTGTTGTCTCCTCCTGTACTTCTCGGAATTACTGCACGTACTTCCTCGCAGATGACAGGATTATTTTGTTTTTTCTACATTTGGACTTTGTCGGGTTTCTTGTACTTTTCTATATTAAGTGGGTGTACTGCTCGTGCCAAATGATTGTGCTTCTCGTTTTCAAGTATATGAACTTCCTCGCGGGTGACGGGATTATTTTTGTTTTTTGTACAGTTGGATTTTGTCGGTTTTCTTATACTTCCTATATTAAGCGGGTGTACTGCTCGTGTTGAATGGTTGCACTTCTCCGCATCAACTATTTGAACTTCCTCACGGATGATGGGATTTTTTATGTTTTTTCTAGATTTGAATTTTGTTGGTTTTCTTTTACTTCCTATAATAACTGCTTGTACTGCTCGTGTTAAAAGGGTTGTACTTATCTGTGTCTAGTATTTGAACTTCCTCGCGGATGACCGGATTATATTTTTTTGTACATTTGGATTTTCTCGGTTTTCTTGTACTTCATATATTAAGCAGGTGTACTGCTCGTGTCGAATACTTGTACTTCTCAGCGCCAAGTAGTTGAACTTCCTCGTGGATAACAAGATTATTTTGTTTTTTCTACATTGGTTTTCTAGTACTTTCAATATGAAGTAGGTGCACTGCTCGCGCCAAATAGTTGTACTTCTCAACCACAAGTATTTGACCTTCACTCTGGATGACTAGATTATTTTGTTTTTTCTTGGGACGGATAATTGTACTTCTCTAACCCTATTATTGTACTTATCAGAACGATTTTTGTATATTTGTAGGGAAATAAATATTTACAATTTGTTCTTTTACTCGTGGCGTGAACTGCGTGACACAAATAATATGTAATGCGCCGTTAAGAGTATACGAACTTCTGCAGTGGACGACAGCCGAGCCGTTTCCTCCAG
The DNA here is from genome assembly GCF_019359855.2 of Lolium perenne. Lineage (NCBI taxonomy): Eukaryota > Viridiplantae > Streptophyta > Magnoliopsida > Poales > Poaceae > Lolium > Lolium perenne. The sequence goes on along the minus strand of NC_067249.2, from coordinate 109,538,102 downwards.
GCTCCAATATGACATCCGGCGCCTCAGCTCTATTCCCAACTCCCAAGGCCGTGCCAGTAAAGTACAGAGGTGGATGCACGGCAGGTTAGAAGGATGTGGGAAATGCAGGTCGCAAATTTTCAATTGTACTTACTGAATAAAAAGCCTGTACTGCTTCTTACACATCATGTGTTCTTCCCTATATCAGAGAAATATACAACAACAATGGTAATATGTGCATGATCATCTTGATTGATTCAATCAGCAATCAAAAGGAAAACGTCAAAAAAATCAAGACCGTGCTCGTCCATGGAGGTCAACCCAACCTCACTGCAGAGGACTCCCGTGGCAGCAGAGCTGGGGCGCCAGGGACTTGGTGTGGCTAGGAATCGTCGCTGGGGGGGCTGGCGGCCATGCGGTGACTTTGAGGGGTAAAGCATCGTCACTCAGAAATACAAATGGGGTTGGGAGGAGCTGGCGGCGTCAGTTGCTGGAGAGGCGATGACGTTGGTTGAACGGGACGGGGCGGCGGTGGTTGAGGGGTCGGGGCGGTTGCCGGTTGCGCGGCGAGTGGACCAGCGTGACGTCAACATTGCTAGCTTGTCGCAACGCGGCAAGAAGCAAGATTAGTAGTAGAAAATACAAAGTACGGAACAAGTATCATCTACTATTCCAAAGAGAAAGGAGTGGCTATCTTTGGCTAGATCAAATCACTGAGGAAAACAAACAAGCTTGCACTTCCGTTGAGTTGCAGCTGCAAAGGTACGTCCAAGATAGAGATGCATTATGATCTGTCAGTACTAAACTGAATAATACGCGCAAGAAAAATTGAATGCATTAGGATCTGTCACTACTGAACTGAATAATACGCACAAGATCCTGCTTTTCCTAAATCAATATTGGTTGCATTTTCTTACACAATTGGTTGCAAGTGCTTAATCATGTGCCCCGCGCTGCGGCCAAACGTCATAGTTCAGAAAAAATAACCATAGGAGCAACAAGTCGCCATGGGGAGGCGCTGAGTCTGAGTCTGAGTGAGCCGGGCACCGTACCGAGGTGTACTGCTACACCCGCGTCCGCCGAGCGGCGAGGGAGCGCTGCTGCCAGCAGAGGCCGTGGCAGGAGAATGGCGTGATATGCTCTAGTGAACGCACCTCCAAATTTCTTCTTACATGTACTTCTTTTCTCAGTAAACATGTGCTGCAGAACGCAGTCGATTTTTGCAGCAAAAGCAAAAGCCCAGCTCGTGGACTCACGGTCGTGGCCGCCCGCGCCCAGGCACCACCGTAGGGAGGAAAGGGATGCGGGGCATCGCCGTAGGGAGAAACACTGCGAGCCCGCACGGCGTGACGCATGAAGGGCTCGTGGTCAGGAGATCGACCTTGGGATGGAGGAGGCATGGGCGGCCCCGCCGGGTGCTGCCGGACCTTCCGGAGGCGATGCACGGAACTCCCATTGGTGGCGCGCGAAATACTCTGCGGTGGGGCAGGAGGACAGCGGGGAAGCGCGGCGGTCAGATAACCATGGGGCGGCCATGGCGGTAGCAACTAGGGCGGCGGCGCGAGAACTCTGGGGCGGTAGTTGCAGTAGCACCACGGGCGGCGGTAGCGGGAGAACCGAGGGCTGCGCCGGTGGCGCGGCGCGGTGCGGAAGCTCGGAGGGCCATGGCGGCAGAGGAATTGGGGGAGGTTGGGGAAGAACCAGTCGGGTTGAGTCCTGTGGAGAGATAGTGCGGGAGGTGGGGTTTTTTTCCCCGCTCAGTCGGATCCTTATAGGGTTGGGTGGTGCTCAGAATAATATTATGATCACCGGTTGCAAAATAGTGCGACCCTATATATACTAGCAAAATACCCGTGCGTTGCAACGGGTCTAAAATAAGTCAATACATCACTCATAATTCTAGAAATATCATAATATGTTAACAAGAAACTTAGCCATAGTTTACTCCATCCTTGTAGCTCTCTTTTATTGGACGGAAAGAGATCATCTAACGTTTAGGAGGGAAATCAGGTAAGCTACATCCCTCTAACTTTACTTCTTCCCATCCATATGATTAACATAATTTTGACAAAGTTAACTTGCACAATATATATGCGTGGTATCTATTTACTATCAATCAAAATTATGATTGACTTTTTGTTTTACTTTTGAAGATTTATATGCAAAGTAACCATCTACGATAATCTGATACGGTAAAGTTTAAACAGTATTTCCTACATGACTTTGCCTCTTCATTTTACTGAGTATGTAGCTTAGCTGACTTTCCTCTTTAACGTTAGAGGATCTGGTTCCTTATTGTACTTCGATGATCTTTTAATGTTAGATCACCATTAGCACCAATGTTGCTCGGCAAAGCCATATCACAAGGGACATGTACCGAACTACAAAGAGCAATGTTAATTTTTTTAGAATGTGCTAAATCAAATCCATTAAAACATATCACAATGATAAATATTTGAAGGTAGTATAATGCAGTCCAAAACATTATTAGCATTACTCATAGTATTTGGCATCATATACAGTACCAAAATTTGTTGTTGACAAGGTAGGTTGTGTACAAAAGTAATGCACGTATGATGCATCAGATCTGTACGAAGCATGAAAACACTGCTGTAGACCCAGGTATCCACATTTACTTTTTTGTTTCCACATCTCATCAATCATTCTTGTAACACAGATTTTGGTGAAGCATCGGATGCAGCTTAGATAAATGTCAAGTAAAACAACAAATTAGGTACCTGTGTCGAGGACGCCGCCGCTAGTTTTCTTGCAGCCATCGATAGGAGTTACTTGCATACACGAGCTAGCTAATCTATCACGCTGTCGCTGGATGCCAGTGTTAATCTGCCGGTCCTTGCTACAAAAATTGGCAATCATTGCTGACACGTTGGAAAGTGAGGATTGCATTTTGCTGCTGATGGAAATTCAACGAGCACTCGCATCTTATAGAGTCCACCACACTGCCGTGTATACATTTGCCACTGCGTGCCCTGCCTTGGCCGAACGAGGAAAATGAAGGTGAGCCGCGGCTTTGCCGTGCTCCGATACTTTCTGGCTCTTGGACGCCGGAAAGGTCCAGCCGGACGCTCGTGTGTGTGACTGCCAGCGGGAGGCGGCCATCGAGCTTCAGACCTAAATACAGATGCGACACGACGATCCGATGAGGAGCGGGACGGTCGAGCATATTATACAGTATATAGAAACGTGATCTAAGTTGGGCAGCTGTTTTGGTTCGTACCTGACTCTGCTCGATTGATGTGCCAAGAAACCAAGCAAGAACTGCGTGCCCTGCCTTGGCCGAACGAGGAAAATGAAGGTGAGCCGCGGCTTTGCCGTGCTCCGATACTTTCTGGCTCTTGGACGCCGGAAAGGTCCAGCCGGACGCTCGTGTGTGTGACTGCCAGCGGGAGGCGGCCATCGAGCTTCAGACCTAAATACAGATGCGACACGACGATCCGATGAGGAGCGGGACGGTCGAGCATATTATACAGTATATAGAAACGTGATCTAAGTTGGGCAGCTGTTTTGGTTCGTACCTGACTCTGCTCGATTGATGTGCCAAGAAACCAAGCAAGAACCGATTGGGCCAGGCCCATCAGGAGCGATGCACGACGGACATACGCTCGGATCTAGGTCGTGACGTACCATCGTATTTAATAGTAAATATATATATATATATATATAGCCCAACTATTCTTGAAACCCCCTTAAGAGGGGTTCTAGAATAGCTATTCTCGAACCCCCTTTTCCCGCTTACCTTCTTATCCCGACCCGGCCGAAACCCACCCGAATGAACCGGCCGACCCAGCCCAAAAACCACCTAGGCGAACTTCGCCCTTATCCACCACCACGCTCGCCCCCCGCACTTCCCCGCCTCCTGCTTCCTGCCCCGGCCGGCCACCCACCTAGCGCGCCACCGGGGGTCCCCCACCTCCTCCGCGCGCCGCCGGGAGAGCCCCCATCTCCTCCGCGCCACCGGGAGATCCCCCACCTCCTCCGCGCGCCGCCGGGACGGCCCCACCTCCTCCACGCGCTGCCGGGAGGGCCCCGACCTCCTCCTCGCGCCGCCGAGAGGCCCCCCACCTCCTCCGCGCGCCGCCGGGAGGGCCCTCACCTCCTCCTCGCGCCGCCCCGCCCCGCCCCATTTTCTTCCTTGGCCGGTGCCGCACCTCCCCGCCCCACCTTCTTCTTTCCCCGACGCTGGGAAGCCCCACCCCACCTTCTTCCTTCGTCGGCGCCCCGTCTCCCCGCCTCACCTTCTTCCTATGCGAGTGCGGCCGTGGACTACCAGGAGTGTCTGGTGCCCCGGCCTTCCCTCCGTGAACCCGTTAACCTGCATCGATGCGAGTCCGGCGACGCCCAACCAGGGAGTTCACATGCATATCCACGAGATTTCACACACGCGCCCGCCCTCCATCGACCATTTTTTGAGATGTAATTTTTTCTCTTCTTGTTCTTGAATAGTGGTCAGATTCATATAGCAAAAAATCATAGTGATGTGCTTGCTTTTGTTCTATTTCAGTTGTGCAATCCGAAATTCTTGAGCAGACTGTACTGTATCACGGTACTCTGAATTTAGCTAGTGAGTTAACTTCTAAAAAATAGTAGTTGTAACACATGTTCTGAAGTTCAAAATTTCAGTTTGTTTGGTAGAAACAGTTCCAATCGGACATGCTTAATTTGTTAATAGAACATAGTGCTACTTGTAGTTCACTTCTCCTAATTCATGAAGTTCACATATATTTTTACTTGATTATTTAGTTCATCCATTGTTCATTTTTTCCCGCAAAAAAGGTTCAATTCACCCATGAGGAAAACATTCAATTTTGTTGTCTGCTCCTCCAGTAGCCTAGTTATTTTTTCATAGTAATAGCCTAGTTGTTTTTTCATATTCAAAACTACTCTAGGAAGCTCCCTGCATTACCTTCTTGATGCACATATACGAGAGTACTGATGTGAATAACTAACTGCCCTCTTGCTAAATCAATATTTATCTTGTTCCATCAAAGTCTAGCATGGCTTGTGTTTATGAAAAATTAACCGAACTGTGTAGAGGGTGTTGCTTTACACTCATATTTTGTGCAAAATGGTTTTTTTCTTAATCCAAAGATGGTGCATTGTTTGCTCATAAAATGGTTAATTGGAAGTCTAGTAAAATGGACCTGCTCATATACCTGAGTGCAACATCAACGGTTCTCTTGGTTATTTGTAGCAGGCCGATTAGGCCCAAAAGCGAGTTCACTTTATTTTTTAGGAAGTAACACATTTAAATTCGAGAAAAGGTTTTGCATAAGTTCAATCTTTCATGTCTGAAAGTTCACTCTTTCTTGACAGTGAAATTGTTTTTAGCCAAACCTGTTTTGAACACTAAACTTTAATTTAGAGCTAACATGTTGCTTGTTGGTGTAGGCCCAGTACTAAATGCATGTTGCTGAAAGTGGAGGCGCTCAAAGCTGGGATGCTTCTAGTTTATGAAAATAACAGTAATGTTGGTGGGTCAATCATTCGGGATATTGATGCTGCGTCTAGGCCTTCGGTTCCTCCATCGCTGCAAAGCAAGGTCAGATCAGTTTCTTGGCCACCGCGGGTCTGAATAGTGCACCGCCCTCTCTCACTGTCTTGCTTCCCAGGTATGAACTTCCCAGGTCCTGTGAAGCACATTGCCACGGATGGCGATGTGAACTGTTCTGTGCACTTGTCCGAGATAATTTATGTTACATTCTACCATCTATACAATGTCAGTTAGGTCGTTCTCTGTTTGTTGGGGAGGCCCACCCCATTTTGTTGAGAAGTTCATATTTACCTTTTTCTGTTCAGAGTAGTTAACATTGAAGTTCACTTGGTTCGCACGGGCAATTCGCTTTAAATGTTTATTTCATCCATGATTAAATTCACTTTTACTTTTTTTGTCTGTGCGCTTTACACTGCCATGTAATTAATTGCTCTAGTTTCTCGACATATAAGCTTCACTGTGATTTTGTCTGAACCATTCTTAAAATAGGAAGTGCACCCTCCCTTGGCTCCACCATGCTCGGAACAGCCGCAGGAGTCCACCCGTCACTGCCCAGGAGTCCACTAGCGCGGGATCAACTAGCTGCACCCATCCCCCTTCCCTGGCTCGAGCCTCCTAGAGTTCGCCATTAGCCACCGGGGAGTCCACCCCATGTCCACAAGTTCTTTTCTTACAGATTGCGTGTATTTTTGTTAGGAGTTGTATTGAAAAAATACACTAAATGGAAAACTTTCGTCTAGGGAAGTGCACATTTATCAGTATTTGCTAGCAGTACATTACTCTGTGTCAGGGAAGTTCGCTTCGTGCATCCGGGATGTTAAAAATGTTTGTTTGCTTCGACTTCACTCCGAACATGCCAAGCGTTTGATTTGTCATTCTAGAAGTTCATTTCATTTTCTTGAGTCTGAAACTGCTGACTGCTGTTTATGTCGATTGTGAACTGCAAGCTGCAGCTAGGATACTAGTTCTGTAATTAATAAAGATCACAAGAAATCCAAGTATTCTGCTGAATTTGAAACTTTGAATTACTCTAGCTTGGCTGATTGTTTTGGTAGTTTTGCATGTGATTCTTGAAAATGAAGTTCAGAAATTAAGCTTAAGAAAACTTCACAAATGGTAGCTGTAACACATGTTCTGAAGTTCATTTTTTACTTGTCGCGGAGTTCGTTTCATGGGTGCTGCTATTACTGATGTGTGGCTGATGTCTACGTTCCCCCTCCTTTCCTGTAGACAGTGTTGGGCCTCCAAGAGCAGAGGTTTGTAGAACAGCAGCAAGTTTTCCCTTAAGTGAATCACCCAAGGTTTATCGAACTCAGGGAGGAAGAGGTCAAAGATATCCCTCTTATGCAACCCTGCAACCACAAAGCAAGAAGTCTCTTGTGTCCCCAACACACCTAATAGGTGCACTAGTTCAGCGAAGAGATAGTGAAATACAGGTGGTATGAATATATATGAGCAGTAGCAACGGTGCCAGGAAATAGCTTGATGGTGTGTAGTTGATGGTGGTAGTATTGCAGCAGTAGTAACACAGTAAAACAGTAAACAAGCAGTAGTAACTCAGCAGTATTTAGGAACAAGGCCTAGGGATTACACTTTCACTAGTGGACACTCTCAACATTGATCACATAACAGAATAGATAAATGCATACTCTACACTTTTGTTGGATGATGAACGCATTCGTAGGATTACACGAACCCTCAATGCCGGAGTTAACAAGCTCCACAATTTGTTCATATTTAAGTAACCTTATAGTGTAAGATAGATCAACATAACCAGATAGATCACATCAATACCATCATAATGATAATTAACTCCATAATCTACAAGAGATCATGATCATAGCCTACGACAAGAACCACACGGTGCACACACTAGTCACCTTTACACACGTGCAGGAGGAATAGGACTACTTTAATAACATCACTAGAGTAGCACATAGATGAATTGTGATACAAAACTCATATGAATCTCAATCATGTAAAGCAGCTCATGAGATCATTGTATTGAAGTACATGGAGAGAGATTAACCACATAGCTACCGGTACAGCCCCGAGCCTCGATGGAGAACTACTCCCTCCTCATGGGAGCAGCAGCGGTGATGAAGATGGCGGTGGAGATGGCAGCGGTGTCGATGGAGAAGCCTTCCGGGGGCACTTCCCCGTCCCGGCAGCGTGCCGGAACAGAGACTCCTGTCCCCCAGATCTTGGCGTCGCGATGGCGGCGGCTCTGGAAGGTTTCTGTGGTTTTCGCCCAACGTATCAGGGTTTTCGATCCAGGGGCTTTATATAGGCGAAGAGGCGGCGCAGGAGGGCTTCTGGGGGGCCCACACCATAGGGCGGCGTGGCCCCCCTCTGGCCGCGCCAGGGTGTGGTGTGGGGCCCCCAGGGCTCCCCTCTGGCGGCTCTCGGGTGTTCTGGATGGTTCCGGGAAAAATAGGAACCTGGGCGTTGATTTCGTCCGATTCCGAGAATATTTCGTTACTAGGATTTCTGAAACCAAAAACAGCAGTAAAACAGAACCGGCACTTCGGCATCTTGTTAATAGGTTAGTTCCAGAAAATGCACGAATATGACATAAAGTGTGCATAAAACATGTAGATAACATCAATAATGTGGCATGGAACATAAGAAATTATCGATACGTCGGAGACGTATCAGCATCCCCAAGCTTAGTTCTGCTCGTCCCGAGCAGGTAAAACGATAACACAGATAATTTCTGGAGTGACATGCCATCATAAACTTGATCGTACTATTTGTAAAGCATATGTAGTGAATGCAGCGATCAAAACAATGGTAATGACATGAGTAAACAACTGAATCATAAAGCAAAGACTTTTCATGAATAGCACTTCAAGACAAGCATCAATAAGTCTTGCATAAGAGTTAACTCATAAAGCAATAATTCAAAGTAAAGGCATTGAAGCAACACAAAAGAAGATTAAGTTTCAGCGGTTGCTTTCAACTTGTAACATGTATATCTCATGGATATTGTCAACATAGAGTAACATAATAAGTGCAATAAGCAAGTATGTAGGAATCAATGCACAGTTCACACAAGTGTTTGCTTCTTGAGGTGGAGAGAAATAGGTGAACTGACTCAACATTGAAAAGTAGAAGAATGGTCCTCCATAGAGGAAAAGCATCGATTGCTATATTTGTGCTAGAGCTTTGATTTTGAAAACATGAAACAATTTTGTCAACGGTAGTAATAAAGCATATGCATCATGTAAATTATATCTTATAAGTTGCAAGCCTCATGCATAGTGTACTAATAGTGCCCGCACCTTGTCCTAATTAGCTTGGACTACCGGATCATCACAATGCACTGTTTTTACCAAGTGTCACAAAGGGGTACCTCTATGCCGCCTGTACAAAGGTCTAAGGAGAAAGCTCGCATTGGATTTCTCGCTATTGATTATTCTTCAACTTAGACATCCATACCGGGACAACATAGACAACAGATAATGGACTCCTCTTTTATGCATAAGCATGTAACAACAATTAATAATTTTCTCATTTGAGATTGAGGATATATGTCCAAAACTGAAACTTCCACCATGGATCATGGCTTTAGTTAGCGGCCCAATGTTCTTCTCTAACATATGCATGCTTAACCATAAGGTGGTAGATCGCTCTTACTTCAGACAAGACGAACATGCATAGCAACTCACATGATATTCAACAAAGAGTAGTTGATGGCGTCCCCAGTAAACATGGTTATCGCATAACAAGCAACTTAATAAGAGATAAAGTGCATAATTACATATTCAATACCACAATAGTTTTTAAGCTATTTGTCCCATGAGCTATATATTGCAAAGGTGAATGATGGAATTTTAAAGGTAGCACTCAAGCAATATACTTTGGAATGGCGGAAAATACCATGTAGTAGGTAGGTATGGTGGACACAAATGGCATAGTGGTTGGCTCAAGTATTTTGGATGCATGAGAAGTATTCCCTCTCGATACAAGGTTTAGGCTAGCAAGGTTTATTTAAAACAAACACAAGGATGAACCGGTGCAGCAAAACTCACATAAAAGACATATTGAAAACATTATAAGACTCTACACCGTCTTCCTTGTTGTTCAAACTCAATACTAGAAATTATCTAGACCTTAGAGAAACCAAATATGCAAACCAAATTTTAGCATGCTCTATGTATTTCTTCATTAATGGGTGCAAAGCATATGATGCAAGAGCTTAATCATGAGCACAACAATTGCCAAGTATCACATTACCCAAAACATTTATAGCAATTACTACATGTATCATTTTCCAATTCCAACCATATAACAATTTAACAAAGGAGAAACTTCGCCATGAATACTATGAGTAGAAACCAAGGACATACTTGTCCATATGCTACAGCGGAGCGTGTCTCTCTCCCACACAAGCATGATGTAATCCAATTTATTCAAACACAAACAAAAACAAAAACAAACAGACGCTCCAAGAAAAAGCACATAAGATGTGATGGAATAAAAATATAGTTTCAGGGGAGGAACCTGATAATGTTGTCGATGAAGAAGGGGATGCCTTGGGCATCCCCAAGCTTAGACGCTTGAGTCTTCTTGATATATGCAGGGGTGAACCACCGGGGCATCCCCAAGCTTAGAGCTTTCACTCTCCTTGATCATGTTGCATCATACTCCTCTCTTGATCCTTGAAAACTTCCTCCACACCAAACTCGAAACAACTCATTAGAGGGTTAGTGCACAATATAAATTGACATATTCAGAGGTGACACAATCATTCTTAACACTTCTGGACATTGCATAATGCTACTGGACATTAGTGGATCAAAGAAATTCATCCAACATAGCAAAAGAGGCAATGCGAAATAAAAGGCAGAATCTGTCAAAACAGAACAGTTCGTATTGACGAATTTTAAAATGGCACCAGACTTGCTCAAATGAAAATGCTCAAATTGAATGAAAGTTGCGTACATATCTGAGGATCATGCACGTAAATTGGCTTAATTTTCTGAGCTACCTACAGGGAGGTGGACCCAGATTCATGACAGCAAAGAAATCTGGAACTGCGCAGTAATCCAAATCTAGTACTTACTTTTCTATCAACGGCTTTACTTGGCACAACAAAACACAAAACTAAGATAAGGAGAGGTTGCTACAGTAGTAAACAACTTCCAAGACACAAATATAAAACAAAGTACTGTAGCAAAATAACACATGGGTTATCTCCCAAGAAGTTCTTTCTTTATAGCCATTAAGATGGGCTCAGCAGTTTAATGATGCACTCATAAGAAATAGTATTTGAAGCAAAAGAGAGCATCAAGAGGCAAATTCAAAACACATTTAAGTCTAACATGCTTCCTATGCAAAGGAATCTTGTAAATAAACAAGTTCATGAAGAGCAAAGTAACAAGCATAGGAAGATAAAACAAGTGTAGCTTCAAAAATTTCAGCACATAGAGAGGTGTTTTAGTAACATGAAAATTTCTACAACCATATTTTCCTCTCTCATAATAACTTTCAGTAGCAACATTAGCAAACTCAACAATATAACTATCACATAAAGCATTCTTATCATGAGTCTCATGCATAAAATTATTACTCTCCACATAGGCATAATCAATTTTATTAGTTGTAGTGGGAGCAAATTCAACAAAGTAGCTATCATTATTATTCTCATCAAGTGTAGGAGGCATAGTATAATCACAACAAAATTTACTCTCCATAGTAGGTGGCACCAAAAGACCACTATCATTATAATCATCATAAATAGGAGGCAAAGTATCATCAAAGAAAATTTTCTCCTCAATGCTTGGGGGACTAAAAAGATCATGCTCATCAAAACCAGCTTCCCCAAGATTAGAATTTTCCATATCATTAGCAACAATAGTGTTCAAAGCATTCATATTAATAACATTCCCATTAGCATGCATATAAAGTTCCATGGGTTTTTTAATTCTCTCTTCAAACACATCATGTCCTAATTCAAGATAAAGTTCATAAAGATCTCTCATATTTTTGTTGTTTTCCATTATGCCTAACTAGTGTAAACAAGAAACAAAAAGATGCAATTGCAGGATCTAAAGGAAATAGCTTCGAGCACAAACACAATGGCGCTAGAAAAGTACTTTACCTAGAACCGAAGTATGAGTGCCTTTTACCTTTCCTCCCCGGCAACGGCGCCAGAAAAGTGCTTGAGGTCTACGTTCCCCCTCCTTTCCTGTAGACAGTGTTGGGCCTCCAAGAGCAGAGGTTTGTAGAACAGCAGCAAGTTTTCCCTTAAGTGAATCACCCAAGGTTTATCGAACTCAGGGAGGAAGAGGTCAAAGATATCCCTCTTATGCAACCCTGCAACCACAAAGCAAGAAGTCTCTTGTGTCCCCAACACACCTAATAGGTGCACTAGTTCGGCGAAGAGATAGTGAAATACAGGTGGTATGAATATATATGAGCAGTAGCAACGGTGCCAGGAAATAGCTTGATGGTGTGTAGTTGATGGTGGTAGTATTGCAGCAGTAGTAACACAAGAAACAAAGAAACAAGCAGTAGTAACTCAGCAGTATTTAGGAACAAGGCCTAGGGATTACACTTTCACTAGTGGACACTCTCAACATTGATCACATAACAGAATAGATAAATGCATACTCTACACTTTTGTTGGATGATGAACGCATTGCGTAGGATTACACGAACCCTCAATGCCGGAGTTAACAAGCTCCACAATTTGTTCATATTTAAGTAACCTTATAGTGTAAGATAGATCAACATAACCAGATAGATCACATCAATACCATCATAATGATAATTAACTCCATAATCTACAAGAGATCATGATCATAGCCTACGACAAGAACCACACGGTGCACACACTAGTCACCTTTACACACGTGCAGGAGGAATAGGACTACTTTAATAACATCACTAGAGTAGCACATAGATGAATTGTGATACAAAACTCATATGAATCTCAATCATGTAAAGCAGCTCATGAGATCATTGTATTGAAGTACATGGAGAGAGATTAACCACATAGCTACCGGTACAGCCCCGAGCCTCGATGGAGAACTACTCCCTCCTCATGGGAGCAGCAGCGGTGATGAAGATGGCGGTGGAGATGGCAGCGGTGTCGATGGAGAAGCCTTCCGGGGGCACTTCCCCGTCCCGGCAGCGTGCCGGAACAGAGACTCCTGTCCCCCAGATCTTGGCGTCGCGATGGCGGCGGCTCTGGAAGGTTTCTGTGGTTTTCGCCCAACGTATCAGGGTTTTCGATCCAGGGGCTTTATATAGGCGAAGAGGCGGCGCAGGAGGGCTTCTGGGGGGCCCACACCATAGGGCGGCGCGGCCCCCCCTCTGGCCGCGCCAGGGTGTGGTGTGGGGCCCCCAGGGCTCCCCTCTGGCGGCTCTCGGGTGTTCTGGATGGTTCCGGGAAAAATAGGAACCTGGGCGTTGATTTCGTCCGATTCCGAGAATATTTCGTTACTAGGATTTCTGAAACCAAAAACAGCAGAAAACAGGAACTGGCACTTCGGCATCTTGTTAATAGGTTAGTTCCAGAAAATGCACGAATATGACATAAAGTGTGCATAAAACATGTAGATAACATCAATAATGTGGCATGGAACATAAGAAATTATCGATACGTCGGAGACGTATCAGTGGCTGATGGGAAAAAATAATAGAACTTCACATTTCTCTATTGACAAGTTCACTCTATATATTTTTAGGAGCTCGAGGAAAGCACCAGGCCGCTCTCTTTCCGTTGTCTGTCCAGTGGAGTCCATGAGAAGTTCAGATGCAGGAGCCCATTGCATCCAACGTAGTTGAGACCAAGGTCGGCCTGTTCATCTTGATAATACCCTACTTATCTTCGTATTTTGTTTGAACTACTGGAATTTTTCATCTGATTACCCTAGTCACACTATCTATCTTCTTGCTCATAATTGCATGATGAGTCACAGGCATCAAACGATAACTATCTGCACATAACCTGTTGTTGCCTTGTGTATTTTACCATCTCAGAGTCCTTAAATATGGTTCTCTAGTTGCTTCCAGTCAGCATAATCTTGTAATAAGATAATCGTACATGCTGCAAACATATACCTATGCCAGGAGGAATCTAATTTTAAAGTGTTTCTCCATTCGTTGTCCCTTTCCATGCTAATCTAAAAAGGTAAACATGTACGGGTACATGCCTTATATTGTCACGAAGTTCACTTTTACGCTCTGTGAAAGTTCACCTTATATTGTCACGAAGTTCAGTTCGTCAATTACAAGGTGAAAACCCACATGAGGTGCAACATATTAGATGGAAATTGATTTTTACCTCTTTCTTTGATCTATAATTTCTATTTTCTCCGCCTGTCTTTGCTTTACTAAAAATCTTTGTAAAAATTGAGGTCAATCCAGTCCCTATGTACTGCACCTTCGCCTCAACCTCCTAGGTGCGCTGCTCTGACCAGAGGCGCTACTACAAGAACAGGAATGCCTGAACTTCTTCAGCTATTTTTCTGAATTTCCTTGTTGCGGCAATCAGAACAAACACAAACATAAATGTTTCTGACACTTTCTTTTTAATTTTTAGAAAGTTCATCCATTGGGCTAACATAGTGCGCTTGTTTATTTAGTTCTTTGATAATGAAAAAATTGTCGCAGTTCGGTCTTATTGGAGAGATAGTTCACTTTATTTTTGAGAAAAAGTTTAATTGGTCTAGAGCGGACAATTCATTTTTTCGGCAAAAAAATGGTTCAATTCACCCACGAGGAAAAACGTTCGCATTGCCCTCTAGCTAAATCTGTAGTTATCTTGTTGCATCCAAGTCCAGCATGGCTTGTGTTTATGAAATATTAACCAAAATGTGTAAAAGAGTGTTGTTGCACACTCATATTTTGTTCAAAATGGTTTGTTTCTTAATCCGAAGATGGTGCACTGTTTGCTCATATATGGTTAGTTGGAAGTCCAGGAAAATGGACCTTCTCATATTCCTGAGTGCAGCATTGAGCGGTCCTCTTGGTTATTTATAGCAGTCGGATTAGAACCAATAGGGAGTTCACTTTATTTTTTTAGGCAGTAATTCATTCAGTTGTGACAGTATGCTTGCATCTTTATGGAAGTTCAATTCTATTGCTGGCAACATACGTGTTTTCTGAAATAAATCTGTTTCATGATGTTCTTATATATTATTATTAGGATCTGCATCTCATATTTTCACAAGGGTCATTTAATTTCCTGGAAATTCAACATTGTATGTCGAGAAAAGGTTTTTCAAAAGTTCACTCTTGAATGTCTCGAAGTTCGCTCTTTCTTGACAGTGGGTTTGATTTTGTCTGTAGCGAAAACTGTTCTGAACACTGAACTTTAATTTAGAGCTAAGATGTTGCTTGTTGGTGCAGGCCCAATACTAAATGCATGCTGCCAAAATGGAGGCGCTGAAAGCTAGGATGCTTCTAGTTTATGAAAATCACAATATTATTGCTTGCGAATATACTTATTTACTATGGTTATACATTTTCAGCAAAGCTGACTGTTTTCATTTGTGTTATAGATACAAACCCAGACCTTGGCCATCTGATCGAGTATATTTTCCTTGATCTGGATGCACCTGCTGTGTGCGAATACTGTGACCTTCGCTTGGTTCAAGACTACCATCAGTAAGTATAAAAAATATTGTACTTTATCAGAGCAGAAATTCAGAAGTAACCGCATGCTTATTTGGGTCACAATGCCTGTGAGTGTATTGTGTATCACGCTTGATGGCAGAATGTTAACTGTGACTATCATTGTACTTCACATTTGTGTTCAATCAGTGTATTTTCTGATGTTTGCCCTTATTATCCTGTGAAGTTCAGTTCGGTGTTGCCTGTCTCTGGCACTTGGTGAAGTGAACACAGACTGGTGTGGCGCTTGTTCCTCCATGGTTTCTCCCTTTGTGTGTATGATCTTTCAATCTTTCTCTTATCTTCATGTACTACTAGTACTCTAATTATTGTTCTCTGATGTTGTCTTCTTGAGAAACTAGTACTAGATGAAATACATGTATTTAATGTGATGTGTGCCTAATAGGAAACTAAAAGCAGAAGTTCACTTCTTTTTGTTGACAAGTTCACTTTTAATCTTTTGCGAGTTCGCATCTCTTGCTACTTATTTATTTAGTTCATCCATTGGGTTTTGATAGTGGAATTTTTTGTCGAAGTTCAGTTTTATTGACGGGAGAGTTCATTTTAGTTTTGAGACATTTGATAATCTGATATGACTGTATATATGCAAGAAGATAATTCAAATATTGCAGTTACACTTATTTGTTTTTGATATAGTGAATGATAATATTTATCTTTATGACTGATGCAACACAGCTACATTATTCTGGAATGTTAATGTTTTCTTTTAATAGTTCGTCTAATAGGTCAGAAATTGGAACTTCTTTTAAATCCGCTGCCCCCATGGAACAGTTCACGTACACTGACGCCTTTATGGCGCCAGGTCCTGCAGCGCCCATGTAGCTCCACCGTGAAGCCCCCCTCTCAACAACAGGAGTCCTGATGTGTAGAAGTCCACCACATCCATGGACAGGTACCATTGTGATTGTTCTGTTATATTTCACTACATGGTGATATTATTTGGTCTCTAAAGTCTGTTACTTCACTGCCAAGAGAAGTTCACTCCTCAGTCTAAAAAACAGTTCACTACATTAAAAAAATTAAAAAGATATTCCCTATGTGAAAAGGCTGACAAGAAAATGACGTACCTGTAGTTCACTTGGAATGTCTCCATAGTTCACCTTGTAATGCCCAGAATACAGTTCACATTTAATTGTCCTAAACTTCCATGTGAAGTTTACTCTTTATTGTCCAGAAGTGATGGACGTTCACTTATTTTTTCCATGAAATTTTCGCAAGAAGTTCACTCCGCCTAATTTTTTGGGGTGTGGAACATAATAATCAAAATTAACCTATTGAGAATTTAGTTAATTTTGGTAGTTCACTTCGAAACATGAAGGAAGTCTACTTTGTACCAGGTGGAAGACCACATTATGCATCATCAAAATGGTTCTTTGAAGTAAAATAAATAAAACAGAAGTTCACCCAAGTACACATTGTGAAGTTCCTTTTTATCACAGAAAGTGTCATGTGTACACTATTGTATTTTTCATATCATATCCTATGGTAGATCAATCTAACTGAGCAGTGTTGTAGTATATCCTGTAGCATGTATGTTATTGGTGTTTTCTAATGCAATTTCTTTCCTTTTACCACTTCTGATGTGTAGTGATAATAAAAAATAGTACACTGTTGTTGACATTCAGTTTGTTGTACTTTATATATGACATTTATTGGTGAGAACTCGCAGTATGCTCGGCAATGTGCAAAGAAACGAGCCACCGCGATAGTTTACAAGCACTGCCGCTGGGAGTTCACAAGCACTACCGCTGGGAGTCCATCATTGCCGGTCTTCTGCTCTGAACCTCCCTGAGTGCCGTTCTGAACCTGATCCGGTTATTCACATTATTATTAGGGTCGAGTTCACTTTCTATATTTTGACAGTTCTTTAGCTTGAACTGGATGTAGAGCACCAAAAGGGTTCACTGGGCATCCCCTGGAAGCTTGTTGTGCGCGGACAGGAAGTCCACCAGCACATACCCTAGCAGTCCTGTGCGCGCGGCCGGGGATTAAAACAGCAACTTGCTGAAGTGCTACTGTGTCACCGTGGCTCAAATGGTTGCATCATTCATCTTGTCACCGTAGCTCCATGATCGCATGCCTTTGAGAAGTTTTGTAGCATTTTTCCTCCGTGAAGTGTTACTGTGTCTGACTTTCACTTTTGACTTTTGCCTTTAACTCTGATTACTTGTAATAATTTGGGGAAATGAATAACATGTACTTGTGTTGATGTGTAATAGAAAAAAATAAGAAGTTCATTTTTATTTACGTTGAAAGTTCAATTTTGTTTTACGGAAGTTAGTGCCATATGTGTTGGCAATTTTAGTTAAAAGCGCACAATAAAAAAAAATCAAAATTGCATCGTGCAAGTTGAGAAGTCCTCTTCAATTAACCGAATAGTTCAATTCCACTCACCTTTTATTCTTGGCAAAAGTTCACTTTTCTGATCTTGACAGTTCAGTCTTATTCGATGCATAGTATCAGTTAAAAGTAAGTTCTAAAGTGCACTTTGTTCGTATGAGAAATTCACTTTACATGAACAGCGGTAGTTCATTTATTCTTGGCCAAAGAATTCAATTCATCTTTTAACTGAAAGTTCACTTTGAAAGTTAACTTTGTCGACCTTCATTTTGTAACGGGCGCGAAAGTTCATTATTTATTCCTTATTTAAAATTGAAAAAAATTCATTTCTTTATTTTATTAATTTAGTATCCAGAAGAAGTAGTCTTTCTTTGATCCATATCTTATTTAATTCATAATCTTATTTCACTTTGAACCATGTAGGAAGTTCATTTTGAACATAGCTGAAACTTTATACCGCGATCGGAAGTTCACTAACAGATATCGGGAAGTCCACTTCCATATTCGAGCACCTCATACACTCTGTTTTTCTGGACGGAAATCATACGCATAGAAATCGTCCGTACAACCTCCGATTGCGCAAATTGACCAACTCAACGTACAATTAGCACTAATATAACTCTACTAATACTCCAACATATCGCAATGCCACACCTAATCAATCTAGATGAGCCAATTTCGAAATGTTCTTGTGTCGGCGTTATCTTCACTTTTATGTATTTCTGAAATTAAACTAAAACCATTTAGAATTTGCAAAAACATTCAACATGAAAAAGATTCGCCTAATCAATATCTTTTCAACGCAATATTATTTGGAACATTCCGATAAGTGGTTCGTAAATAAGCCCCAAAAACAGTTTGAAAAACCGAGAAAGTTCGAAAAACGTAATCACATATTTTCAAATCTGCTCTTAAACTATAAAGAATTTAGAAAAGTGTTCTGCATGAAAAAGGTGCGCCTAGTCAGCACCTTTCCAATGGCATATCATACGCATCATTCCGATAAACGGTTTGAAAACTGGAAACCCAAAACTGTACAGAAATAGGGAAATCCGCGAAAACGTTGTTTTGTATATTTCAAATTAGTTTTAATGAATATAGAATTTGGGAAAACAATGAACACGAAAAAGTTGCGAAATTTCCGTGCGAATCCAACGGTATATTATACGCATCAATCCGATAAGCGGTTTGAAAATCATCATGAAAATACTGTTCGCACGAACATGCAATTCTGGTATTCCGTCGAGAAGTTCACTAGGAAACACCCGGAAGTTCAGAAAGGTTATTCTCGAACCGGTTCGAGAATAGCAGACCTATATATATATATATATATATAGGGTCGCACTATTCTGAAACCGGTGCTCAGAATATTATTCTGAGCACCACGCGACCCCATATAGACGCGATGCGAGCGGGAGAAAATAGGGAAAGAAAACCCACCGAACAGGCCCCGCCACGAACAGTGGAGTCATCCACCACCAACCTCATCTGATCATCTCCCCGTCGTAATCACCGCCGCCGGAAGCTCCCGCCACCCTCGCCGCCTCCCCGAGAATCTCCACTCGCCGATGCATAGTTTCTCACGGCGCCGCCGGCCCCGGGTGCTCCCTTCGTCGCCACCCAGATTCCCGTGTATCCGCGCCGCCGCCTTTTCCTCGTGGACCTCCACCGCTGGCAGCTCCTGCCTCCATCGCCGTCTCCCTGGGAAGATCCGCTCGCTGATGCCCCGTTTCTCACAGCGCCGCCGGCCATGGGTGCTCCCTTCGTTGCGTCCCTGTTTCCCCATGGATCCCTGCCGCCGCCCTTTCCTCGTGGATCTCCGCCGCCGGGCCGAGATGGGCTCCAAACCACGCGCTAGGTCGATTTCCCCATCCACGCCGACCTTGGCTGCTCCTCAGCCGCCACACCACCGGACCTGGCTCCCCATCCTTGACGCTACACCTGGTCCCCGCTCTCGTCGACAGCGCTCCCCGCCTCCATGCCGCAGAAACTCGCGCCTGGCTTGCCGTTCAACGCTGCTGGAGCTACCAGTTCTTGGCGCTACAGAGTTCAGGGTGGGGTGAAGGAGATGGCCCGACAATCCTCCAAGAGACCGCCCAGCTCTCTGAATTTTTTCTATGCGCTACTAGGCAGTACATGCAAGTTAAGTAGAAAAGTCCAACCACACGATTGGAAGTAAGTGCGAGTGCCATGTTTTTGATTATGCAGAGGCCTTGGATTGGAACTATTATTAGTCTGTTTTTGTATATACATTTATTGCGTCCTATGATCGATTTTGCAGCGTTTGAATCTCTGCTGCCCCATTTGATACATCATCGCCAAAACTGCAGATCGTTTCCTTATGTTTTCTGAACCACTGTGTTCTGCATTTTTGTTTGACACAACACTAGAGTACTAGTTCCTCTAGTAACACTAAAAGTTCAATGTTCTTGTGCCGGAAGAGCAATATTACAGTAACGAGCAGTGTAGTTGACCATTAGCACAAAATGTAGCCATTTCGCATGTGTTAGCAGTACAAAGGAAGCACACTTATTGGTTAGCGGAATTAGGGATGAATTCCTGGCGTCATGTATTTATACCTCGTATGATTAAGTTTATTTGTACGTATTGGTAAGTCTTCAACCTTTTTGTTCGTGTGACTACAAAAAGCAAAGAACAAATGTCGGGCGTCCCCACACACCACCGACGTAGCCCCTCGACGGGATTCCCCCATACCTCCTCGACGCCGACGGCTCTTCAGCTAGCCCGCCCTTCAACGGGTTTCTCCAGAACAACAAGCCGTAGTTGTCCTTGATGTTTCAGTTTTCTAGTATCTTTCTGTTATGGTTCTATTCGAGTGTATCTTGTTTGGATATGAACCTGCTGCAGTAAAAGTGTAATAAGAATTAATTGCAGTGAAGTTAGGGAGATTAAATAAGTACGCAATTATGTTGAAATTTCTCTGTTTCGGCGGTCAACTTGAATATAGGGCCAGTAGACACATCCGAAAGTGCTCCTTGCGATTAGAGAAGTTCAGGAAAAAATGGTTATGTAAGAGCATATTGACCGGCGCGCTCCATTGCAACCCTCATAGCCCTAATGAGGCTAGTCGACATTGTTTTTGGGCTCACACCAGCGTTCCCTAAAAGTAGCCGGCGGTTCATATTGAACTTCAGAAGAAGAAAAATATAGCATGATTCTTGAACATGTTGAATCGAAATTTATTTACATTCTTGTAGGAATAATTTAATTGTATGTTTGTATTATTGTGTGAAACTATTTATGTGTTTGAGCATGGTAATATTTCTTGAATTTTTGTTTAAAATATGCAAAAATTGCAAACTTCATGAGAAAAAGAATTCCATTTTTTCTGAGGGAAGTGCCCGTAAAACACATCCCATTTTGGCTGGCGAAGTATAATACTAGTTGCAAAGTATACATAATAAATCGGAGGGAGTGCAAGTCTTTGGTTCGGAAGTACAACTATCCAGTGCCGAGAAGTGCAAAAAGGTATTCAGAAAAAGTGAAGAAAAAGGTCGCTGCCAAAGAAAAGTTCAGGTCAAGAAAACAAGACAACGTTATCTGCACAAAGCGTGCTGCCACCATAGAATAAGTGTCCTCTCCTATGATTCAGAGTGCATGTTAATTTCTTGTCCCACGGTTGAGGAACTGATGGCCGGAGGCATGTCAATTGCATGCATACTTGATATACGTATAAGGTTTTCTGCTCACAACTTGGTAAGTGTAAGGACATGTAATGCCCCGCTGGCCCTAGCCCATGTCCCGCTACCCCTCTTCCACGTGTCCCTTGTCGACAAGATCCACTTATTGTAGGAAGTACAACAAAACCGACAAAATCCAAATGTAGAATAAACAAAATAACCCCATCATCCGCGAGGAAGTTCAAATACTTGACGATGAGAAGTAAAACCATTCAACACAGGCACTACAACCAATTATTATAGGAAGTACAAGCAAACTGACAAAATCCTAACGTAGAAAAACAAAAATAATCCTGTCATACACGAGGAATTTCAAATACTGGACAATGAGAAGTAAAACCATTCGACACGAACAGTACAACCACTTGTTGTAGGAAGTCCAAGAAATCCGATAAAAATTCAAATGTAGAAGAAAACAAAATAATCTCATCATCCGCGAGGAAGTTCACATACTTAAAGCTGAGAAGTACAACAATTCGACACAAGCAGTACACTCACTTAATATAGGAAGTACAAGAAAACCGACAAAATCCAAATGTACAAAAACCAAAAAAGTCCAGTCATCCGCGAGAAGTACAAGCCATGATTCTATGAAGTACAAGAATTGACTATAGGAAGTACAAGCACTAACTACGGGAAGGAAAAAGTGTTCAAATAAAAAAAAATCGGTTTTTATGAACAGTTTCGTGAAACCATACTGAGAAGTACAACTGTATTACCCGGGAAGTACAACCTCATGTCGAGGGAAGTTCAACTCTATTCTTGCGGGGCGAAAATCTATTGCGAAAATGAAATATAACAAAAAAATCCTATCATCCGCGAGGGAGTTCAAATACTTGACGCTGAGAATTACTACCATTCAACACGAGTAGTACAACCACTTAACATAGTAAGTAAAAAAACCGACAAGATCTAAATGCACAAAAACAAAATAATCCCATCATCCGCGAGGAAGTTCGAATACTCGATGATGAGAAGTACAACCATTCAACACAGGCAGTACAACCACTTATTTAGGAACTACAAGAAAGCCGATAAAAATCCAAATATACAAAATAATCTCGTCATCCGCGAGGACGTACAAAGACTTAAAGCTAAGGAGTACAATCGTTCGACACAAGAAGTACACCCACTTATTATAGGAAGTACAAAAAACCGACAAAATCCTAATGCACAAAAAATAAAAAATAAAAATCCTCATCCGCGGGAAGTACAATCTGTGATTCTGAGAAGTACAAGCGGCACTGCAGGAAGTACAAGCGGTAACTACGGGAAGTAGACAATGTTCAGATAAAATTTATTAGTTTTTCTGAACAGCTTCGTGAAAGAGCATCAAGAAGTACAACCGCATTGCCCGAGCAGTAAAAGCTCATGTCGGCGGAAGTTCAATGCTCTGTTTTTTGCGAGGCGGAAATCTATTGTGAAAATCTCATTGTTTTGTTCACTAACCAACTCAACCATTTCCACCCAAAGCTTTATATGATAGAGTATGAGTCTAATTTCATTACCTACAACATTTCACAACAAATAAATGGATCTAATCCATCGAATTTGAGTCATTATCTCGCAAAGTATACCGGAAACATGATTTCAAAACTTCTAAAATTACTTTTAAACCGTTTGGATTTGGCAAAAATAGTAGATACGAAAAAGATGCGCCCTTTCGACACCTTTCCAACCGTATATCATTTGCATTGTTTCAATATACCGGATGGAAATCGCGGGCAAAATCATTCGGTGCCCGTCACATAAAACGGGCGGACAGTAATTCAAGTTGTGCTTTTAAACTGTAAGGAATCAGAGAAAACAATTGGAATAAGAAAGTTGCGCCTAGTTCATAGCTTTCCAACGCCATATTATTTGCATCATTCCGACAAACGGTTGAAATAAATCATCCAAATTACCGTCCGCTCATTTTTAAGTATGTCCGAATTTCGGTATTATCAAAATTGTTCAAAAATTGTGAGGATTTTGAAAAAACGTAAAACATGAAAAATTTGCGAAATTTCATTATCTATCCAACGGTATATCATTTGTACATTTCCGATAAGCGATTCAAAAATCAAGCTAAAAGTTCGTTTTCTGGCCATATAGAAGCATTTTCGTATTTTCAAAATTAAATTTAAACCATGCTGAATCTGTGAAAGTTGTGAACATTAAAAAGTTGCGGTTTTTCATTATCTATCCAATGGTATATCATTTGCACATTTCCTCCTAATGGTTGAAAAAATCGTAGTGTAATCAGTAGCTCTTAAGAAAATGGGAAGTTCATGTAAGTTCCGACAAAAAGGTCAACCCTCTTATCCAGGAAGTTCAACCTTGTGTCCAGAAAAGTACAAGTCGGTGCTCAGAATATTATTCTACAACCGGAAGCTCAATTGGGGCACCATGGTGCCCAGGCACCATACATCATGGCCGTACAATTACATCGTGGGTGCCAGATTGCATCATTGGTGTATAAAGGAGAGAAAATCACTTTCTAAATATCAGCAGGAGAGAGAATACACTTTCCAATTATCAGAATCAGAGACAAATCACTTCCCAGTTTGCTGTGCATGTTTCCTTTTATGATTTGTGGTGCCCAGGCACCATGGTGCACCAGTTAGTTTACCTATATATATATATATATATATATATATATATATATATATATATATATATATATATATATATATATATATATATATATATATATATATATATATATATATTATGCATGTTTTTTTTTTGCGAGGTGATTTGGTACCCATCGAGTTACTTTCTCTCTCCTTCCCAACCCACCGAGGAAAACTTATCTTCCTCTCTCCTTCCCCTCGCCAAACCAACCGTGCCCTCCGTAACCTCCCCTCCGATCGGCCGCGACCGGCCGATGTCCCAGCGCCAAAGTGGTACTGTGGTGAGGGAGACGCCGGGCCGGAGGCACGAGCGAGATCGGTCTTTGTATTTTTTCGATCTGGGTGTTCTTCACGTCCTTTTCTCGATCTGGATTTTGCATCACTGTTCGATGGATTCAGTTTGTTGTTGATTTTTTTACATGGTTTCTTTCGATCCAGATCCCATGATCATTCAAATAAAGGGTAAAGATTATGAGGGGAAAGTTCTGTTAATTATCTAGTAATATATTTTGATCCAGATCCCATTTTATGAAGTGTTCATCTTGATTCTCAAGATCTATGCGCTTCCGTACTGAAATTTCGTGGATGACCACCTCCGTTTCTTCTATCTTTTCTGATTTTTTTTGACTTGGATGTACAGACTAATCACGTCCGTGATGTAAATCCAGATTGTATATTTTTTGCTGCACGGTTGTACTTGGTACTCAAGATCCATGCCACCTCCTCCTCTTGTTTCTTCCTATCTTTTTTTTTTTCTTTTTGATATTCTGTTGCACGAATGTTCTTGAGCAGGAAAAAAAAACAAGCCCAGGCCCTGCTTGGGGCAGCAGACTGCGTCGACCGCCTGGAGCGTAGTGAGCACTATCCATGGCGGACGGGGCCATGTGCAGACTATTTAGCATTTGAGCTTGACCCATTTTTCTGGATCCAAATTTATTTCACCTCGTTATTTTTCAAATTTCTTCACCGTTTGATGGAATGTCTATGTTGATTTTTCTTTGTTGTGCTCACTGGAAAAATCCAAATGGGATTTGTTTGTTTAACGTGTTGTTTTGGAAAAACTAGAATGGGAGTCTGATGTTGCTCCAGCTCCAACAATTTTGGATTCAAATGTGCTGTAATTCCTCTCTCTTACTCGAATTAGGTTTGCTTTTTTTGGAGACAAAAACTTTTGGAGTCGGGGCCAGCTATCGATCTGGGGCTCACCGATGTCCTACCATCCACCTTCGCAGAGTTTATCATTTTAGTTTAGTTCTAGCACTTCAGAAGTACGTGAATTTGCTTCACATCCTTTTTTCGATCAGTTTCTAGGTAGATGTTTTAGTTGCTGTTTTTTGGGATTTGAAGGAGGAGGAGCTACGTGTCGAGGGGCAGTGACGAGCTTCCTTTTTTCTCTGCCGATTTGAGCCCCTGCTGACTGGACCATGGCGGAAGGCCGATGGCCGCGTCAATGGGCTAGACGGGTAGCAGGGGCGCAGACTGAACTTATGCTCAAGATCCATGGCCCCTCCCTATCATGTTTCTAAATCTAAACCGTTGGAAATTTGGATGCAGCACAGGCTCGGCAGTTTGGTTTTAATTTTTCTGTGAAAGAATCTCGAGCTAAGCTGATTTGATTAGTTGTATATGTGATGGATTTTTCACCTCGTTTGACTAATGCCATTTTAATTGATCTACATCATATCGATTAGTGACCTTCAAGCCTTTGGGGAGCAGGCTTTATTTTGCCATTTCACTACAGATTGAGCAGCAGTTTGTCTTTGATTAGCTGAGGCACACACGAGGCTGTCCGTGTTTTTTCTTCCATCTGGTTTTTCTTGTGTTATCTGATCTAGATTCCTTGGTGATTTTCGTTGCATCGTGTTTCCAGGTCCCATGGTCATTCAAAATAATAGTAGAATTTTCGATTAGGATTTTGCTTCATGGTGCGATGTTGATTTTGCGTGTGTAGGGCGTGTTAATCTGTGTGCTGGTAAAGCACATAAAGTGTGATTCTCGGGATGATATTTCTTCTCATATTTGCTGATATTTCGGTAGCGGTTGTGATCCAACCCCAATCAACATTTTGGTATCATTATTTGGCATCGTTAATTTCGGTTTACATTTGGTTTAGTAAGGACGAAGTGGAGACCATGAACAATCCTACCATAGCTGTCTAGAATTGTCACTGTTTCCTTTTTTTCCGGTGATTAAAAGTATCTACCTTTATTTGGTTAACCTCATAATATGATTAGTTTAACCTGTTTAACATCTGCTATCAGTTGTTTACACTTAGTAATACAAGAATTACATTTCGATCCTGACAAGCCAAGAAAACTATACCTGAACATGTGACCCTTCCGTGTCTGCTTCTAGTATCTGCCCCATCTTCTTTTCAATTTTCATGTCTGTGTAATAAATTGAGTGATTCAGCTCAGTTTTACGGACTGATGATGATATTCAAAATCTGTCTCATGTGCATGAGCAAGAATTTTCTTACCGGTCTCTGCCTCTGTAGCTCGAAGGGCCTAGCAACAACTTGCTCCATGGGAGCCTCCTTCTGTCGGAGCTCGCCGAGCACGAGAGGCTCATGCTGCTTTGACCTCTGGAGGCTCACCGGAGGGCTGTCGTAGTTCGTGAAGTGCATGGTGTCGCCGAAGGACCTGCAACCAACAACCCGCTCAGAGGGAGTGTAATGCGCTCCGACCGGGAGAATATGGCGAGCCTGGCCACACTGGAGTTGTCCGATGTTAGGCTGGTTGGGAGCATCCCGGAGTCCATGGCGGCGATGCCCAGGCTGCGGTTCAACCACAACCGCCTCTGTGGTGCCATTCCGACCAAGCTCCTCTTGATGCCGAGCATCAGGGAATCTACATGTCGTAGTTCCTCCCTCTTACGCATGATCTTTTTCTCTTCATGAGGTTTTCTCTATAGATGCTAGTTGTACCTTAGTACACAAATTCACATACTGTCTCAATTTACGTCTGCAACTTTTACTTGTTATTGGCTAGCCGCACCATTCCTGTATGTACATTCTTATGCCAACAGAATTTATATCACTAGTTTCTTATCACTCTTTCCTAAATTTTTTGATGTCACATGCACCATATCGCGGAAAGTGACCACGGTTACATGCAGTACCCCAAATCTATCTAGTACCAATCGCATGGCCAACTAGAACATTTAATTACCCAGAAAATTAACACCAAGTTAATCACTCAGAAAAACCATCTTTGCAGCTAAATTGTTTGCTACCCACCTATTCATTTAAAAAAAAACCATGCCCAATAGGTTCAGACTACATGATCTGGTCATTGTCTTGATTAGTAGATGCCTACATGCAACAAAATGGCACGTGCATTTTTTTTGCTGAATCATGAAAAATCCTGCACAACTCCATGGATAGAAGCAACAAAACGACATGTACAATACTCGTCTCACCAAAAAAATCTTGCAGAACTCACGCGACGAGGATAGCCGATTTACTTGTGATCCTTTTGCTCATCCATGCTAGCGTTCAAATTCCATGAGATTGCCCTGCCCCCTATGTGCCTTTGCATGCACTGACGGAAAATCTCACAGCGTTGGCACCTCACAAACTCACAAACAACTTAAAGGACCCAATCTGCTACGTTGAGCACTCATGCTCCCTTTATCCAACGGCAGCCTACCTATGCACAGCTAGCCACCTGGTTAGAAAATCCGCGTCGTATATATATATAGGGTCACACTATTCTGACGGACTGAAAAACCGATGAAACCCACATTCTTCCCCCACGGACGCACCATCCACATCCCCAGCCTCCCTCCATCGGCCGGCGTGCCCCCGGCCTTCTGCCGCCGGCGAGCCCCCGACCTCCCGCCGGCGAGTCCCCGACCTGCCGCCGCGGCTCCCTCCTCCGGTGCCCTCGATTCCCCGTGCCGCCCTAGTTCCCCCGTGACTCAGGTGCTCCAATTTCTTGACCATGGCGCGCCTCTCCCCCAACTCCGGCGCCGCCAAAAATCCCATCGCCAAGCTGCTCTCCCCATGGCTGGAACCTCCCACCGGTGACGCCCTACCTGGCCATCGCGGCGGCGCTGCGCCAGCCGCCGCCTCCACATGCTGCTCAGTCGTCGCATCATCGCGCTGCCCCAGCCGCCCCCACACGCGATGTACAGCCACTGCGTCGTACGCCGTCTGCACGCGCAAGCCTGTCGGCCGCGTCCACGCGTGAGCCTGTCCGCGCGCCTCCGCACGCGAAGAAGTTACCACACGCGTGATGCTCCTCTGCACTTTTCCTATATTCCCATCTTTCCCGTGTACTTCTCTCCATGGAACTGAACGAATTGAAGCTGTTGTTTGCCTCGTCGCTGTCTCTGCGCTGCATGCCTGCTGCAGTTGCTTCTCTGTATTTATGCGGTCGTTTACCATTTCAGTAATATATCTATATTTTTCTTGTTTCTTGATCTAGGAAGTACAAGCAGTTCAAAACAAAAGTACAATCGCAAAATATAAGCAAAGAACTAGTCGGCTGTAGGCATGTAGCGCTTGCGGCACCGCGGTCGTCGAGCTCTGTTCCTCCGCGTCCAGCTCTTTTTCTAGCGCGCCTTGGATCAGCTTGCTCGATCTCTTCCTATGTTCTGCCTATAGCTGCATTTTCTCTGTTTTTCTTTGCTCCCTATAGTGGTCAACTGTGCCCAAAATCCCCAATGATCTAGTGCCCCGTACCTGCTTGTTGATATGCCAATGAGAATAACGGGTGGTAATCTTTCTCTTCAAGTTCTTGTGAAATTGTGTTGATTTATCTCCCGCAAAAGAAATGGGTTGACATATCTATATTGATGTCATTCTGTGTAGCACGAATTCTATTCCTTGGATTTCCTAGGTGTCATTTTGCTGATTCCAGTACACGGCTACACGCTAAACTGAAACTTTTGTTTCGTTCAGAAACTCGAGGCAGTTTACAATATGATTGGTCCTGAATTTTAGAACCTGTCATATCATGTGATGTTTAAGAGGTGAAAAATTGTTAAGAAGCGCCAACTTTCCCTGATTCTTCCCAACCGCTGGCATTACTTTTCTGTAACAAATCATTCTCCATCCTCCTGTTCCTAGTTCAATTTTAGCCTTCAATTATTAACCTTCAAAGTACATATTAATGAAACTGATAAGTGCAAACATGGGTTTAGAGAAGTACAACTGGTAACATATAAATATATACTGAGAATAACATTTGGTAGTGTTGCAAATTACAATGATTCATCCTGTCCAGTTTTTCTGCATCTTGCAATTCTTGGTTCCTTTGTCTGTTGCCTCAGGTGTGAAATTTGATTGCGGAAGGATGCTAGGAAGGCCTCCGGTGAGGAATCCCGCTCCACTTCGTCTGCGGTTCGCTGGCCGGGTCGTGCTACGGCAAAGCATCCATGAGCTGAGAAGGTCAGCAAGCAGGTAATTCAATCCAGAGGCTTTCTCTTGTTCATTGCCCCATTTCATTTCTTATGGTTCATGCACCACTTCGTGTTCACTGAATAGGTACTTTTAGCGTGCCAAACATATTTTTTGTATGCATATGTACATCATCGAGAGGTGGGAGTGTCCTTTGCATTTTTATTTATGTAACCTGATAATTTCTTAGCTTCTTGATTTGTCATCAGATACTTTATATGTCCTGGACCAGCTCTCACTGAAAACTCCTAATGAGTGCAGGGATTCAGCTTGACAGGCAGCTACATGAAGCACTCAACAGAAAGGTCAGTACTCTGCCTATGTTCCTGGATATGGACAGCTTTTTCGAGTCTGAAACTAAATCATGTTGTTCTCATTTCTCTGCTTCCCCCTGTATGTATGTAGGAGGAACTATCCGGTGATTCTTAGACCGGGCAGTCTTCCGATGAAGTGGCTCATTCGAAGAGCAGGCATGTCTGATGGTAATTGCTCAGGTACAACAATGGAGCAGACGACTCCTGCTGCTGTTATTGTTGATAGAGACGAGAAAGTGGTTGTTAGCGGGTATGCATGGACCGTGCCGTGGTTCCACGAAGATTACTACGGGCCGGTCGGCCATGAATCAAACCACCACGCAGATCTTTACTTACCTTAGAGTAGTAGTAGTTATTTTCTCTCAATGCTACAGCCTGGTTTGGAGCTGGGATAATGTAAAAGGGAAAAGAAGCATCATGTAGTTCTGCTATTGTGTGTTGAGTTTTTATGTCACATAGTTAGTTCAACATGGTGTCCATCATATAAAAGACAGTGAGTATGACTCTCTGCCAAGACGAGTTCTGATTGTGTGCTTTTTTCCCCAGTTGTGCACCTTCTTATTTTGTATGTGTGTCAACTTTATGAATTGTCAAGAGAAACAAAAGTACACTCGCAACTCTGCAGCAGTGCATTATATTTGTGGATAGCTAAGTGTTTAAAATGTTCATACCGGGTTGTGCTTTTCTTAATATCATGAAGTGTAAGTCTACTGTGTTCTTAATATCATGAAGTGTAAGTATACTGCGTCGAGAGTGCTCCTCTATGTAGTAAAATGGGACATTGTCGAAGAAAGTGAAAATATGGTGTAATGTTGTCCGTAACAAAATACACACAAAAAAACACACGCTGGGAAGTACATCAAGCAACTGTTGGTAAGTACAAACTTACGTTAAGGGAAGTCTAGGCAAAAGAATAAATTTAAAATGATTAGATGGGGTAGAAGAGAACTTAGGCAAGTACACAAACAAACGTTGAGAAGTACAAACCCTGGTAATAGCTCAAAAGTACATTGCGTCAATCTGGGAACTCCAAAAATATACCAATGACTTTTCTTTACACGTTTTTCATACAAGCACTGAATAAATATTTCCAAACAAAACAACAGTTCCCCTATTTAGGGTTGGCTGATAGGTCTAAATAAATTATCTATTAAATAAATACACAAATATTTATTTTCGAAGCTGATAGAAACTAAAAAAATCATCTACATGGAAGTACAATATGCGTATTGTGGGTAGTACATAGAAATATGACAAGAAGTAGAATGTACAATTTTAGGGAGCACACATATCAAAAATAATAAAAACTAGCGATATAAAAATCGGTATGAACAAAAAACATTTATCCCATGGGAAGTGCAAGTTATGATTCCGATAAGTACAAGTGGTGACTAGAAGAAGGACAAATGATCAACTTTGAAAGAGCAAAGTTCTTCGTGAAGTGCAAAATAAATAATAAAATATCTAGAAGAAGCTCACATAGCAACCTACAAACTTCATCCTTAATTTTTCATATGTTTCTTTTAATGTGGAGTGAATGTGCACCCTCAAAAATATGGCGAGGAGAAGTACACCCATTCCACATGAGTAGTACAACCCACTTAATATAGAAAGTACAAGAAAACAGACAAAAAACAAATGTAGAAAAAATAAAATAATCCCATCATTTGAGGAGAAGTTCAAATGCTTGACGGTAAGAAGTACAACCATTCGGCACAGTACACCCACTTAATATAGAAAGTACAAAAAACACCCGTCATTCATGAGGAAGTTGAAATATTTGATGATGAGAAGTACAACCATACAACATGAGCAGTACAACCACTTATTGTAAGAAGTACAAGAAAACCGACAAATTTCAAATGTAAAAAAGTAAAACAATCCCGTCATACGCGAGGAAGTTCAAATACTTGACAAAGAGAAGTACAACCATTCGACACGAGCAGTACAACCACTTATTGTAGGAAGTACAAGAAAACCGGAAAAACCAGAATGTACAAGAAAATAAAATAATCTCATCATCCGCGAGGAAGTTCAAATACTTGACGGCGAGAAGTACAACCATTGGACACGGGCAGTACAACCACTTATTATAGGAAGTACAAGAAAACCGATAACAATCCAAATATACAAAAAAACAAAATAATCTCGTTATTCGCGAAGAAGTTCAAAGACTTCAAGTTGAGAAGTACAACCATTCGACACAAGAAGTACACAAACTTAATATAGGAAGTACGAAAAGCCGACAAAATACAAATACACAAAAAACAAAAAAATCCCCTCATCCGCGGGAAGTACAATCAGTGATTCCGAGAAGTACGAGTGGTGATTGCAGGAAGTACAAGCGGTAACTACGGGAAGTAGAAAGTGTTTAGATAAAAATTTATTAATTTTTCTGAACGGTTTCGTGAAACCGCACCAAGAAGTAGAACCGCGTTGCCCGAGAAGTACAAGCACATGTCGAGAGAAGTTCAATGCTCTGTTTTTGCGAGGCGAAAATCTATTGTGCAAATCTCATTGTTTTGATCACCAACCACCTCAACCATTGCCACCCAAAGGTTTATCTGATAGATTAGGAGTCTAATTTCATTAGCTACAACATTTCACAACAAATAAAGAGATCTAATGCATCAAATTCAAGTCGTTATATCGCAAAGTATACCGGAAACATGATTTCAAAACTTCTAAAATTAATGTTAAACCATTTAGATTTGGCAAAAATGATATATATGAAAAAGATGCGCCTTTTTTACACCTTTCTAACCGTATATCATTTGCATTGTTTAATATACCACATAGAAATCGCGGGGAAAATCATTCGGTGCCCGTCTCATAAAACGGGCGGACAGTAATTCGAGTTATTCTCTTAAACTATAAGGAATTAGAGAAAACAATTGGAAGATGAAAGTTGCGCCTAGTCCGTAGCTTTCCAACGCCATATCATTTGCATCATTCTGACATACGGTTGAAACAAATCGTCCAAATTACTGTCCGCTTGTTTTTTGAGTACGTCCGAATTTCGGTATTTTCAAAATTGTTCAAAAACTGTGAGGATTTTGAAAAAACTTAAAACATGAAAAAGTTGCGCAATTTCATTATCTTTCCAACGGTATATCATTTGCACAGTTTCGATAAGCGGTTCGAAAATCAAACTAAAAGTTCGTTTTCTGGCCATATAGAAGTGTTTTCGTATTTTCAAAATTAAATTGAAACCGTGCAAAATCTATGAAAAGTGTAAACATTAAAAAGTTGCGGTTTTTCATTATCTATCCAACGGTATATCATTTGCATAGTTCCGACAAATGGTTTAAAAACTCGTGGTATAATCAGTACCTCTAAAGAAAACGGGAAGTTCAGGTAAGTTCGACAGAAAGTTGAACCCTGTTATCCGGAAAGTGCAACCTTGTGTCCAGGAAAGTACAACTCGGTGCTCAGAATATTATTCTGCAACCGGTTGCAGAATAGTGCTGGTATATATATATATATATATATATATATATATATATATATATATATATATATATATATATATATATATATATATATATATATATATATATATATAGGATAGGGATTTGGTATGACCGGTCGCTGGGAAGACCACATAAACATTAAGTATCACAGTTCACTCATTCGGTACTAGAAACTTATTCGGTACCTGCCACACTGATTCGGTACCCATATAGTTTTGTCTATATATATATATAGACAAAACCTAAAGTGTATATATATATAGTTTGGTGCGCCTAAACTGATTCGGTACCCGCCACACTGATTCGGTACGCAAATGTGTGGTGAGAGATGTGGTCACCACGGTTACCACACATACATATAGTTTTGTCTATATATATATATATATATATATGGTTGCACTATTCTGAAACCGGTGCTCAAAATATTATTTTGAGCACCACCCGACTCTATATAGGAGCGATCCGGACAGAAACAAGGCGAAAAAGAAAACCCAGCCGAACATTGAAACCCACGCGCTCGCGTCACTAACCTCGCGCAGGACGCACGATTCACAGAGGCCAGCCCCACCGCACCTCCCCGCCGCCGGAGCCTACGCATACAGCGCCGCCGCACCTCCCCGCGACCGGCTTCCGCCCTGCCATGTCTTTCCTCCCGGTCGGCGCCCTCTATAGCTCTGCACATCAACTGGTCTCTGCTGCCGCCACCAGGCCCCTGCCGATCTTGGATATCGCCGCTGGCTCCGCTCCCGTTCCAGCGCCGCCGGCCGGAGCGGTGCCGCCTTGAGGTCTGCACGCCCCTGACGGGAGGTCCGAGCGCCACCGGCCGAAGGCCTGGCAAAGCCCAGCGCGGCCGCCCCTGCCTTCTCCATTCCCAGGTCGACCTCCCGACCATGAATCCTTCCTACCCAAAGTCTTGCGCGAGATCCCGATTCCGCTCGAACAGAGTGCCTGGGCGCGGGCAGCCAAGACCAGAGTGGTCTGCTTTCTTCTGCAGAAATCTGATGTGCTAATGGAAGCAGTAAAGATAGAGGAGACAACTGAACTTGCACACTGTCGAAAAGTGCAACCGTTCAATGTACGAAGTGCAGAAAAAATCAGGAAAGATTCATAGATTACTCTCGGTATGAAGTGCAGTGCAGCTGTGCCTATCAGCATGAAGTTCGACCCGATTATAGGACAAGTACAAATAGAAATTGGTCTGTAATTTGACCCAAAACACTACGCACCAGCAGATCGTTGATTTTCCATTGCAAAATCGTGTGTATATTGGATGTTTAAAACCAAGAAATACGACTTGTTTTATATGGTGAAGTGCACATATTCAAGAAAGAGCAGTACAAACGGAAAGCAACAAAAATTAAATAGATCACTGATCACGGAAAGTATCTTTTTGTTTTTCAGATGACTGAATATCCTTAGTATACCTGTGTGCACCATGCTTTGACTCCCTGGTGCAGGGAATTGGCGAACTGACATCGACGTAGTGTTTCTGTATCCCTAGTTTTCTCTTTTCTTTGCGAAATTCTCTATCTCTATCGGCTCTTATCTCCTCTTCTTGTGGACATGAGGGTAGTGCCATTTTTGTAGCCTGCCCTGAATTGAGTTACTGCAGAGATGCTACAAGGGAAAAAGATTATGGTCATCAAAGAGGAAATGCAGCTGTCCTTGCACTCGGCGTCTCCACAGATGTGGCTCGGCCACTTCAATGATAAAGCAGTACAACCTTCTTAGTGCTAGCAGTACAACTTTTTAATTACAGCAGTACATGCGATAAATTCTTAAAACTACATTTTGCATTGCTGCATTCAAATCAATAATGAAAAATAATTCTACGAGACCAAAGTGATAGCGGATTGCAGAAGCGATATATTTATTTATTTTAAATAGAAGGCTGATTCCATTAAACCTAGTACCAAGTCTGGGGCATCTCGGCCAGAAGAATATAACCGTTTTGTTTCAGATTCTCACTATGATTTGCATGGCTATGATCAGATTGATTGCAAGATCTTGTGCAGTACTCCAATTTTAAACTACTAAAATTCGGCCTAGCTACTGCTTTTATTTCAAATTGACTAGTTTTGGGAAGTGCATTAAAAATAATAAAAATTATCTAATGTTTTTCTGCCTTGCGGAAGTACAATAAGTGTCTCTGAAAAGTAAAAGCGGCATCTATCGGAAGTACAACTGAACAGTTTTGGAAGTGCAAAAGAAAATCCTCCCAAAACGTTCACATAGCGGCAATGATGACACATTT
This sequence comes from Lolium perenne, assembly GCF_019359855.2. Lineage (NCBI taxonomy): Eukaryota > Viridiplantae > Streptophyta > Magnoliopsida > Poales > Poaceae > Lolium > Lolium perenne. The sequence goes on along the minus strand of NC_067249.2, from coordinate 109,502,862 downwards.
CCAATGATGAGTTGGACTTGGTGCTCGTCACACCTTCCGATGACAGGCAGTTCAACCTCATAGCACGAGAAGTGCAAGCGCATGTCACCGGGAAGTTCAATACTCTGTTTTTTGCGGGGCGGAAATCTATTGTGCAAATCTCATCGTTTTGATCACCGAACACCTCAATCGTTGGCACCAAAAGCTTTATATCATAGAGTATGAGTCTAATTTAATCGTTGGCATCAATTTTAAACTACTAAAATTCAGCCTAGCTACTTCTTTTATTTCAAATTGACTAGTTTTGGGAAGTGCATTAAAAATAATAAAAATCATCTAATGTTTTTGGCCTCACGGAAGTACAAGAAATGTCTCTGAAAAGTACAAGCGGCGTCTATCGGAAGTACAACTGAACAGTTTTGGACGCGCAACACAACCGGGCCGCTTGGGATCTCGTCGCCGGCCGCGACCTCCCCAGGTCCGCGGTCGTCACCCGGTTCCGATCGAAGAAATCGACGTCTTGGCGCGGCGCCTTGCCTCCTTCGTCACCGCCCAGGGCGCTGCCGCCAGCTAGGCCACCGGTTCTCTCCTCCGCCATAGCAGTACCTCGTCTCCCCCGCCGCCGCCAGACATGAACGCCGCGCCTCTTCAACAGATGCCCCCGCCATTCTCGGTGCTGTCTTCGGCGGGGCTGCCGCTCGTCCTCCGCGTGCTCCTGTTCCGCCATTCTCGGGAGGGCCAGCGCGATGCCCAGGCTGCTTCCCTGCCTCCTACTCCTGTTCAGGTAGCACACGCAGCAGCGCCTTCCCATTCTGGACTCCCACGAACGAGCGTGACCTTCCGCCTCTTCTCTAAAATTCTGCAGATGCGCTGCTGTTAGTCTGCTACTGGACGGGAGTGCTAGCACTTGCAAGATGTGGTGGAGAGGATGCGTACTAATCTTCAAAAACAAAATGAATGTCGCGCGCTCGCGCACTGCACACAGTTGAAATACATTGTGCACTTCTCCAACTGTCAGATGCATGGCGGTTGCCGGTCGGCAGTACCATCAGATTGACCGTAGAAGTACAGGCACCCTCTTTTTGCATACCGTGCAGATTCTCCGTACCAGCTAACTGGTGTATGTGTATACAACGGTGATGTAGCAAGATGTTTATTCTACCAATTAGATGCATACAATTTGAATTTTCTGGAAGTTCAATAATGCTAATTCGAGCAATACACAAACTAGAAGGTCGGCAGTACGGCTTTCGTTTTGATTGATGGGAGCTGAAACAATTCATGTTGATATTCGTTTTCACGAGAATCGTTGACCGAAGATTTGTTAATAAGTGAGCCGAGTACAATCAGAATTTACAAGCTGCTTGGCGATGCATCACGGGTGCCGGCACTGGTGAGCTGACGCAAGCCGCAGCAGCATGTACGGTTGTACCAGTAGCTCAAGCAACCATTTTGTGGAAGCAGCGCGGCGCGACGCAGACCCAGCCGGCCACGCTCGCTCAGCCGTGGTACAGTGGAAGTGCTGCTGGATGCTGCCTCTGTACTTCTCTCTCTTCATGTATTTCTTCTGCTCAATCAACACAGCTCGCTACTATGCGTGTATAGCTGCTGCTGGCTTTCTTTCTCTGTTTGCGCGCGCTCCTGCTAGGAGTGCTAGCTGCTCTCGCTGGCTGCCTATGTTGAGCTCCTCAGTCTTTCTCAAAAATTGCTTCTACGTTGGTGGCTAAATCCCTGCAGATTCTCAGCCCCTACTTGCTCCTTTTCCTCTCTCTTCCTCATACTTTCTGCTTTTTTAAATAAATGCTATGTGCTTTGTTCATGTTTTCGGTTGTACAAAACAGTAGAGAAAATAAGTGCAAGTATACGATGTAAGGAAGTACACACGGGCAATACAGAAACCACCATATACCAAAAACAAAGTGAAGGCGGATGACTTCGATTTTATAATAGCTCACCGTGATGCGTGTTTTTTTTCCTCTTTTTCACTGCGTTGTTTGGGAGACTTCTATGGAAAGAAAGCTCTTCGTCTAGCAGCTCCTAGTAGTATAGTGCATGCGGGATTTTATTTTACGGCTTGGTTGTGGAAATTCAAAAGCACTAATCTTCCCCCACTTTTATCCGGTGTCCATCAAACACTCCATGTTCTAGCTATGAGAAGTACTTTTGTCTATCTTAATTTGGTATGATAAATACACAATAATTATTTCGCCAATGCAGTCAGAGAAGTACAAAAATTGATCACAAAGAAGTACAATTACTCATCGCAAAATAAGTATAATTATTCATCGCGGGAAGTACACATATTTGTTTCCAATGAGTAAAAAAATATACATGAAGTGTAGTAAAAAATCCAAATACTTAAGCGGGAAGTAATTATTCATCACGGGAAGTACACATATTTGTTTCAAATGAGTAAACAATTATTCATCCGCGGGGACGTTCAAATACTTGACGCTGAAAAGTACAACCTTTTGACTTAATCTGTACACCCACTTAATATTTGATGTACAAGAAAATCAACAAAATCCAAATATAAAAAAAGATCCCATCATCCGCGAGGAAGTTCAAAAAATTCATGCTGAGAAGTACAACAATTCAACAGGAGTAGTACACCCACTTAATATAGCTAGTATAAGAAAACCGACAAATCCAAATGTAAAAAAAGAAAAATAAAACCGTCATCCGTGAGGAAGTTCAAATAGTTGATGCTGAGAAGTAGAACCATTCACAACGAGTAGTACACCCACTTAATATAAGAAGTAGAAAAAACGACAAAAAACCAAATGTACAAAAATAAAATAATCCCATCATCCGCTGGTAAGTTCAAATACTTGACGATGAGAAGTACACCCATTCGACACGAGCAATACACCCACTTTATATAGGAAGTACAAGAAACCCGACAAAATCCAAATGTAGAAAAAACAAAATAATCCCGTCATCTGCAAGGACGTACGAGCAGTGCTTTCGAGAAGTACAGGCGGAGACAACATGAAGTACAGGCGGTAGTTACATGAAGAAAATACCCCCACATAAGTTCACATAGCAACATTGTGAAGTTCAAATATTAAGATCCAGGAAGTGCAGAATCTCTTAAATAGAATATAGGGACAATCTAAGATTATCATTTCAAAGCACACACGCTAGTTTTTGTAAAACACACTAGAATCAAAATATTTCCAGGAAGTACAATCACAAAGGCCAAGAAGTACAAGGACATGTCGCGGGAAGTTTAGACGCGTGTGGTTGTGTTGAGCATTTTGTGTGGTCGTGGACCTCAAACGAACACCGTATGAGAAGTACAACTATTCGAAACGAGCAGCACAAGCACTTACTATAGGAAGTACAAGGAAACCGACAAAATCCAAATGTAGTAAAAACTAAATAATCTCGTCACCACCAAGGATAGTTGATGTCGAGAAGTACAACCGTTGAACACGAGCAGTACAATCACCTATTATACAAAGTATAAGAAAATCGGAAAAATACAAATGTAAAAATCGAAATAATCCCATCACCCAAGAGGAAATTCAAATAGTTGGCGGAGAGAAGTACAACCATTCAACAACAGTAGTACACCCACTTAATATAGAAAGTACAAGAAACTGACAAAATCCAAATGTAGGAAAAACAAAGTAATCCCGTCATCCGTGAGGAAGTACAAGGAGTTATTCCGAGAAGTGCAAGCGGAGACTACAGGAAGTACAAGCAGTAATTACAGGAACTGCAAATTATACAAAGAAAATACTCACACATAAGTTCACATATCAATGTTGGGAAGTTCAAATATTAAGATCCAAGAAGTGCAAAATCTCTTAAATAGAGGCTAGGGAAAATCTAAAACTGTCATTCCGAAACACATGTTTAATTATTGTAAAACACACTAGTATCGAAATATTTCGGGAAGTACAACCACGAAGGCCAACAAGTACAAGGACATGTCGCGAGAAGTTTAGATGCGCGTAGCTGTGCTGCACATTTTGTGTGGTCAAAATTATAGCTCTTTTTTACTGAACAATTTCATGAAACTGCACCAAGAAGTACAACCGCATTTCCTGATAAGTACAAGTTCATGTCGAGGGAAGTTCAGTTCTCTGTTTTTACGGGGCGGAAATCAGTTGTCCAAATCTCAACGATTTGATCACTAACCACTTCAATATTTGTCACCAAAAGCTCTATATGATAGAGTATATGTCTAATTTCATTACCTATAACATTTTACAACAAATAAATCGATCTAATCCGTCAATTTCAAATTATCATCCCACAAAATATACCGGAAACATGATTTCAAAACTTCTAAAATTACTTTGATTTAGATAAAATGGTAGGTATGAAAAAGATGCGCCATTTTGACATCTTTTCAACCGTATATCATTTGCATTGTTTAAATATACCGGATGAAAATCGTGTCGATAATTATTCCGTGCCCGTCACATAAAACGGGCGGACAGTAATTCGAGTTTTTCTCTTAAACTACAAGGAATTAGAGAAAACAATTGGAATAAAAAAGTTGCGCCTAGTTCATAGATTTCCAACGCCATATCATTTGCGTCATTCTGACAAACGGTCAAAATAAATCATCCAAATTACTGTCTGCTTGTTTTTAAGTACGTCCGAATTTCGGTATTTTCAAAGTTGTTCAAAAACTGCGAGGATTTTGAAAAAACGTAAAACATGAAAAAGTTGCGCAATTTCATTATCTATCCAACGGTATATTATTTGTACATTTTCGATGAGAGATTCGAAAATCAAACTAAAAGTTCGTTTTCTGGCCATATAGAAGCGTTTTCGTAATTTCAAAATTAAATTTAAACCATGCATAATCTGCGAAAGTTGTGAACATCAAAAAGTTGCGGTTTTTCATTATCTATCCAATGGTATATCACTTGCACAGTTCTGACCAACGGTTTAGAAAGTCGTAGTACAATCAATAGCTCTGAAGAAAATGGGAAGTTCAGGTAAGTTCCGACAGAAAGGTCAACCCTCTCATCCAGGAAGTTCAACCTTGTGTCCAGAGAAGTCCAAGTCGGTGCTCAGAATATTATTCTGCAACCGGTTGCAGAATAGTGCTGGTATATATATATGGTCGCACTATTCCGAAACCGGCGCATCTTATAAGGCCCGATCTGGCCAGAAACATCCCGAAAACAAATCATCGGAAAAAACACCACGCACCCACACCTTCTTCCCGGCTTCCCGCATCCACCCCTGACCCCTGCCCAACCGCACGCCGCCGGCGACCACGTGCGCTACCGCCCCTTCCCCCGCTCGCCGTAGGACCCTCCCCCGAGTGCCGACGTCTTCTTCCCCCGAGCGCCGCCGGCCCCTGCCCCCATGCACCACCGGGCCCTTCTCACGCGCGCCCCGCCGCCGGCGACCAGCTTCTTCCTCCGCCGGACCTCCTAGCGCTGCTGCCTACCTCGACCTGGACCTGGCGGCCTAGCTCCAGGCATGGCTGGCATGATTTGCTCCTCCGACTACAGGTCGCACAAATCTACCTGTACCCGAGTTCCTGCTCCTTTGCTGGTTCCACTGCCACCCAATGAAGCCGGTCGGCCATCTCCTTGGACAGATACTGCGATGTCGACCAACAGCGGAAAAAATCGGACCGGGCACACTCGTCCTCCGTCCTCCCTGCAGCGCCTTCGTCCTCCCAGGTCCACCTCAGTGCCTCCGTTGGCCAGGCAGCAAACCCAACCCGGTGCTCTCTCACTCTGTTTTGCTTTGTTCGGCAGTACTAATAGGTACAGAAAATAAGTGTTCTCGGTTATTAAACAGAAGTACACACGTATGAGTAGTGCTGGGGGAATGCTATGATTTGATTTTTTCACTGTTCTTCGTGATTAAGGCATTTGCTTTTTTTTCTGTAACTTGCGAAGCGGGGTATGCGCTCATGGATTTCCCTTTTTTCAAGCATCTTTTCCTGTCTTGGTTACTGTTTCTAGATGATAAAACACCTCAATTACTCTGAGATGAACTCACGTGCGCGCCTCCACTGGAATCCCGGATGCGCCGGCCGCGGACTTCTAGGTGAGTAGGCCCCAGACTCCTCGTCGGCAACTTTGTCAACCAGAGCACTCCCCTGCCTCCATGCCGCAGAAGCTCGTGCTTGGCTTGGCGTTCAACGTCGCTGGAGCTACCAGTTCTTGGCGCTGCATAGTTCATGGTGGGGCGAAGGAGATGGCCCGACAATCGTCCAAGAGACCGCTCAGCTCTCTGAATTTTTTCTATTTCTTGCGCTAGGCAGTACATGTAAATTCAGTAGAAAAGTCCAACCACACGGTGGCAGTAAGTGCGAGTGCCATGTTTTTGATTATGTAGAGGCCATGATTGGATTGGATTTTTTTATTAGTCTGTTTACATGGATCATCGCCAAACCTACGGATCGTTTTGTGATGTTTTCTGAACCACTGTGTTCTACATTTTTGTTTTGACACAACGCAGGAGTACTAGTTCCTCTAGTCACACGAAAAGTTCAAGATTCTTGTGCCGGAAGAGCAATCTTACAGTATCGAGCAGTGCAGTTGAACATTAGCAGAAAATGTAGCCATTTCGCATGTGTTAGGACTACAAATATGTTAATAGAGGCAGCACACTTCTTTGTTAGAGGAATTAGGGATGATTTTTGGGCGCATATATTTATGCCTCCTATGATTGAGCATCTGTACGTATTGGTATGTCTTGAAGGCACACGAAACACGGGTAGTGATGGTACCTTTATTTTTTTCAGTTCAACGAAGCGCAGTCTTCAATTCACGAAAGTACAAGGCAGTCGCATGATAAGTTCAAGCAAAAAATAAATTATTGCGTCCGGTGCTCACGAAAGTACAAGGCAAGTGGCATGATAAGTCCACGCTGCTGGTCATGTGCTACCTCTGTATTTTTTTTCATGTTTGTTGAGTTCGGCAGCACAGGTTGATTCAATTGAGAAGTGCAAACGTATAGTGCTAGGAAGTATACATTTTAGATATGTGAAGTGTACAATCCAGCGTGCTGCCGACCGGCCGGACCTCTCTCCGACACCGTGCAGCAATTAAACCTCCTTCCCCATGGCTGGCACCTCCCGGCAAGATGGCATTGATGGCTGCGGTGAGAACTAGAACGTGGGGATGACAAACAACATTTTTTCTAGAAGGCCCAAGAATATGCATGAAGATTCTGGTTGTTTCTTTTGGAATATGTAGCAGCTAAGTTTACCAGACGATTGCAGAAAAAATCACTGTTGCAGTGTACATCACAGTCATATGTATTTCAGAAGTTCCACTTTCTCTTAAGATGTATATACATTCTGCTCCTCAACATGGTGCACATGGAGTTCTGCAGCTCTAGCCTCCTGCACTTCCTCTCACGCCAGCATGGACTCCTGCCGCCGACCTATGCTAGTGCACACTGCAGGACACCGATGTGCCGGTCGTCAACACGTGTCCAGCTCGGTGCTATCTATAATTTTTTTTCTTTTTCCTGCGCTAGGCAGTACACGCAAGTTTAGAATAAAAGTTCAATCGCACCATGATAGGAAGTGCAAGTGCATGTTCTTGATTTTAGAGAGGGCCAAATTTCGGGAAATTAAGTATACATGGGAAGTACACATGGAAAAAATGAAATCATGGGAAACTCATTTAGAAAGTGTAGGAATATTTTAGATAATTACTTGCATAGGTTTATACTTCCCTTGTGATAAAAAAACATTAGTTGTGATACAAGATATTGGTAGTGTGCAACAACTCAAGGTTAAGCACTCGGTATAACTAAGAAATGTAGAAGAAAGATGGATCCAGCGCACCTACATCGGAGAAATCCATTTCTCTAAACACGAAAAGTAACATAGAAGTACAACACTTCGGTTTGAGGAAGTACACATAAGTAATGATGGAAATACGCAACCTGACGAGAAGCGTTGAATTTTTTGATAAAATCATCCAAAACAATTATGCATAAGGAAGTACAAGTACTAATGCCGAGAAGTACTACAATTCAGTATCAAGAAGTGCGAAAACTCCAGGATGTCCATGAAAAAATAAAAAATCATATATATGAAAGTACAAAATAATTAAAGAGGGAAGCACACGTATCGATGCACGGAAATACATGAAAGTAACCCATTAATTCACCTTTCAAACGCAACAATACTCACTAAATTCGCAACTCGAATGGAAGATCAAGTAATTTAGTAAATGCACGGAAACATAAAGCTGCGGGTTACTCCGATGTCCCTCCTTTGCCCGAGCTTCGCATATCAATGTTGGGAAGTTCAAATATTAAGATCCAGGAAGTGCACATATCAATGTTGGGAAGTTCAAATATTAAGATTCAGGAAGTGCATAATCTCTTAAACAGAGGCTAGGGAAAATCTAAACCTATCATTCCGAAACACATGTTTAATTATTGTAAAACACACTAGTATCGAAACATTTCCGGAAGTACAACCATGAAGGCCAAGAAGTACAAGGACATGTCGCAAGAAGTTCATATGCGCGTGGTTGTGCTGCACATTTTGTGTGGTGAAAACACTTTCATGAAACCGCACAAAGAAGTACAACCGCATTTTCCGATAAGTACAAGTTCATGTCGAGGGAAGTTTAGTGCTCTGTTTTTACGGGGCGGAAATCTATTGTCCAAATCTCATCGTTTTGATCACCAACCACTTCAATCATTGTCACCAAAAGCTTTATATGATAGAGTATATGTCTAATTTCATTCCCTACAACATTTTACAACAAATGAATGGATCTAATTCATCTAATTCAAATCATTATATCACAAAATATATCGGAAACATGATTTCGAAAATTCTAAAATTACTTTTAAACCATTCGGATTTGGCAAAAAAATGGTATATATGAAAAAGATGCGCCATTTTGACACCTTTCCAACCATATATCATTTGCATTGTTTAAATATACCGCATGGAAATAGTGGGAAAATCATTCGGTGCCCATCACATAAAACGGGCGGACAGTAATTCAAGTTATTCTCTTAAACTATAAGGAATTAGAGAAAACAATTCGAATAAGAAAGTTGCACCTAGTCCATAGCTTTCCAACGCTATGTCATTTGCATCATTCCGACAAACGGTTGAAACAAATCATCCAAATTACTGTCCGCTTGTTTTTAAGTACGTCTGAATTTCGGTATTTTCAAAATTATTCAAAAACTGTGAGGATTTTAAAAAAATATAAAACATGAAAAAGTTGCGCAATTTCATTATCTATCCAACGGTATATCATTTGCACAATTTGAATAAGGTGTTCGAAAATCAAAGTAAAAGTTTGTTTTCTGGCCATATAGAAACGTTTTCGTATTTTCAAAATTAAATTTAAACCGTGCAAAATGTGTGAAAAGTGTGAACATGAAAATGTTGCGGTTTTTCATTATCTATCTAGTGGTATATCATTTGTACAATTACGATAAACGGTTGATAAACAAAAAGTATAATTAGTAGCTCTGAAGAAACGAGAAGTTCAAGTAAGTTCCAACAGATAGGTCAACCCTGTTATCCGGGAAGTTCAACCGTTCGACACGAGCAGTACAAGCACCTATTATAGAAAGTACAAGAAAACTAACAAGATCCAAATGTAAAAAAACGAAATAATCCCATCCCCCAAGAGGAAATTCAAATAGTTTATGGAGAGAAGTACAGCCATTCGATAAACAGCAGTACACCCACTTAATATAGGAAGTACACAAAACTGACATAATTCAAATGTAGGAAAAACAAAATAATCCCTTCATCCATGAGGAAGTACAAGGAGTTATTCCGAGAAGTACAATCGGAGACTACATGAAGTACAAACAGTAATTACAGAACTGCAAATTGTAGAAAGAAAATACTCACACATAAGTTCACATAGCAATGTTGGGAAGTTCAAATATTAAGATCCAGGAAGTGCAGAATCTCTTAAATAGAGGATAGGGAAAATCTAAAACTATCATTCCGAAACACATGTTTATTTATTGTAAAACACACTAGTATGGAAATATTTCAGGAAGTACAACCACGAAGGCCAGGAAGTACAAGTACATGTCGCGAGAAGTTCAGATGCGCGTGGTTGTGCTGTACATTTTGTGTGGCCGTGGACCTCAAATTGACAGTGTACAAGAAAGTTATAGCTCTGTTTTACTGAACACTTTCATGAAACCGCACCAAGAAGTACAACCGCATTGCCCGATAAATACAAGTTCATGTCGAGGGAAGTACGGTGCTCTGTTTTTATGCGGCGGAAATCTATTGACCAAATCTCATCGATTTGATCACCAGCCACTTAAATCATTATCACCAAAAGCTTTATATGATAGAGTATATGTGTAATTTCATTACCTACAACATTTTACAACAAATAAATGGATTTAATCCATCAAATTTAAATCGTTATCCCACAAAATATACCGGAAACATGATTTCAAAACTTGTAAAATTAGTTTTAAACCATTCGAATTTGGAAAAAATGGTAGATGCGAAAAATATGTGCCATTTTGACACCTTTCCAACCGTATATCGTTTACATTATTTAAATATACTGCGTGGAAATCGCGGGGAAATCATTCGGTGCCCATCACATAAAACAAGCGGACAGTAATTCGAGTTATTTTCTTAAACTGTAAGGAATTAGAGAAAACAATTGGAATATGAAAGTTGCGCCTAGTCCATAGCTTTCCAACGCCATATCATTTGCATCATTCTGACATACGGTTGACACAAATCAGCCAAATTACTCTCCGCTCGTTTTTTGAGTACGTCCGAATTTCGGTATTTTCAAAATTGTTCAAAAACTGTGAGGATTTCGAAAAAACGTAAAACATGAAAAAAGTTGTGCAATTTCATTATCTTTCCAATGGTATATCATTTTCACAGTTTCGATAAGCGACTCGAAAATCGAACTAAAAATTCGTTTTCTGGCCAAATAGAAGCGGTTTCGTATTTTCAAAATTAAATTTAAACCGTGCAAAATCTGTAAAAAGTGTGAACATGAAAAAGTTGCGGTTTTTCATTATCTATCCAACGGTATATCATTTGCATAGTTCCGACAAATGGTTGAGAAACTCGAGGTATAATCGGTACCTTTGAAGAAAACGGGAAGTTCAGGTAAGTTCGACAGAAAGTTGAACCCTGTTATCCGGAAAGTACAACCTTGTGTCCAGAAAAGTACAAGTCGGTGCTCAGAATATTATTCTGCAACCGGTTGCAGAATAGTGCTGGTAACAGGGTTGTACTTTCCGGATATATATATGGGTCGCACTATTTTGAAACCGGTGCTCGGAATATTATTCTGAGCACCACGCGCATCTTATAAGGCCCGATCTGGCCGGAAACATCCTGAAAACAAATCATCGGAAAAAACATCACGCACCCACACCTTCTTCCCGGCTTCCCGCATCCACCCCTGACCCCTGCCCAACCGCACGCCGCCGGTGACCACGCGCGCTGCCGCCCTTCCCCCGCTCGCCGTAGGACCCTCCCCCGAGCGCTGACGTCTTCTTCCCCCGAGCGCCGCCGGCCCCTGCCCCCATGCGCCACCGGGCCCTTCTCACGCGCGCCCCGCCGCCGGTGACCAGCTTCTTCCTCCGCCGGACCTCCTAGCGCTGCTGCCTGCCTCGACCTGGACCTGGCGGCCTAGCTCCAGGCATGGCTGGCGCGATTTGCTCCTCCGACTACAGGTCGCACAAATCTACCTGTACCTGAGTTCCTGCTCCTTCGCTGGTTCCACTGCCACCCAATGAAGCCGGTCGGCCATCCCCTTGGATAGATACTGCGATGTCGACCAACAGCGGAAAAAATCGGACCGGGCACACTCGTCCTCCGTCCTCCCTGCAGCGCCTTCGTCCTCCCAGGTCCACCTCAGTGCCTCCGTTGGCCAGGCAGCAAACCCAACCCGGTGCTCTCTCACTCTGTTTTGCTTTGTTCGGCGGTACTAATAGGTACGTAAAATAAGTGTTCTCGTTATTAAACGTAAGTACACACGTATGAGTAGTGCCGGGGAATGCTATGATTTGATTTTTTCAACGTTTCTTCGTGATTAAGGCATTTGCTTTTTTTTTCTGTAACTTGCGAAGCGGGGTATGCGCTCATGGATTTCCCTTTTTTCAAGCATCTTTTCCTGTCTTGGTTACTGTTTCTAGATGATAGAACACCTCAATTACTCTGAGATGAACTCACGTGCGCGCCTCCACCGGAATCCCGGATGCGGCGGCCGCGGACTTCTTGGTGAGTAGGCCCCGCACTCCTCGTCGGCAACTTTGTCAACCGAGCGCTCCTCGCCTCCATGCCGCAGAAGCTCGTGCTTGGCTTGGCGTTCAACGCCGCTGGAGCTACCAGTTCTTGGCGCTGCATAGTTCATGGTGGGGCGAAGGAGATGGCCCGACAATCGTCCAAGAGACCGCTCAGCTCTCTGAATTTTTTCTGTTTCTTGCGCTAGGCAGTACATGTAAATTCAGTAGAAAAGTCCAACCACACGGTGGCAGTAAGTGCGAGTGCCATGTTTTTGATTATGTAGAGGCCATGATTGGATTGGATTTTTTTATTAGTCTGTTTACATGGATCATCGCCAAACCTACGGATCGTTTTGTGATGTTTTCTGAACCACTGTGTTCTACATTTTTGTTTTGACACAACGCAGGAGTACTAGTTCCTCTAGTCACACGAAAAGTTCAAGATTGTTGTGCCAGAAGAGCAATCTTACAGTATCGAGCAGTGCAGTTGAACATTAGCAGAAAATGTAGCCATTTCGCATGTGTTAGCACTACAAATATGTTAATAGAGGCAGCACACTTCTTTGTTAGCGGAATTAGGGATGATTTTTGGGCGCATATATTTATGCCTCCTATGATTGAGCATCTGTACATATTGGTATGTCTTGAAGGCACACGGAACTCGGGTAGTGATGGTACCTTTATTTTTTTCAGTTCAACGAAGTGCAGTCTTCGATTCACGAAAGTACAAGGCAGTCGCATGATAAGTTCAAGCAAAAAATAAATTATTGCGTCCGGTGCTCACGAAAGTACAAGGCAAGTGGCATGATAAGTCCACGCTGCTGGTCATGTGCTACCTCTGTATTTTTTTTTTCATGTTTGTTGAGTTCGGCAAAGACAAAGTTGATTCAATTGAGAAGTGCAAACGTATAGTGCTAGGAAGTATACATTTTAGATATGTGAAGTGTACAATCCAGCGTGCTGCCGACCGGCCGGACCTCTCTCCGACACCGTGCAACGATTAAATCTCCTTCCCCATGGCTGGCACCTCCCGGCAAGATGGCATTGATGGCTGCGGTGAGAACTAGAATGTGGGGATGACAAACAACATTTTTTCTAGAAGGCCCACGAATATGCATGAAGATTCTGGTTGTTTCTTTTGGAATATGTAGCAGCTAAGTTTACCAGACGATTGCAGAAAAAATCACTGTTGCAGTGTACATCACAGTCATATGTATTTCAGAAGTTCCACTTTCTCTTAAGATGTATATACATTCTGCTCCTCAACATGGCGCACATGGAGTTTTGCAGCTCCAGCCTCCTGCACTTCCTCTCACGCCGGCATGGACTCCTGCCGCCGACCTATGCCAGTGCACACTGTAGGACACCGCTGTGCCGGTCGTCAACACATGCCCAACTCGGTGCTGTCTATAATTTTTTTCTTTTTCCTGCGCTAGGCAGTACACTCAAGTTTAGAATAAAAGTTCAATCGCACCATGATAGGAAGTGCAAGTGCATGTTCTCGATTTTGGAGAGGGCCAAATTTCGGGAAATTAAGTATACATGGGAAGTACACATGGAAAAAATGAAATCATGGGAAACTCATTTAGAAAGTGTAGGAATATTTTAGATAATTACTTGCATAGCTTTATACTTCCCTTGTGATAAAAAAAACATTAGTTGTGATACAAGATATTGGTAGTGTGCAAGAACTCAAGGTTAAGCACTCGGTATAACTAAGAAATGTAGAAGAAAGATGGATCTAGCGCACCTACATCGGAGAAATCCATTTCTCTAAACACGAAAAGTAACACAGAAGTACAACACTTCCGTTTGAGGAAGTACACATAAGTAATGATGGAAATACGCAACCTGACGAGAAGCGTTGAATTTTTTGATAAAATCATCCAAAACAATTATGCATAAGGAAGTACAAGTACTAATGCCGAGAAGTACTACAATTCAGTATCAAGAAGTGCGAAAACTCCAGGATGTCCATGAAAAAATAAAACTCATATATATGAAAGTACAAAATAATTAAAGAGGGAAGCACACGTATCGATGCACGGAAATACATGAAAGTAACCCATTAATTCACCTTTCAAATGCAACAATACTCACTAAATTCGCAACTCGAATGGAAGATCAAGTAATTTAGTAAATGCACGGAAACATAAAGCTGCGGGTTACTCCGATGTCCCTCCTTTGCCCGAGCTTCGCATATCAATGTTGGGAAGTTCAAATATTATGATCCAGGAAGTGCACATATCAATGTTGGGAAGTTCAAATATTAAGATCCAGGAAGTGCATAATTTCTTAAACAGAGGCTAGGGAAAATCTAAACCTATCATTCCGAAACACATGTTTAATTATTGTAAAACACACTAGTATCGAAACATTTCCGGAAGTACAACCACGAAGGCTAAGAAGTACAAGGACATGTCGCAAGAAGTTCATATGCGCGTGGTTGTGCTGCACATTTTGTGTAGTGAAAACACTTTCATGAAAGCGCACCAAGAAGTACAACAGCATTTTCCGATAAGTACAAGTTCATGTCGAGGGAAGTTTAGTGCTCTGTTTTTACGGGGCGGAAATCTATTGTCCAAATCTCATCGTTTTGATCACCAACCACTTCAATCATTGTCACCAAAAGCTTCATATGATAGAGTATATGTCTAATTTCATTCCCTACAACATTTTACAACAAATGAATGGATCTAATTCATCAAATTCAAATCGTTATCTCACAAAATATATCGGAAACATGATTTCAAAAATTCTAAAATTACTTTTAAACCATTCGGATTTGGCAAAAAAATGGTATATATGAAAAAGATGCGCCATTTTGACACCTTTCCAACCATATATCATTTGCATTGTTTAAATATACCGCATGGAAATAGTGGGAAAATCATTCGGTGCCCATCACATAAAATGGGCGGACAGTAATTCATGTTATTCTCTTAAAATATAAGGAATTAGAGAAAACAATTCGAATAAGAAAGTTGCACCTAGTTCATAGCTTTCCAACGCTATATCATTTGCATCATTCCGACAAACGGTTGAAACAAATCATCCAAATTACTGTCCGCTTGTTTTTAAGTACGTCTGAATTTCGGTATTTTCAAAATTATTCAAAAACTGTGAGGATTTAAAAAAAATATAAAACATGAAAAAGTTGCGCAATTTCATTATCTATCCAACGGTATATCATTTGCACAATTTGAATAAGGTGTTCAAAAATTAAAGTAAAAGTTTGTTTTCTGGCCATATAGAAACGTTTTCGTATTTTCAAAATTAAATTTAAACCGTGCAAAATGTGTGAAAAGTGTGAACATGAAAATGTTGCGGTTTTTCATTATCTATCTAGTGGTATATCATTTGTACAATTACGATAAACGGTTGATAAACACAAAGTATAATTAGTAGCTCTGAAGAAACGAGAAGTTCAAGTAAGTTCCAACAGATAGGTCAACCCTGTTATCCGGGAAGTTCAACCGTTCGACACGAGCAGTACAAGCACCTATTATAGAAAGTACAAGAAAACCAACAAGATCCAAATGTAAAAAAACGAAATAATCCCATCCCCCAAGAGGAAATTCAAATAGTTTACGGAGAGAAGTACAACCATTCGATAAACAACAGTACACCCACTTAATATAGGAAGTACACAAAACTGACATAATTCAAATGTAGGAAAAACAAAATAATCCCTTCATCCATGAGGAAGTACAAGGAGTTATTCCGAGAAGTACAATCGGAGACTACATGAAGTACAAACAGTAATTACAGAACTGCAAATTGTAGAAAGAAAATACTCACACATAAGTTCACATAGCAATGTTGGGAAGTTCAAATATTAAGATCCAGGAAGTGCAGAATCTCTTAAATAGAGGATAGGGAAAATCTAAAACTATCATTCCGAAACACATGTTTATTTATTGTAAAACACACTAGTATGGAAATATTTCAGGAAGTACAACCACGAAGGCCAGGAAGTACAAGTACATGTCGCGAGAAGTTCAGATGCGCGTGGTTGTGCTGTACATTTTGTGTGGCCGTGGACCTCAAATTGACAGTGTACAAGAAAGTTATAGCTCTGTTTTACTGAACACTTTCATGAAACCGCACCAAGAAGTACAACCGCATTGCCCGATAAGTACAAGTTCATGTCGAGGGAAGTTCGGTGCTCTGTTTTTACGGGGCGGAAATCTATTGACCAAATCTCATCGATTTGATCACCAGCCACTTAAATCATTATCACCAAAAGCTTTATATGATAGAGTATATGTGTAATTTCATTACCTACAACATTTTACAATAAATAAATGGATTTAATCCATCAAATTGAAATCATTATCCCACAAAATATACCGGAAACATGATTTCAAAACTTGTAAAATTAGTTTTAAACCATTCGAATTTGGAAAAAATGGTAGATGCGAAAAATATGTGCCATTTTGACACCTTTCCAACCGTATATCGTTTACATTATTTAAATATACTGCGTGGAAATCGCGGGGAAATCATTCGGTGCCCATCACATAAAACAAGCGGACAGTTATTCGAGTTATTTTCTTAAACTGTAAGGAATTAGAGCAAACAATTGGAATATGAAAGTTGCGCCTAGTCCATAGCTTTCCAACGCCATATCATTTGCATCATTCTGACATACGGTTGAAACAAATCAGCCAAATTACTCTCCGCTCGTTTTTTGAGTACGTCCGAATTTCGGTATTTTCAAAATTGTTCAAAACCTATAAGGATTTCGAAAAAACGTAAAACATGAAAAAGTTGCGCAATTTCATTATCTTTCCAATGGTATATTATTTGCACAGTTTTGATAAGCGATTCGAAAATCGAACTAAAAGTTCGTTTTCTAGCCATATAGAAGCGGTTTCGTATTTTCAAAATTAAATTTAAACCGTGCAAAATCTGTAAAAAGTGTGAACATGAAAAAGTTGCGGTTTTTCATTATCTATCCAACGGTATATCATTTGCATAGTTCCGACAAATGGTTGAGAAACTCGAGGTATAATCAGTACCTCTGAAGAAAACGGGAAGTTCAGGTAAGTTCGACAGAAAGTTGAACCCTGTTATCCGGAAAGTACAACCTTGTGTCCAGAAAAGTACAAGTCGGTGCTCAGAATATTATTCTGCAACCGGTTGCAGAATAGTGCTGGTATATATATATATATATACATATATATTGAAAAATATACCTTGCATTACGTTGGTAAAGATTTTGTCCACGAGATCGAAGATGTACATCTTTACGGAAAAATGGGTTCAAGTTTGTTTTGGATCTTGCATGAACCATAGTCGAATGGGTACAAAGTCAAGCAATCTCATACACATGGGACCAAAATTTGTGAATGATTTTTTCTCTAAAACCTAGGTAGGTTGGTTTTTCATAATTTTTTTCTTAGGAAATACATTTCCCATGTGATGGCTCCAGCCATGCACAATTTTTTTATTTTTATTTCATGTTTTTAACTTTTTTGGTTGTTTCAAAATTTGGTTCACATTTGCGGTCTGTTCTAGTTCTTAATTTTTTTAACCTCCATTGGTTGGTTTCTTTTTCAAATTTTCTCAAACTTCCGATATGGAGCATTAATTTGTACTAGGTGGACGCGTAACCCATATGTTTGAGATTTTTTGGGTGTATCACACTTAATTACACGGTACCTCCAAGAATTTTCTCATAAAAACTATGAATTGTAATTAGTGAACACATAGTTCAAATTTGAACTAAAGATCAAACTAAACACATATGTAGCTGCATATCGAAAAAATGCTAACACCATGGATTTGGTGATCCTTGAACTACTGGGAACGAAATTTGAAGGGTTGGTAGTGTGCACCTTTTTTAGGTAACAACTTCACAAAATGTCCACTAATTTTTCTGACTTATATGTGCAAAAAAATAGAAAATCAATATTTTGTGAAGAGAAGCAAAACAAACTCTAGTTGGCAAAGTTTTTCTCCACGAGATCGAAGCTGCACATCTTTGCGAAAAATGGGTTCAAGTTTGCTTTGGATCTTGTATCAACTATGGTCAAATGGGTACAAATTCAAGCAGTCTCATACATGGGACCAAATTTTATGAATGATTCTTCTCTGAAACCTCCATAGTGTCAACAACCGGTTTTTTAAGTCCAGATGTCTATTATGTCATACATCGCAATCCCAGGAATATTGTTGTTGCGAAGCATAATAGTTAAGTATCACAGTCATCATTAATTACAACCCATAAGTCTTACAAATTTGGAATCACATGATCCATATTACACGAATAGTTGATCTATCGATCAACGAACAAATGCCAGTTCATAATTCATAGCGGAAGCGTAAGATACAAGGACTCTCTAGTCCACAGGCCAACGCTTGACGTCGGAAGACTCCTAGTTGTCGTAGGCGTCCTGCTGGTCATCTCCTTGTTCATCTTCATACTCTGGCCATTTGAATAGCCAGGGACAAAGCCGTGAGTACTTTAAGTACTCGCAAACTAATACTAATGTAAGTGCTAGACATTTCTAGTATGGTTTGCTAAGCTCTAGTTTATTTGCATAAAGCTAGTTTTAGTTCACAAAATTTGAGAAAAGCTTATTCAAGTGCTAACTAACTCAAGTGGGAACATTAGTGTCATTCCCACCATTCAAGTGGTGATTTCAATTCAATTCACCACAAGTCATTTCACCATCATCTTTCAACATCATTTTTCAAAGATATGACATCGGAAACTGATGAGGTCTAAGACCCCGTGTGTGGCCCGATCTCGCGGTTGACCCGAAATCCAAGAGGGAAGAGAGGGAGAGCGCGAAGAACACGATGAACACGAAGAACACGAGGAACTCACGCACGCACACCAACCCGATACAATCGATACTTACCCCGTGGCTCGATGGACCACGCCAATAGAATCAACCCGGAAGAGACACGCGGTAGAATTCCGAGCGGAGAGATTGGTGAGGGAGATGAATCTAGGAGTGGGAGAGAGAGTGGGTAACACTAGAATCTCACACACCAAATCCAATCATCCAACATGGGTTGCCTTGATACAAAGGGGATGAAACCCTAGGGAGACAAAGCTCATCTTCATGTTTAAGCTATCATCTTGTCTAAAGAGGTAAGGGGGCGACCTGGGGGCTTATATAGGCATACAAGGCAGCATGGGTCGAAAAGGTACAAGTTGGTGGGTCAAACCCGACGAATCCGGTCACAGGGCCGGTCGGACCGGCTCGTGATCGGCCCATCCGGTCCACAACCGGATCCTGGACCGGCGGTGACCGGCGAGGCCGGAGCCCCGGGATGGCGTCCGGATGGCACCGGTCGTCGTTCCGGTCGAAACCCGGCCGGGCCGGTCAGGCCGGTCAACCGGGCCTGTGACCGGGTGGGCCGGTCAGGGGCCGGCCAACCGGCTCGTGACCGCCGGCCTCCCTCCTCCCACTTCTTCTTCCTCTTCCTTCCTTCTTCCTTCATTCTTCCTTCCTTCTTCTTCTTCTTCCTTCTTCCTTGCACCATGATGAATGGCTCCTCTTCCCTTCCCTCGCTTCCTTGCACCATGGGTGTTCCTCCTCTCCGGTCCTCGATGACTCTTGTACCTAATGACATATAACATGCCGACATGAGGTAGCATTCCATTCAAGGTATCTACGAGGTCGAGTATCGAGAGGAAGGAGTTCACCTTGACGCGTGTAGCGTGGGTTAGGGTTGAAGGTCCACTTGGGGGACTCTTTGGCCATGGTGTAGCGTCGACGATAGGCGGGGCTGCACTTGATGGTCTTGGTGTAGCGACGTCGGTGACCGGGCTACATCATCTCCCCCCTTGGGGAAGAGTCGTCTCGACTCTTGTTCCTCCTCATCGAAGAGGTAGTCCATGACGGTTGTCCCATGTAGAGTTGGGTAGTCGCGGTCGAAGAAGAACTTGGAGAAAAACCACTTGCGAAGGGAAAGCTCCAAGAGGCATTTGGCAAAAATGGGAACCAAAAGAGTGTGGGTGTATCCAACATGTGGAAGGGCAAAAATTTGTGCATGTAAGAGTTGTATGGTGTAAAAAATGTGTGGTATAGCCTTGTCCCAAGCAAATGGAACAAACAAAAGGCAAGTATCGTCGGCAAAATTTGGGACAAAATTGTTATGTGCAATGGCAAAGCGATGGAGACTTCGAACTTGGGAGAGTATGGTTGGCTTGAGCCGAGTATGAGTGTCCTCAAGTGTGAAAGAATCCATTGCAAATGCCAAAGATGAAATGAGAAATCCAAAGAAGAGCAACTTTTTGTGTGACATGTGGCACAAGATGCATAAGGTGTCTCTCACATGTATGACATTGTCCTTGAGATTCTCGGAGTGTATGATGATAACATCAAGGCATACAATAATCATTGTGCCAACAAGATGTTTCAAGATAAGTTGCATAAGAGGCAAAAGGGGCGACGAGGAGTTGGACCAAACCGGAAACTCGACAAGGCAAGTCGGAAACACATGAGGGCGAAGGCTTGTGGGAACATACCCTTTGGTGTGATTCCCGCGGGTTAGGTCCTTGTTGGGGTAGCTCTCAATTGCGCGTTTCGTGAGCTCATGCTCCGTAGCGGTGGAAGTTGTCATTCGGGTACCTATACACACAATAGATAGAACAAAAAGCGTGTGTGCATGGTAAAGGAAC
This sequence comes from Lolium perenne, assembly GCF_019359855.2. Lineage (NCBI taxonomy): Eukaryota > Viridiplantae > Streptophyta > Magnoliopsida > Poales > Poaceae > Lolium > Lolium perenne. The sequence continues at coordinate 109,482,029 of NC_067249.2, read as the reverse complement.
ACATCATCCATCATGATGTTCCAAGACTTGTGCACATCACCATTAGTGTCAAGCAAGATAGTATGAAATGCATGGCGATAGTGCAAATGGCATGAAGGTGCATGTGTGGTATGTGGGTACTCATGATCATCAAAAATGGAGAAGGCTATGGGGGCCATCTCGTGGACAATGAAATAAGCATGTTTGCATACCAAGCATAAGAAAGGGGAATTGTTCACAATCTTGGATGCAACGATCATGGAGTAGTGCAAACATTTTGGGCAAAGCATACGGAAGCTAATCTCATCATTGTCATTGCAAGCAATACATGTGAAAGAGCAAGTAGGTAACATATTGCAAGCAATTGTAGGAAAATTGAAGCTCTCATAGCATGGCATGGTCATGGTATCACAAGCACTCAATTCCACATGATCAACAATGTTATCAAGCAAAGCATCACATGGGAAAGTGAAAGTAGCATGTGACGTAGCAAATGGGTCATCAAGATCATGCATGCACTCATAAGTCATCATGTCCACTAGTGGGATCATGGCATCATCAACACCTATGTTGTTACCTTTGTAGGCCGACTCATTTGAGGTAGGTGTTGTGGAAGTAGGAGGGTCCATGTGGTCGACATGTCCGTCTTGGAGCAAGCATGGTGAGATATCATCATCTTCATGCACCATGTACATCGTCTCCATGAGCGGGAACTCGTCCTCCGTGGAACCTAGTGCAACATAAGAAGACACAAACGAGGGAGAGGTTAATGTGTTAGCAAATGCGATGTCCTCCATGGACCTATCATCTACCTCTCTCAACTCACTTTGTGTATCACTCATGTCCTCCAAACGGAAGCACTCAAACTCACATATGGGGTGGAAGTCACTCAACTCACTATCACTCTCACTCAAGTGGGCTAAGTGGCTCTCATTCTCACATGGGATTGGTACCAACTCATCAATGAAGCATAGGGGAGTAGGCTCGACTTTCTCATCTCCATGCGCCTCCTTGGTTGAAGGGAAATTCCCATGCTCAACCATCTCAACTCCATGCGCCTCCATAGGTGAAGGGAGAATCCCATGGTCACCATGCTCAACTCCATCGCCTCCCAAGTCATCCTCAAGTGGTGGCGTCGTGGTGTAGTAGAGAGCTAGGCTCGGATCCACATCAACCTTGAGGTGACCTTGGCGATCTTCGTCTTGAAGTGTGGGCGCGATAGGCATCTTGGAGACTTGTGCATTGAGCTCGTCGAAGTAGAGCTTCTTGGCGCTTGGCGTTGTGCATTGCCATGCCACGTGACCCTTGGCCTTGCACACCTCACATAGGAGATTGGGACATTCCCGTGGAGGGTGGCCTTGTTGCTTGCATTTGTAGCATCGGAGTCCATAGGCACGTGACGAGGTAGAGGCCATTGTGGTGGTGGCACAAGAGGTGGAAGTCGCCTTATGAGGAAGGTATGCTCGATGTGCACTTGCTATCCTTGGAGTGGTAGGCACCCTATCATGGTGTTTGTCGCCTTCATGTCGAGGCTCTCGTCTTCGTGCATCATCACCATGGCTTGAGTGGTGTCATCGAAGACTCGTGGAAGATGTTGGTCGATGGCGATCATGAAGTGGCTTGTGGCGGCGAAGCTCATGTGGTGACGTATGTCGATGACGGTCCGTGCCATGCCTAGATGATGGCTCATGCGACTTGGCATGTTGCTTGCGGCGCCTTGTGGAGCTTGGAGAAGAGTGTCGATGACGCTCATGATGGGGACGCTCTTGATGCTCCAAATGGTGTACTTGAAGTCGACGATCTTGTGCATAAGCACTCTCATGGTGGCGCCTCGTGGAGCTCGAAGAAGTGTGTCGATGGCGATCATGTTGGGGACGCTCTTGATGATCCATATGATGGTGCCATCGTGGAGGTCCTCCATCTTCATATGTAGCTCCAATGGCCAGGTGGTGGTACTTGGGAGCATCGTCGTTGCTCCTTGTGGAGACTAGGTGAGGTTCCGCCATGGTGTCGGTGTCGGAGGCGTGGCGTTGCTCCCCCAAGTCGTCGATGTCGTACTCGTGGCGTTGCTCCACCATGTCGTCCAAGCTTGAGGAGCCATTGTCGATGTAGAGCTCCTCGATGTCGGTCATGTCGGTGATGCTCGCGGAGCCAAAGTCGGTGTAGAGCTCCTCGAAGTCGGTCATGTTGGCGATGCTCGCGGAGCCATAGTCGGTGTCGAGCTCCACATGTTCCTCCACATCCGCGGTGCTTGAGGAGGTGTCCTCCTCGGAGTGCTCCGTGTACTCCTCCGTATCCTCATCTTCGCTATCCATGTTAGCACGATGGTATGTATATGGTGTATGTTAGTGGAAGAACACTACCTCGCAATCTTACCGTGGTATGATAAGATCGGGGCGATCCAACAAGCCGAGGTCAAAGTCAATTGTATCGGGCACTCACACAAAAACACACGCAAAAGCTAGCAAATATGGTGTTAGGTGAGTGTGGTGGAAAGCCAAAAGACGAAATCTGAAATCAAGTATGTTGTCAAGAGTGGGTGAAATCCAAAAATTCAAATGTCAAAGCGATGATCACTATAAACACGGAAAAGATGTGGAACGCACACACGAGATGAACGGGGTTAGTGCAACCAAGGAATGAGCGGAAAAGTGTAAGAAGCCCTTAAGCAAGGGTGCTCGGTGTCACACTAACACAAGAAGAGACCAAAGCTTCGGTTGCAAAGGAAGAAACAACAAGATTCACACGTGGCCTCTCTTCTCTTATCTCTCTTTTGCTTAAAAGCTTATGACTCTTTTGTATATGGTGGCACTTGACACTCTTTTGTATCTATGGTGGCGCTTTGTACACTTTTGTATGTATGATGGCACTTGCACTCTTTTTGTGCTTTTCTTTCTTTTTCACGCTCTATGTTAGCGTTAGCTCGCTCTTGCTATCTTGCCACACGAGTTTCGCTTAGAAGCTTGACTCCACACTACACACACACCTCACAATCGGGGCCACGTGCAATGTCTCGCAACACTCAATAAGCAATGCTCGATAGGATAGATCGCAAAAGAAGAGGGGTTACAAGGTGGGGTGCAAGTTATACCTAGATGTTAGGCGGTGTCGGAACACACAACTTGCGATGAAGGCGGTGATGTCAAGAGTACGTTTGCAGGTCCGTGGTGCCGAGGATGTCGTCGCTTGCTTCGAAGCTGCGGGTTAGTGTCACAAACAAGGCACTCAAACCGGAACAAGCAAACACAAGTTAGCGGAAGAAAATGGTCAAAGTAGCTTGGCGGTGGTGGCGGTGGTAAGCCGGTGGTGGTGGTGTCGATGCTCTTGCGGATGCGGCGGTGTTTGTTGGGGCCGCGGTGGTGTTTGCCGGTGGTTGGGGATGATGGCGGTGCTTGCCGGCGGAGGAGAGGAGTGGCGGTGGTCGGCGGTGGAGGTGGAGGGGTGGCGCCCGGTCCAGGGGCCGGTTGGGCCGGACCTGGGACCGGCCTGGCCGGTCACACGGCCGGTCGACCGGGTTCTGGGCTGGCCCGGCCGGTCTGCAGCCCGGTTGTCCGGATTTCTCAACCGGGACGCAGTTTCTCTCTCCTGTTCTTCACGAAAATCGACCAAATTGACCAAAACGGAGGGGAAACGATGGAATTGGGGGCTAAAAGTTGGGGAGATAGTAGATCAAGCACTCCAACACCAAATCCATGGACCAAAACCACTCAAAACGCAACCAAATCACAGATCGGTCAAGAGGCAATTTAGGGCTATTTTTGGGGATTTTTTGGAAAATTTTCTAGGAACGAAATCGGGTGGGTGGGAGGTCAAATCCGCGGTAACCAAGAGCTGCTGATACCATATGATGAGGTCTAAGACCCCGTGTGTGGCCCGATCTCGCGGTTGACCCGAAATCCAAGAGGGAAGAGAGGGAGAGCGCGAAGAACACGATGAACACGAAGAACACGAGGAACTCACGCACGCACACCAACCCGATACAATCGATACTTACCCCGTGGCTCGATGGACCACGCCAATAGAATCAACCCGGAAGAGACACGCGGTAGAATTCCGAGCGGAGAGATTGGTGAGGGAGATGAATCTAGGAGTGGGAGAGAGAGTGGGTAACACTAGAATCTCACACACCAAATCCAATCATCCAACATGGGTTGCCTTGATACAAAGGGGATGAAACCCTAGGGAGACAAAGCTCATCTTCATGTTTAAGCTATCATCTTGTCTAAAGAGGTAAGGGGGCGACCTGGGGGCTTATATAGGCATACAAGGCAGCATGGGTCGAAAAGGTACAAGTTGGTGGGTCAAACCCGACGAATCCGGTCACAGGGCCGGTCGGACCGGGCCTGTGACCGGCCCATCCGGTCCACAACCGGATCCTGGACCGGGCGGTGACCGGGCGAGGCTTCGGGAGCCCCGGGATGGCGTCCGGATGGCACCGGTCGTCGTTCCGGTCGAAAACCGGCCGGGCCGGTCAGGGGGCCGGTCAACCGGGCCTGTGACCGGGTGGGCCGGTCAGGGGGCCGGTCAACCGGGCCTGTGACCGGCCGGCCTCCCTCCTCCCGCTTCTTCTTCCTCTTCCTTCCTTCTTCCTTCATTCTTCCTTCCTTCTTCTTCTTCTTCCTTCTTCCTTGCACCATGATGAATGGCTCCTCTTCCCTTCCCTCGCTTCCTTGCACCATGGGTGTTCCTCCTCTCCGGTCCTCGATGACTCTTGTACCTAATGACATATAACATGCCGACATGAGGTAGCATTCCATTCAAGGTATCTACGAGGTCGAGTATCGAGAGGAAGGAGTTCACCTTGACGCGTGTAGCGTGGGTTAGGGTTGAAGGTCCACTTGGGGGACTCTTTGGCCATGGTGTAGCGTCGACGATAGGCGGGGCTGCACTTGATGGTCTTGGTGTAGCGACGTCGGTGACCGGGGCTACATCAGAAACTGTATGGCCTTTCCAACTGTTCGTAACCGTGGACGCGGCTATTCGAATAGGTTTACACTCTGCAGAGGTTGCACACTTGTGCCACAACATTTGATTTCATCCGTCGGGATTACCCCGAATCATCGTAACACAGTACGCGGATCATCAACCATAACCTTTCACTTACAAATCCTAGTATGAGCACCTCTCCCCATGAGCTTGGCCTCCCAGTGAAGACCAACTGTCAACCTGGGAACTGCACAGGGCTTGGCCGTTGATACGTCTCCGACGTATCGATAATTTCTTATGTTCCATGCCACATTATTGATGATATCTACATGTTTTATGCATACTTTATGTCATATTTATGCATTTTCTGGAACTAACCTATTAACAAGATGCCGAAGAGCCAGTTGATGTTTTCTGCTGTTTTTGGTTTCAGAAATCCTAGTAAGGAAATATTCTCAAAATTGGACGAAATCAACGCCCAGGGGCCTATTTTCACACGAAGCTTCCAGAAGACCGGAGAGTCAACGAAGTGGGGCCACGAGGTGGCCAGGAGGTAGGGCGGCGCGGCCCAGGTCTTGGCCGTGCCGGCCTGTCTCCTGGGCCCCTCGTGTGGCCCCCTGACCTGCCCTTCCGCCTACAAATAGCCTTCGTAGCGAAACCCCCAGTACCGAGAGCCACGATACGGAAAACCTTCCAGAGACGCCGCCGCCGCCAATCCCATCTCGGGGGATTCAGGAGATCGCCTCCGGCACCCTACCGGAGAGGGGATTCATCTCCCGGAGGACTCTACACCGCCATGGTCGCCTCCGGAGTGATGTGTGAGTAGTTCACCCCTGGACTATGGGTCCATAGCAGTAGCTAGATGGTTGTCTTCTCCTCATTATGCTTCATTGTCGGATCTTGTGAGCTGCCTAACATGATCAAGATCATCTATCTGTAATGCTATATGTTGTGTTTGTTGGGATCCGATGGATAGAGAATACTATGTTATGTTGATTATCAATTCATGTCTATGTGTTGTTTATGATCTTGCATGCTCTCCGTTATTAGTAGAGGCTCTGGCCAAGTTTTTGCTAGTAACTCCAAGAGGGGGTATTTATGCTCGATAGTGGGTTCATGTCTCCGTGAATCTGGGGGAGTGACAGAAACCTCTAAGGTTATGGATGTGCTGTTGCCACTAGGGGTAAAACATTGATGCTATGTCCGAGGATGTAGTTATTGATTACATTACGCGCAATACTTAATGCAATTGTCTGTTGTTAGCAACTTAATACTGGAAGGGGTTCGGATGATAACCTGAAGGTGGACTTTTTAGGCATAGATGCATGCTGGATAGCGGTCTATGTACTTTGTCGTAATGCCCAATTAAATCTCACAATACTCATCATAATATGTATGTGCATGGTCATGCCCTCTCTATTTGTCAATTGCCCAACTGTAATTTGTTCACCCAACATGCTATTTATCTTATGGGAGAGACACCTTTAGTGAACTGTGGACCCCGGTCCAATTCTCTATACTGAAATACAATCTACTGCAATTGTTCTACTGTTTTCTGCAAACAATCATCTTCCACACTATACATCTAATCCTTTGTTACAGCAAGCCGGTGAGATTGACAACCTCACTGTTTCGTTGGGGCAAAGTACTTGGTTTGTGTTGTGCAGGTTCCACGTTGGCGTCGGAATCCCTGGTGTTGCGCCGCACTACATCTCGCCGCCATCAACCTTCACGTGCTTCTTGACTCCTACTGGTTCAATAAACCTTGGTTTCTTACTGAGGGAAACTTGCCGCTGTGCGCATCACACCTTCCTCTTGGGGTTCCCAACGGACGCGTGTCGAACGGAAAGACAATACGTCAACCACGCGCATCAAGCAAAATTTCTGGCGCCGTTGCCGGGGAGATCAAGACACGCTGCAAGGGGAGTCTCCACATCGCAATCTCTTTACTTTGTTTTTGTCTTGCTTTATTTTATTTACTACTTTGTTTGCTGCATTATATCAAAATACAAAAAAATTAGTTGCTAGTTTTACTTTATTTACTGTCTTGCACTCTATATCAAAAACACAAAAAAATTAGTTATTTGCATTTACTTTATCTAGTTTGCTTTATTTACTACTGCTAAAATGGGTACTCCTGAAAATACTAAGTTGTGTGACTTCACAACCACAAATAATAATGATTTCTTATGTACACCTATTGCTCCACCTGCTACTACAGCAGAATTCTTTGAAATTAAACCTGCTTTACTAAATCTTGTTATGCGAGAGCAATTTTCTGGTGTTAGTTCTGATGATGCTGCTTCCCATCTCAATAATTTTGTTGAACTATGTGAAATGCAAAAGTATAAAGATGTAGATGGTGACATTATAAAATTAAAATTGTTCCCTTTCTCATTAAGAGGAAGAGCTAAAGATTGGTTGCTATCTCTGCCTAAGAATAGTATTGATTCATGGACTAAATGCAAGGATGCTTTTATTGGTAGATATTATCCCCCTGCTAAAATTATATCTTTGAGGAGTAGCATAATGAATTTTAAATAATTGGATACTGAGCATGTTGCACAAGCATGGGAAAGAATGAAATCTTTGGTTAAAAATTGCCCAACCCATGGACTGACTACTTGGATGATCATCCAAACCTTTTATGCAGGACTGAATTTTTCTTCGCGGAACCTATTGGATTCAGCTGCTGGAGGTACCTTTATGTCCATCACTCTTGGCGAAGCAACAAAGCTTCTTGATAATATGATGATTAATTACTCTGAATGGCACACGGAAAGAGCTCCACAAGGTAAGAAGGTAAATTCTGTCGAAGAAACCTCCTCCTTAAGTGATAAGATTGATGCTATTATGTCTATGCTTGTGAATGATAGGACAAATGTTGATCCTAATAATGTTCCGTTAGCCTCATTGGTTGCCCAAGAAGAACATGTTGATGTAAACTTCATTAAAAATAATAATTTCAACAACAATGCTTACCGGAACAGTTCTAGTAACAACTATAGGCCATATCCTTATAATAATGGCAACGGCTATGGTAATTCTTATGGGAATTCTTACAACAATAATAGGAATTCACCCCCTGGACTTGAAGCCATGCTTAAAGAATTTATTAGTACACAAACTTCTTTTAACAAATCTGTTGAAGAAAAGCTTGGGAAAATTGATATACTTGCTTCTAAAGTCGATAGTCTTGCTGCTGATGTTGATCTTTTCAAATCGAAAGTTATGCCTCATGAAAATCATAATCATAAAATTGTTACTACAGCAAATGCCATCCAAGTTAGAATTAATGAGAATATAAGATTGATGGCCGAATTGCGTGCTAGGTGGGAAAGAGAAGAAAATGAAAAAGAAGATAATATAGCTAAAGTTTGGACTATAACCACCACTAGTAATGCTAATGCTACACAATTTGCTGCACCTCCTACTATTAATGGTAAAATAATTGGTGTTAGCAATGTTTCCACTTCTAATGCGAAGCGCGAAAAACTGCCTGAAACTGCTAAAACTGCTGAAACTGCCTGTGATAAAACTGCTGAATTTTTTTCCAACATTGGGGATGATGATCCCATTGCTTTAGATTATAATGGTTTGAATTTTGATGATTGCCACATCTCTGAAGTTATAAAGTTCTTACAAAAACTTGCTAAAAGTCCTAATGCTAGTGCTATAAATTTGGCTTTCACAAAACATATTACAAATGCTCTCATAAAAGCTAGAGAAGAGAAATTAGAACGCGAAGCTTCTATTCCTAGGAAGCTAGAGGATGGTTGGGAGCCCATCATTAATATGAAGGTCAATGACTTTGATTGTAATGCTTTATGTGATCTTGGTGCAAGTATTTTCGTTATGCCTAAGAAAATTTATAATATGCTTGACTTGCCACCATTGAAAAATGGTTATTTGGATGTTAATCTTGCTGATCATTCTACAAAGAAACCTTTGGGGAAAGTTGATAATGTTCGCATTACTGTTAACAATAACCTTGTCCCCGTTGATTTTGTTGTCTTGGATATTGAATGCAATGCATCTTGTCCCATTATATTGGGAAGACCTTTTCTTCGAACTGTTGGTGCTATCATTGATATGAAGGAAGGTAATATTAAATATCAATTTTCTCTCAAGAAAGGTATGGAACACTTCCCTAGAAAGAGAATGAAGTTACCTTATGATTCTATTATTAGAACAAATTATGATGTTGACACTTCGTCTCTTGATAACACTTGATACACACTTTCTGCGCCTAGCTGAAAGGCGTTAAAGAAAAGCGCTTATGGGAGACAACCCATGTTTTTACTACAGTACTTTGTTTTTATTTTGTATCTTGGAAGTTGTTTACTACTGTAGCAACCTCTCCTTATCTTAGTTTTGTGCATTGTTGTGCCAAGTAAAGTCGTTGATAGTAAGGTTCATACTAGATTTGGATTACTGCGCAGAAAAAGATTTCTTTGCTGTCACGAATCTGGGCAAAATTCTCTGTAGGTAACTCAGAAAATTATGCCAATTTACGTGAGTGATCCTCAGATATGTACGCAACTTTCATTCAATTTGAGCATTTTCATTTGAGCAAGTCTGGTGCCTCAATAAAATTCGTCATTACGAACTGTTCTGTTTTGACAGATTCTGCCTTTTATTTCGCATTGCCTGTTTTGTTATGTTCGATGGATATTTCGATTCCGTTGACTTTCAGTAGCTTTGTGCAATGTCCAGAAGTGTTAAGAATGATTATGTCACCTCTGAACATGTATATTTTGATTGTGCACTAACTCTCTAATGAGTTGTTTTGAGTTTGGTGTGGAGGAAGTTTTCAAGGATCAAGAGAGGGAGATGATACAACATGATCAAGGAGAGTGAAAGCTCTAAGCTTGGGGATGCCCCGGTGGTTCACCCCTGCATATATCAAGAAGACTCAAGCGTCTAAGCTTGGGGATGCCCAAGGCATCCCCTTCTTCATCGACAACATTATCAGGTTCCTCCCCTGAAACTATATTTTTATTCCATCACATCTTATGTGCTTTGCTTGGAGCGTCGGTTTGTTTTTGTTTTTGTTTTGTTTGAATAAAATGGATCCTAGCATTCTTTGTGTGGGACAGAGACACGCTCCGCTGTTGCATATGGACAAGTATGTCCTTAGGCTTTACTCATAGTATTCATGGCGAAGTTTCTTCTTCGTTAAATTGTTATATGGTTGGAATTGGAAAATGATACATGTAGTAATTTGCTAAAATGTTTTGGATAATGTGATACTTGGCAATTGTTGTGCTCATGATTAAGCTCTTGCATCATATACTTTTTTACCCATTAATGAAGAAATACATAGAGCATGCTAAAATTTGGTTTGCATATTTGGTCTCTCTAAGGTCTAGATAATTTCTAGTATTGAGTTTGAACAACAAGGAAGACGGTGTAGAGTCTTATAATGTTTACAATATGTCTTTTATGTGAGTTTTGCTGCACCGGTTCATCCTTGTGTTTGTTTCAAATAGCCTTGCTAGCCTAAAACTTGTATCGAGAGGGAATACTTCTCATGCATCCAAATACTTGAGCCAACCACTATGCCATTTGTGTCCACCATACCTACCTACTACATGGTATTTCTCCGCCATTCCAAAGTAAATTGCTTGAGTGCTACCTTTAAACAATTCAAAATTTATCACCTCTGATTTGTGTCAATGTTTTATAGCTCATGAGGAAGTATGTGGTGTTTATCTTTCAATCTTGTTGGGCAACTTTCACCAATGGACTAGTGGCTTCATCCGCTTATCCAATAATTTTGCAAAAAGAGCTGGCAATGGGATTCCCAGTCCCAAATTAATTAATAAAAATAGACACTCCTCCATGGTATGTGATTGATTGGACGGCACCCGAAGGATTCGGTTAGCCATGGCTTGAGAAAGCAAAGGTGGGGAGGAGTGTCATCATAATAAAACTAAAATAAAAAGGCACTCCTTCATGGTATGAGATTGTTGGCAGGCACCCGAAGGATTCGGTTAGCCATGGTTTGTGAAAGAAAGGTTGGAAGGAGTGCCACACAAAAATAAAATAAAATGGGAGCCGCTCTTTGAAGGTTTGTCTGGCAAGGGGGTTAGAGTGCCCACTACCATTCGTTGACAACAACAAACACCTCTCAAAATTTTACTTTTATTGCTCTCTATATGTTTTCAAAATCAAAGCTCTAGCACAAATATAGCAATCGATGCTTTCCTCTTTGAAGGACCTTTCTTTTACTTTTATGTTGAGTCAGTTCACCTATCTCTCTCCACCTCAAGAAGCAAACACTTGTGTGAACTGTGCATTGATTCCTACATACTTGCATATTGCATTTGTTATATTACTCTATGTTGACAACTATCCATGAGATATAAATGTTACAAGTTGAAAGCAACCGCTGAAACTTAATCTTCCTTTGTGTTGCTTCAATACCTCTACTATGAATTATTGCTTTATGAGTTAACTCTTATGCAAGACTTATTGATGCTTGTCTTGAAGTACTATTCATGAAAAGTCTTTGCCATATGATTCAGTTGTTTACTCATGTCATTACCATTGTTTTGATCGCTGCATTCATTACATATGCTTACAATAGTATGATCAAGGTTATGATGGCATGTCACTCCAGAAATTATCTTTGTTATCGTTTACCTGCTCGGGACGAGCAGGAACTAAGCTTGGGGATGCTGATACGTCTCCGACGTATCGATAATTTCTTATGTTCCATGCCACATTATTGATGATATCTACATGTTTTATGCATACTTTATGTCATATTTATGCATTTTCTGGAACTAACCTATTAACAAGATGCCGAAGAGCCGATTCTTTGTTTTTCTGCTGTTTTTGGTTTCAGAAATCCTAGTAAGGAAATATTCTCGGAATTGGACGAAATCAACGCCCGGGGGCCTATTTTCACACGAAGCTTCCGTAAGACCGGAGAGTCAACGAAGTGGGGCCACGAGGTGGCCAGGAGGTAGGCGGCGCGGCCTGTGTCTTGGCCGCGCCGGCCTGTCTCCTGGGCCCCTCGTGTGGCCCCCTGACCTGCCCTTCCGCCTACAAATAGCCTTCGTCGCGAAACCCCCAGTACCAAGAGCCACGATACGGAAAACCTTCCAGAGACACCGCCGCCACCAATCCCATCTCGGGGGATTCAGGAGATCGCCTCCGGCACTCTGCCGGAGAGGGGATTCATCTCCCGGAGGACTCTACACCGCCATGGTCGCCTCCGGAGTGATGTGTGAGTAGTTCACCCCTGGACTATGGGTCCATAGCAGTAGCTAGATGGTTGTCTTCTCCTCATTATGCTTCATTGTCGGATCTTGTGAGCTGCCTAACATGATCAAGATCATCTATCTGTAATGCTATATGTTGCGTTTGTTGGGATCCGATGGATAGAGAATACTATGTTATGTTGATTATCAATTCATGTCTATGTGTTGTTTATGATCTTGCATGCTCTCCGTTATTAGTAGAGGCTCTGGCCAAGTTTTTGCTAGTAACTCCAAGAGGGGGTATTTATGCTCGATAGTGGGTTCATGTCTCCGTGAATCTGGGGGAGTGACCGAAACCTCTAAGGTTATGGATGTGTTGTTGCCACTAGGGATAAAACATTGATGCTATGTCCGAGGATGTAGTTATTGATTACATTACGCGCAATACTTAATGCAATTGTCTGTTGTTAGCAACTTAATACTGGAAGGGGTTCGGATGATAACCTGAAGGTGGACTTTTTAGGCATAGATGCATGCTGGATAGCGGTCTATGTACTTTGTCGTAATGCCCAATTAAATCTCACAATACTCATTATAATATGTATGTGCATGGTCATGCCCTCTCTATTTGTCAATTGCCCAACTGTAATTTGTTCACCCAACATGCTATTTATCTTATGGGAGAGACACCTCTAGTGAACTGTGGACCCCGGTCCAATTCTCTATACTGAAATACAATCTACTGCAATTGTTCTACTGTTTTCTGCAAACAATCATCTTCCACACTATACATCTAATCCTTTGTTATAGCAAGCCGGTGAGATTGACAACCTCGCTGTTTCGTTGGGGCAAAGTACTTGGTTTGTGTTGTGCAGGTTCCACGTTGGCGCCGGAATCCCTGGTGTTGCGCCGCACTACATCTCGCAGCCATCAACCTTCACGTGCTTCTTGACTCCTACTGGTTCGATAAACCTTGGTTTCTTACTGAGGGAAACTTGCCGCTGTGCGCATCACACCTTCCTCTTGGGGTTCCCAACGGACGCGTGTCGAACGGAAAGACAATACATCAACCACGCGCATCAGCCGTACAATTCACCTCAATTTCACATCATTTCTCAACTACGGAGGCAGCCTCAAGCGTAACCCCTATGACGTGTGTTCAGAGGGAACCCATACTAAGATGTATAAACTTCCAGTTAAGCCCTACCCATAATCAGGTATTGTGGGGGTACTTAATAATTGGAAAGGTATCGCATTCAAACCAACATCATTGTTTATCAAAAATCACTATCTTCTCTTGGTCATATTCACCTTCAAAAATCACTCAATGGAATGCTTCATCATTCCAAGGTTTCAAATTCATTTCAAATTCACATTGTTCCCATCTAGAGTAGTCAAATTTTATTTCATTAGCACTAGCTCTAAATCATGAGGGGTGCTATCTTGCTTTGCTTGATTGAGTCTTCTTCACTACTCTAGTAACCATCCTTTACTTTGACCCAAGTTAAATATAAAAGTAACTCTTGGAAAAACAACAAGTAAAACTTGTAAAGTAAAAAACTTGGGATAGGCTTATGTAAGAAAAGGTTATAATCATGGTGCCTTGCCCCAAGGGGCTTTGCACTTTGCAAGAATATTAGCTTGCCTTGGTAGTTCTCAAACTGTTCCTCCTCCTCCTCTTGGTAGCAACCTTCTTCTTCGGCGTACTCTCCGGTGCTACCGTCTAAATTTGAATACGAGTATAATTACTCACTAATTCAATGGCTATTCCATGTATCACATGTAAACACACAAACTATTCTATGCCCACAAATAGTTTAACTAGGGTGCATGGGTTGTGTTATTTAAATAGAATTCACTTCTTTGTATTTAATATGTAAATGATAGTTTCCATAGGGTTCTTGAGAAATAATTTCCTCTCATTGAAATCTTCTTAAGATTTAATTTCTCAAACAATCATATATGAACTCATATTGACCTAAGTCAAATGTTCATCATCATTATTTGTGAACATGATTTAAATGAGGTAGATCACCCCATATCATTTAATAACACTACATATGATTTAAATCTCAAGTAATTCATATAAGAGAGTTTGGACCAGGGGTCCAAACATCCCATGAATTCATGTGAGACAAGTTTAAATGAAGTATAAGACTCCACATAATTTACTTTAATAGTTTTGGACAATATCAACTAGTTAAACTAGTCAAGTTATCCATTAATTAAACTAGGGCATGATCATGCAAAGTGACCACACCATTTTATTGCATAAACAATTAGTGTAAGTCAAATGTGAGCTATTAGAGTTAGAATTAACTTACTATCTATTTTGGTTGATTTTTAAGAATTATTTGAATAGGGAAAAGTCCCTGCCTTGTTATTTTTATCAAATTAATTCTACACAGAATCTGGTCATGGGACCAGTGGCATTTGATAGATAATTTTACTAGCTTTCCAACAACATAAAGTTCATTAAATTTGGTTTAGCCAATTTGAATCTATTGATTTTCAAAGTGGAGGCAGTATTGAAATTCATTTGCAATTTATTAAACTGGATTTAAAATAAAAAGGCCGGCGGGAAAACTAAACTGGCCAGATTCCATTTAAACGGCCCAAGGCCAGCCCAGCCACGGTCCAGTGCCCCGCGGGCTGCCTGACAGAGGGTCCCGCCTGTCAGCGGCTCTTAAACGCCGAAGCGGTAAGTTTCAACGTGGGGCGTAGGATTAGATGGTGATCGAACGGCCGTGGTTCATCGTCGTCTCCGACGAGAACCCGACGATCTGGCGGCGGCAGTAGGGGGTCGGAGGGCTAACCAGGGCTCCAGCGAGGGATGGCAGTGTGCTTGGGGTAGATGTGGACGACGGCGAAGCTCCAGGTACAGGTGGCGTCGCCTGAGGTGGCCTGGTTCGCCGGCGATTGCTGCAGGGCTTCCGCGGCGGCGAGCTCTCGATTGGCCTTGCTCCGGCGTGAATCAGATGAGTGGTGAGGTGGTTGAGTAGCTGTGAGAGGTGGGGAGTGCAGTGGTGTGCTTGGATTGCTCAGGGGAGCTCTCCTTTTATAGCAGCGCATGGGTGCTGCGGGGCAGGGTGGTGGTCGACCATGGCGCGGCGATTCCGGCGGGTGGTCGAGCTAGGCGAGGGCGTGGCAGTGCTCTGCGTGTCCAGGCGAGTCTAATGGCGGCGACAGCTTGGTCGGGGAGGGCCTGGTTGGGTCGCGTTGCTTCCAGGCAGGTCGCGGCCATGGCGGGATCTTCTTCTCCGTCCACGGCGGCGGCGGTCCAGGGTCTGGTCGAGGTGTTGTCTGGCGGCGTCCAGGTGTCACGTAGATGCTCAACTCGTCGAGAGCGGGTCCAGGGCGACTGCAGGGTGGCGGCGCGGCGCGTGTACTGAGCGTGTCCATGCACGTGCTGGCGCGACGCGAGCGGCGTCTGGGCGTGTGCTGGGCGCGCGATCTCCGGCCAGTGTCGTCGTCGAGCTCGACCATGGCGGTGCTAGGGTGGCGTAGGAGATGCGGTGGCGTGCTGTGGCGCAGTGGCCAGGGCAGAGATGCAATGGGAGAGAGGGGAGTGAGTCGGGTTGGGCGACATGGCCGGCATGGCCATGCCCTAGCTGCCCTCCTCCTCTCCTTAGCATTGCTATGCAGCACTTAGTGTTAGAGGGGACCAGGGGACACAATGGTGCAGGTTGGGGTAGATTAGAGGGAGTAGAATCACTATTTGCAATAGTGTGTAATAGTGCCATATTTGAAAATTGTGAAAAATGTCCAAATTTAATTTAATTCAAATGGTGAACCAATTTGAATTGTGTGTGTTTAGATAAGTTGTATTTGACCAGAGATGATTAGAGGTGGTGGTGGAATTGTAGAATTCGAAAATTTGCAAAATTTGGCTAAGTGGAGATTGTTGCATATGTTAAAAAGTTGAAACTTTGGATGAGCATAGCTAATGATCAAGAATGATTTTGGCATGGTGATCTTTACAAAAGTTGTTCACCTTGATGTTGACTTTGAAATGGTGCAAAGATTTAGCAAGATTTGATTTGAGAAAATTGAATGGCAATGGCTCAAAGTAGTGATCAGGCTATAAATTTCAGTTTTGACCATTATTCTATGTGAGCTAGTTTTGCATTTGGAAATTATTTGAATTTTGATTCTTTGATTCCAAAAGTTGTAATAAGTGTTTAATAACATTATTCAACTAATGGTGAAGACCAAATTGGTCTAGGGTCAAAATTTATAAAAATGCCTTAGGGCATATGTTAGGGTTTTTAGGGTTTTTCAATTATTGGATTTTCTTCCTCTTTGATTTATTTGGTTGGTGATCTTCATATGATCACATTAGGGTTTTAGAGCATGGCAAATACAAGTAATAACAATCATCATGGCATATCACTCAAATGCACAAGTCCTATGCATGGTACTATATGCAATTTAAAAAGTTTTTGTTCGTTTGAAATTTTGCTCTCTGGAATTCTCTAACTTTCTTTTTATTGAAATTTGGGATGTTACAAACCCTTCCCCCTTACAAAAGATCTCGTCCCGAGATCGAAAAGAAAGTTAGGTACTAAAGAGATCTGGGTACTCCTTCTTCATGAAGTCTTCGCGTTCCCATGTGGCTTTATCCTCGGTATGATTGCTCCATTGTATCTTCAGAAACTTGATGCTTCTGGTGCGGGTGGTTCGGTAAGCTTCTTCCAGGATGCGAATCGGCACTTCGCGGTAAGTCAGATCCTTGTTGATATCCACCGATCGGTGATCGATGTTCTTGAACACTTCGGTCTTCTCCGGGACTTCAAGGCACTTCCGGAGGAGTGAGATGTGAAACACGTCGTGTACAGCCGACATCTCTTCCGGTAGCTCCAGTTGATAGGATACTTCTCCTCGGCGGCTGAGGACTTTGAAAGGTCCGACATATCGGGGTGCAAGCTTTCCTTTCAATTGGAATCTCTGCATTCCTTTCAAGGGGGATACCTTGAGATAGACGAAGTCTCCGATCTCGAAGGTCATCTCCCGACGTCTCTTGTCGGCGTAGCTCTTCTGTCTTGATTGGGCAGTCTTGAGATACTCGCGAATCTTGTGGACTTTCTCTTCGGCTTCACGAAGAACATCTGGGCCAAAAACTTGGCTTTCTCCAACTTCTGACCAGTTTAGGGGTGTGCGGCATTTCCTTCCGTACAAGGCTTCGAAGGGGGCCATCTGTAGGCTGGCTTGGTAGCTATTGTTGTAAGAGAATTCTGCGTAAGGTAAGCAGTCTTCCCACTTGGATCCGTATTCCAGTACGCATGCTCTCAGCATGTCTTCCAGTATCTGGTTTACTCTCTCAGTCTGTCCGTCGGTCTGAGGGTGATAGGCGGTGCTGAAATTCAGGCGGGTGCCTAGTCCTTCATGCACTTTCTGCCAGAACCTTGAGGTGAACTGTGATCCTCTATCTGACACTATCGATTTCGGGGTTCCGTGCAGGGCGACTATTCTGGAGATGTATAGTTCAGCTAACTTTCGGCCTTGGTAAGTGGTCTTGACGGCGATGAAATGGGCGACTTTGGTCAATCTATCGACAACTACCCATATAGAATCATTGCCTTTGCTGGATTTGGGCAGTCCGGTGATAAATTCCATTCCAACGGAGTCCCATTTCCATTCTGGAATCTGGAGGGGTTGTAACAATCCGGCGGGTCGTTGATGTTCTGCCTTGACTCTCTGACAGATGTCACACTTAGCGATGTAGCTACCGATTTCTCTCTTCATTCCGTGCCACCAAAATTGTTCCTTCAGGTCTTGGTACATCTTGGTACCTCCGGGGTGGATTGAATAAAGGGTGTCATGGGCTTCTTGCAGGATGACTTGTTTCAAGTCAGAGTCCGATGGTACGCAGAGGCGTTCTTTGTACCAAAGCACTCCGGCTTCGTCTACGGTGAATCCGGGGGCTTTTCCTGCGGCTATCTGCTTCTTGATTCTGTCAATGCTAGCGTTGTCCTTCTGGGCTTCCTTGATCTGGCTAACCAAGGTGGGTAGCAGTTCTATGCTGGCTAGGAATCCTTCGCTAACAAGTTCAAGTCTGAACTGTTCAAACTCTTGATGCAAGCTGGGCTGTTCGGTTGCGAGCATGGAGTTCAACTGACACGGCAGTCGACTCAAAGCATCAGCTACCACATTGGCCTTGCCGGGGTGGTAGTGAATCTCCATGTCGTAATCCTTGATCAATTCGATCCATCGGCGTTGTCTCATGTTTAGCTCCTTCTGGGTGAATATATATTTGAGGCTTTTGTGGTCGGAGTAGATCTCGCATCGATTACCCATGAGGTAATGACGCCAAACTTTCAAGGCTAAGACCACGGCTGCAAGCTCGAGGTCATGGGTTGGGTAGTTCTGTTCATGTTGCTTTAGCTGTCTTGAAAGGTAGGATACAACCTTGCCTTCTTGCATAAGCACACATCCCAGACCAGTCTTGGAGGCGTCGCAATATACGTCAAAGGGCTTTGCGATATCTGGCATGATCAGGATTGGGGCTGTTGTCAGTCTACTCTTGAGCTGTTGAAAGCTCTCTTCGCATTTGTCGGTCCACTCAAACTTCCTGTCCTTTTTCAGCAGTTGGGTCATTGGTCGAGCGATGCTCGAAAAATCTTCTACGAATCTGCGGTAGTATCCGGCTAATCCAAGAAAAGCGCGAACCTTGGTTTGTGTGGTTGGGGCTTGCCATTCCATAACGGTCTTGATCTTGGTGGGATCTACAGCAATTCCTCCTGCAGACAAGATGTGTCCCAGGAATCCAACTTCTTCCAACCAAAACTCACACTTGCTAAACTTAGCATACAACTTGTGCTGTCTAAGGGTTTCTAGGATAATCTCCAAATGCTGTTCATGTTCCTCTTCGGACTTGGAGTATACGAGAATGTCATCGATGAAAACAACGACAAACTTGTCCCAAAAAGTTCATGAAGATCTTATTCATGAGATTCATGAAATAAGCGGGGGCATTGGTCAGTCCAAACGACATGACGTTGTACTCATACAACCCATATCTGGTGGTAAAGGCAGTTTTCGGAATGTCGGTGGCTCGGATCTTCAGCTGATGGTATCCAGTTCTAAGGTCGATCTTGGAGAAAACTTTGGATCCGGTAAGTTGATCAAACAAGTCTTCTATCTTGGGTAGGGGGTATTTGTTTTTGATGGTGACATCGTTAAGCTTACGATAATCCGTACATAAACGATTTGCACCATCCTTCTTGTCCACAAACAAGACGGGGGATCTCCAGGGGGATGCACTCGGTCTAATCAGACCTTTGGCCAACATATCATCTATCTGCTTCTTCAGCTCCACAAGCTCGGTTGCGTTCATGCTGTAGGCTCTCTGGGCTATGGGTCCAGTTCCGGGGATTAACTCGATGATAAACTCGATATCCCGATCCGGGGGCATACCAGGTAGATCATCCGAAAACACATCGGGGTAGCGACAAACGACCCTGATTTGATCCAGAGTTGGCTTGGATACACTTTGGTTGCAGGTGAATTTTCTGGGTAGTTTTTCGGAGACGTGCTCTACTACGATACCGGTGCTGCTAGTTGATGTCTACTTCCCCCTCCTTTTCCTGTAGACAGTGTTGGGCCTCCAAGAGCAGAGGTTTGTAGAACAGCAGCAAGTTTTCCCTTAAGTGGATCACCCAAGGTTTATCGAACTCAGGGAGGAAGAGGTCAAAGATATCCCTCTCATGCAACCCTGCAACCACAAAGCAAGAAGTCTCTTGTGTCCCCAACACACCAAATAGGTGCACTAGTTCGGCGAAGAGATAGTGAAATACAGGTGGTATGAATATGTATGAGCAGTAGCAACGGTGCAAGCGTAAAATAGCTTGTCGGCGTGTAGTTGATGGTGGTAGTATTGCGGCAGTAGTAACACAAAGAAACAAGAAACAAGCAGTAGTAACTCAGCAGTATTTAGGAACAAGGCCTAGGGATTACACTTTCACTAGTGGACACTCTCAACATTGATCACATAACAGAATAGATAAATGCATACTCTACACTTTTGTTGGATGATGAACGCATTGCGTAGGATTACACGAACCCTCAATGCCGGAGTTAACAAGCTCCACAATTTGTTCATATTTAAGTAACCTTATAGTGTAAGATAGATCAACATAACCAGATAGATCACATCAATACCATCATAATGATAATTAACTCCATAATCTACAAGAGATCATGATCATAGCCTACGACAAGAACCACACGGTGCACACACTAGTCACCTTTACACACGTGCAGGAGGAATAGGACTACTTTAATAACATCACTAGAGTAGCACATAGATGAATTGTGATACAAAACTCATATGAATCTCAATCATGTAAAGCAGCTCATGAGATCATTGTATTGAAGTACATGGAGAGAGATTAACCACATAGCTACCGGTACAGCCCCGAGCCTCGATGGAGAACTACTCCCTCCTCATGGGAGCAGCAGGTGATGAAGATGGCGGTGGAGATGGCAGCGGTGTCGATGGAGAAGCCTTCCGGGGCACTTCCCCGCTCCGGCGGCGTGCCGGAACAGAGACTCCTGTCCCCGCATCTTGGCCTCGCGATGGCGGCGGCTCTGGAAGGTTTCTGTGGTTTTCGTCGAACGTATCAGGGTTTTCGATCCAGGGGCTTTATATAGGCGAAGAGGCGGCGCAGGAGGGCTGACAGGGGGGCCAAACTATAGGGCGGCGCGGCCCCCCCTCTGGCCGCGCCAGCCTGTAGTTTGGTGGGCCTGTGGCCCCCCTCTGACCTCTCTGGTGTGTTCTGGATGCTTCCGGGGATTCTAAGATCTTTGGCGTTGATTTCGTCCGATTCCGAGAATATTTCGTTACTAGGATTTCTGAAACCAAAAACAGCAGAAACGGAACTGGCACTTCGGCATCTTGTTAATAGGTTAGTTCCAGAAAATGCACGAATATGACATAAAGTGTGCATAAAACATGTAGATAACATCAACAATGTGGCATGGAACATAAGAAATTATCGATACGTTGGAGACGTATCAGCATCCCCAAGCTTAGTTCTGCTCGTCCCGAGCAGGTAAAACGATAACACAGATAATTTCTGGAGTGACATGCCATCATAAACTTGATCATACTATTTGTAAAGCATATGTAGTGAATGCAGCGATCAAAACAATGGTAATGACATGAGTAAACAACTGAATCATAAAGCAAAGACTTTTCATGAATAGCACTTCAAGACAAGCATCAATAAGTCTTGCATAAGAGTTAACTCATAAAGCAATAATTCAAAGTAAAGGCATTGAAGCAACACAAAAGAAGATTAAGTTTCAGCGGTTGCTTTCAACTTGTAACATGTATATCTCATGGATATTGTCAACATAGAGTAATATAATAAGTGCAATAAGCAAGTATGTAGGAATCAATGCACAGTTCACACAAGTGTTTGCTTCTTGAGGTGGAGAGAAATAGGTGAACTGACTCAACATTGAAAGTAAAAGAATGGTCCTCCATAGAGGAAAAGCATCGATTGCTATATTTGTGCTAGAGCTTTGATTTTGAAAACATGAAACAATTTTGTCAACGGTAGTAATAAAGCATATGTATCATGTAAATTATATCTTACAAGTTGCAAGCCTCATGCATAGTATACTAATAGTGCCCGCACCTTGTCCTAATTAGCTTGGACTACCGGATCATCACAATGCATTGTTTTTACCAAGTGTCACAAAGGGGTACCTCTATGCCGCCTGTACAAAGGTCTAAGGAGAAAGCTCGCATTGGATTTCTCGCTATTGATTATTCTTCAACTTAGACATCCATACCGGGACAACATAGACAACAGATAATGGACTCCTCTTTTATGCATAAGCATGTAACAACAATTAATAATTTTCTCATTTGAGATTGAGGATATATGTCCAAAACTGAAACTTCCACCATGGATCATGGCTTTAGTTAGCGGCCCAATGTTCTTCTCTAACATATGCATGCTTAACCATAAGGTGGTAGATCGCTCTTACTTCAGACAAGACGAACATGCATAGCAACTCACATGATATTCAACAAAGAGTAGTTGATGGCGTCCCCAGTAAACATGGTTATCGCACAACAAGCAACTTAATAAGAGATAAAGTGCATAATTACATATTCAATACCACAATAGTTTTTAAGCTATTTGTCCCATGAGCTATATATTGCAAAGGTGAATGATGGAATTTTAAAGGTAGCACTCAAGCAATATACTTTGGAATGGCGGAAAATACCATGTAGTAGGTAGGTATGGTGGACACAAATGGCATAGTGGTTGGCTCAAGTATTTTGGATGCATGAGAAGTATTCCCTCTCGATACAAGGTTTAGGCTAGCAAGGTTTATTTGAAACAAACACAAGGATGAACCGGTGCAGCAAAACTCACATAAAAGACATATTGAAAACATTATAAGACTCTACACCGTCTTCCTTGTTGTTCAAACTCAATACTAGAAATTATCTAGACCTTAGAGAAACCAAATATGCAAACCAAATTTTAGCATGCTCTATGTATTTCTTCATTAATGGGTGCAAAGCATATGATGCAAGAGCTTAATCATGAGCACAACAATTGCCAAGTATCACATTACCCAAAACATTTATAGCAATTACTACATGTATCATTTTCCAATTCCAACCATATAACAATTTAACGAAGGAGAAACTTCGCCATGAATACTATGAGTAGAAACCAAGGACATACTTGTCCATATGCTACAGCGGAGCGTGTCTCTCTCCCACACAAGCATGATGTAATCCAATTTATTCAAACACAAACAAAAACAAAAACAAACAGACGCTCCAAGTAAAGTACATAAGATGTGACGGAATAAAAATATAGTTTCAGGGGAGGAACCTGATAATGTTTTCGATGAAGAAGGGGATGCCTTGGGCATCCCCAAGCTTAGACGCTTGAGTCTTCTTGATATATGCAGGGGTGAACCACCGGGGCATCCCCAAGCTTAGACTTTTCACTCTTCTTGATCATAGTATATCATCCTCCTCTCTTGACCCTTGAAAACTTCCTTCACACCAAACTCGAAACAACTCATTAGAGGGTTAGTGCACAATAAAAATTAACATATTCAGAGGTGACACAATCATTCTTAACACTTCTGGACATTGCATAATGCTACTGGACATTAGTGGATCAAAGAAATTCATCCAACATAGCAAAAGAGGCAATGCGAAATAAAAGGCAGAATCTGTCAAAACAGAACAGTTCGTATTGACGAATTTTAAAATGGCACCAGACTTGCTCAAATGAAAATGCTCAAATTGAATGAAAGTTGCGTACATATCTGAGGATCATGCACGTAAATTTGCTTAATTTTCTGAGCTACCTACAGGGAGGTGGACCCAGATTCGTGACAGCAAAGAAATCTGGAACTGCGCAGTAATCCAAATCTAGTACTTACTTTTCTATCAACGGCTTTACTTGGCACAACAAAACACAAAACTAAGATAAGGAAAGGTTGCTACAGTAGTAAACAACTTCCAAGACACAAATATAAAACAAAGTACTGTAGCAAAATAACACATGGGTTATCTCCCAAGAAGTTCTTTCTTTATAGCCATTAAGATGGGCTCAGCAGTTTTAATGATGCACTCGCAAGAAATAGTATTTGAAGCAAAAAGAGAGCATCAAGAGGCAAATACAAAACACATTTAAGTCTAACATGCTTCCTATGCATAGGAATCTTGTAAATAAACAAGTTCATGAAGAGCAAAGTAACAAGCAAAGGAAGATAAAACAAGTATAGCTTGAAAAATTTCAGCACATAGAGAGGTGTTTTAGTAACATGAAAATTTCTACAACCATATTTTCCTCTCTCATAATAACTTTCAGTAGCAACATGAGCAAACTCAACAATATAACTATCACATAAAGCATTCTTATCATGAGTCTCATGCATAAAATTATTACTCTCCACATAGGCATAATCAATTTTATTAGTTGTAGTGGGAGCAAATTCAACAAAGTAGCTATCATTATTATTCTCATCAAGTGTAGGAGGCATAGTATAATCACAACAAAATTTACTCTCCATAGTAGGTGGCACCAAAAGACCACTATCATTATAATCATCATAAATAGGAGGCAAAGTATCATCAAAGAAAATTTTCTCCTCAATGCTTGGGGGACTAAAAATATCATGCTCATCAAAGCCAGCTTCCCCAAGCTTAGAATTTTCCATATCATTAGCAACAATGGTGTTCAAAGCGTTCATACTAATATCATTGCTACTAGCATGCAAATAAGATTCCATGGGTTTTTTAATTTTCGCATTAAACCATTCATGTCTTGACTCAGGAAATAGAATAAAAAGCTCACAGATGTTGTCCATTATGCCTTACTAGTGTAAACAAGAAACAAAAAGATGCAATTGCAGGATCTAAAGGAAATAGCTTCGAGCACAAACACAATGGCGCCAGAAAAGTACTTTACCTGGAACCGAAGTATGAGTGCCTTTTACCTTTCCTCCCCGGCAACGGCGCTTTAAAAGTGCTTGATGTCTACTTCCCTCCTTTTCCTCAGAGATGTGTTGGGCCTCCAAGAGCAGAGGTTTGTAGAACAGCAGCAAGTTTTCCCTTAAGTGGATCACCCAAGGTTTATCGAACTCAGGGAGGAAGAGGTCAAAGATATCCCTCTCATGCAACCCTGCAACCACAAAGCAAGAAGTCTCTTGTGTCCCCAACACACCAAATAGGTGCACTAGTTCGGCGAAGAGATAGTGAAATACAGGTGGTATGAATATGTATGAGCAGTAGCAACGGTGCCAGAAAATAGCTTGCTGGCGTGTAGTTGATGGTGGTAGTATTGCAGCAGTAGTAACATAGTAAAACAGTAAACAAGCAGTAGTAACTCAGCAGTATTTAGGAACAAGGCCTAGGGATTACACTTTCACTAGTGGACACTCTCAACATTGATCACATAACAGAATAGATAAATGCATACTCTACACTTTTGTTGGATGATGAACGCATTGCGTAGGATTACACGAACCCTCAATGCCGGAGTTAACAAGCTCCACAATTTGTTCATATTTAAGTAACCTTATAGTGTAAGATAGATCAACATAACCAGATAGATCACATCAATACCATCATAATGATAATTAACTCCATAATCTACAAGAGATCATGATCATAGCCTACGACAAGAACCACACGGTGCACACACTAGTCACCTTTACACACGTGCAGGAGGAATAGGACTACTTTAATAACATCACTAGAGTAGCACATAGATGAATTGTGATACAAAACTCATATGAATCTCAATCATGTAAAGCAGCTCATGAGATCATTGTATTGAAGTACATGGAGAGAGATTAACCACATAGCTACCGGTACAGCCCCGAGCCTCGATGGAGAACTACTCCCTCCTCATGGGAGCAGCAGCGGTGATGAAGATGGCGGTGGAGATGGCAGCGGTGTCGATGGAGAAGCCTTCCGGGGCACTTCCGCTCCGGCGGCGTGCCGGAACAGAGACTCTGTCCCCCGCATCTTGGCCTCGCGATGGCGGCGGCTCGGGAAGGTTTCGTGGTTTTCGTCGAACGCATCAGGGTTTCTGATCCAGGGGCTTTATATAGGCGAAGAGGCGGCGCAGAGGGCTGACAGGGGGGCCAAACTATAGGCGGCGCGGCCCCTCTCGGCCGCGCCAGCCTGTGGTTGGTGGGCTCGTGGCCCCCTCTGACCTCTCTCGGTGTGTTCTGGATGCTTCCGGGATTCTAAGATCTTTGGCGTTGATTTCGTCCGATTCCGAGAATATTTCGTTACTAGGATTTCTGAAACCAAAAACAGCAGAAAAACAGAACTGCACTTCGGCATCTTGTTAATAGGTTAGTTCCAGAAAATGCACGAATATGACATAAAGTGTGCATAAAACATGTAGATAACATCAACAATGTGGCATGGAACATAAGAAATTATCGATACGTTGGAGACGTATCAGCATCCCCAAGCTTAGTTCTCGCTCGTCCCAGCAGGTAAAACGATAACATACGTATAATTTCTGGAGTGACATGCCATCATAAACTTGATCATACTATTTGTAAAGCATATGTAGTGAATGCAGCGATCAAAACAATGGTAATGACATGAGTAAACAACTGAATCATAAAGCAAAGACTTTCCATGAATAGCACTTCAAGACAAGCATCAATAAGTCTTGCATAAGAGTTAACTCATAAAGCAATAATTCAAAGTAAAGGCATTGAAGCAACACAAAAGAAGATTAAGTTTCAGCGGTTGCTTTCAACTTGTAACATGTATATCTCATGGATATTGTCAACATAGAGTAATATAATAAGTGCAATAAGCAAGTATGTAGGAATCAATGCACAGTTCACACAAGTGTTTGCTTCTTGAGGTGGAGAGAAATAGGTGAACTGACTCAACATTGAAAGTAAAAGAATGGTCCTCCATAGAGGAAAAGCATCGATTGCTATATTTGTGCTAGAGCTTTGATTTTGAAAACATGAAACAATTTTGTCAACGGTAGTAATAAAGCATATGTATCATGTAAATTATATCTTACAAGTTGCAAGCCTCATGCATAGTATACTAATAGTGCCCGCACCTTGTCCTAATTAGCTTGGACTACCGGATCATCACAATGCACTGTTTTTACCAAGTGTCACAAAGGGGTACCTCTATGCCGCCTGTACAAAGGTCTAAGGAGAAAGCTCGCATTGGATTTCTCGCTATTGATTATTCTTCAACTTAGACATCCATACCGGGACAACATAGACAACAGATAATGGACTCCTCTTTTATGCATAAGCATGTAACAACAATTAATAATTTTCTCATTTGAGATTGAGGATATATGTCCAAAACTGAAACTTCCACCATGGATCATGGCTTTAGTTAGCGGCCCAATGTTCTTCTCTAACATATGCATGCTTAACCATAAGGTGGTAGATCGCTCTTACTTCAGACAAGACGAACATGCATAGCAACTCACATGATATTCAACAAAGAGTAGTTGATGGCGTCCCCAAGAAACATGGTTATCGCACAACAAGCAACTTAATAAGAGATAAAGTGCATAATTACATATTCAATACCACAATAGTTTTTAAGCTATTTGTCCCATGAGCTATATATTGCAAAGGTGAATGATGGAATTTTAAAGGTAGCACTCAAGCAATATACTTTGGAATGGCGGAAAATACCATGTAGTAGGTAGGTATGGTGGACACAAATGGCATAGTGGTTGGCTCAAGTATTTTGGATGCATGAGAAGTATTCCCTCTCGATACAAGGTTTAGGCTAGCAAGGTTTATTTGAAACAAACACAAGGATGAACCGGTGCAGCAAAACTCACATAAAAGACATATTGAAAACATTATAAGACTCTACACCGTCTTCCTTGTTGTTCAAACTCAATACTAGAAATTATCTAGACCTTAGAGAAACCAAATATGCAAACCAAATTTTAGCATGCTCTATGTATTTCTTCATTAATGGGTGCAAAGCATATGATGCAAGAGCTTAATCATGAGCACAACAATTGCCAAGTATCACATTACCCAAAACATTTATAGCAATTACTACATGTATCATTTTCCAATTCCAACCATATAACAATTTAACGAAGGAGAAACTTCGCCATGAATACTATGAGTAGAAACCAAGGACATACTTGTCCATATGCTACAGCGGAGCGTGTCTCTCTCCCACACAAGCATGATGTAATCCAATTTATTCAAACACAAACAAAAACAAAAACAAACAGACGCTCCAAGTAAAGTACATAAGATGTGACGGAATAAAAATATAGTTTCAGGGGAGGAACCTGATAATGTTTTCGATGAAGAAGGGGATGCCTTGGGCATCCCCAAGCTTAGACGCTTGAGTCTTCTTGATATATGCAGGGGTGAACCACCGGGGCATCCCCAAGCTTAGACTTTTCACTCTTCTTGATCATAGTATATCATCCTCCTCTCTTGACCCTTGAAAACTTCCTTCACACCAAACTCGAAACAACTCATTAGAGGGTTAGTGCACAATAAAAATTAACATATTCAGAGGTGACACAATCATTCTTAACACTTCTGGACATTGCATAATGCTACTGGACATTAGTGGATCAAAGAAATTCATCCAACATAGCAAAAGAGGCAATGCGAAATAAAAGGCAGAATCTGTCAAAACAGAACAGTTCGTATTGACGAATTTTAAAATGGCACCAGACTTGCTCAAATGAAAATGCTCAAATTGAATGAAAGTTGCGTACATATCTGAGGATCATGCACGTAAATTTGCTTAATTTTCTGAGCTACCTACAGGGAGGTGGACCCAGATTCGTGACAGCAAAGAAATCTGGAACTGCGCAGTAATCCAAATCTAGTACTTACTTTTCTATCAACGGCTTTACTTGGCACAACAAAACACAAAACTAAGATAAGGAAAGGTTGCTACAGTAGTAAACAACTTCCAAGACACAAATATAAAACAAAGTACTGTAGCAAAATAACACATGGGTTATCTCCCAAGAAGTTCTTTCTTTATAGCCATTAAGATGGGCTCAGCAGTTTTAATGATGCACTCGCAAGAAATAGTATTTGAAGCAAAAGAGAGCATCAAGATGCAAATACAAAACACATTTAAGTCTAACATGCTTCCTATGCATAGGAATCTTGTAAATAAACAAGTTCATGAAGAGCAAAGTAACAAGCAAAGGAAGATAAAACAAGTATAGCTTGAAAAATTTCAGCACATAGAGAGGTGTTTTAGTAACATGAAAATTTCTACAACCATATTTTCCTCTCTCATAATAACTTTCAGTAGCAACATGAGCAAACTCAACAATATAACTATCACATAAAGCATTCTTATCATGAGTCTCATGCATAAAATTATTACTCTCC
This sequence comes from Lolium perenne, assembly GCF_019359855.2. Taxonomy (NCBI): domain Eukaryota; kingdom Viridiplantae; phylum Streptophyta; class Magnoliopsida; order Poales; family Poaceae; genus Lolium; species Lolium perenne. The sequence continues at coordinate 109,453,023 of NC_067249.2, read as the reverse complement.
ACATAGGCATAATCAATTTTATTAGTTGTAGTGGGAGCAAATTCAACAAAGTAGCTATCATTATTATTCTCATCAAGTGTAGGAGGCATAGTATAATCACAACAAAATTTACTCTCCATAGTAGGTGGCACCAAAAGACCACTATCATTATAATCATCATAAATAGGAGGCAAAGTATCATCAAAGAAAATTTTCTCCTCAATGCTTGGGGGACTAAAAATATCATGCTCATCAAAGCCAGCTTCCCCAAGCTTAGAATTTTCCATATCATTAGCAACAATGGTGTTCAAAGCGTTCATACTAATATCATTGCTACTAGCATGCAAATAAGATTCCATGGGTTTTTTAATTTTCGCATTAAACCATTCATGTCTTGACTCAGGAAATAGAATAAAAAGCTCACAGATGTTGTCCATTATGCCTTACTAGTGTAAACAAGAAACAAAAAGATGCAATTGCAGGATCTAAAGGAAATAGCTTCGAGCACAAACACAATGGCGCCAGAAAAGTACTTTACCTGGAACCGAAGTATGAGTGCCTTTTACCTTTCCTCCCCGGCAACGGCGCTTTAAAAGTGCTTGATGTCTACTTCCCCCTCCTTTTCTGTAGAGGTGTTGGGCCTCCAAGAGCAGAGGTTTGTAGAACAGCAGCAAGTTTTCCCTTAAGTGGATCACCCAAGGTTTATCGAACTCAGGAGGAAGAGGTCAAAGATATCCCTCTCATGCAACCCCGCAACCACAAAGCAAGAAGTCTCTTGTGTCCCCAACACACCAAATAGGTGCACTAGTTCGGCGAAGAGATAGTGAAATACAGGTGGTATGAATATGTATGAGCAAGAGCAACGGTGCCGTAAAATAGCTTGCTGGCGTGTAGTTGATGGTGGTAGTATTGCAGCAGTAGTAACACAGAAAACAAGAAACAAGCAGAGTAACTCAGCAGTATTTAGGAACAAGGCCTAGGGATTACACTTTCACTAGTGGACACTCTCAACATTGATCACATAACAGAATAGATAAATGCATACTCTACACTTTTGTTGGATGATGAACGCATTGCGTAGGATTACACGAACCCTCAATGCCGGAGTTAACAAGCTCCACAATTTGTTCATATTTAAGTAACCTTATAGTGTAAGATAGATCAACATAACCAGATAGATCACATCAATACCATCATAATGATAATTAACTCCATAATCTACAAGAGATCATGATCATAGCCTACGACAAGAACCACACGGTGCACACACTAGTCACCTTTACACACGTGCAGGAGGAATAGGACTACTTTAATAACATCACTAGAGTAGCACATAGATGAATTGTGATACAAAACTCATATGAATCTCAATCATGTAAAGCAGCTCATGAGATCATTGTATTGAAGTACATGGAGAGAGATTAACCACATAGCTACCGGTACAGCCCCGAGCCTCGATGGAGAACTACTCCCTCCTCATGGGAGCAGCAGCGGTGATGAAGATGGCGGTGGAGATGGCAGCGGTGTCGATGGAGAAGCCTTCCGGGGGCACTTCCCCGCTCCGGCGGCGTGCCGGAACAGAGACTCCTGTCCCCCAGATCTTGGCCTCGCGATGGCGGCGGCTCTGGAAGGTTTCTGTGGTTTTCGTCGAACGCATCAGGGTTTCTGATCCAGGGGCTTTATATAGGCGAAGAGGCGGCGCAGGAGGGCTGACAGGGGGGCCAAACTATAGGGCGGCACGGCCCCCCCTCTGGCCGCGCCAGCCTGTAGTTTGGTGGGCCTGTGGCCCCCCTCTGACCTCTCTGGTGTGTTCTGGATGCTTCCGGGGATTCTAAGATCTTTGGCGTTGATTTCGTCCGATTCCGAGAATATTTCGTTACTAGGATTTCTGAAACCAAAAACAGCAGAAAACAGGAACTGGCACTTCGGCATCTTGTTAATAGGTTAGTTCCAGAAAATGCACGAATATGACATAAAGTGTGCATAAAACATGTAGATAACATCAACAATGTGGCATGGAACATAAGAAATTATCGATACGTTGGAGACGTATCACTAGTCATGGCCGGTTATGGCTTTCTTGGAACAGTCTATCAATCCATTGTGTTTGGACATCCAGTCCATTCCTAGTACGACTTCCAAACCTTTGGTTCCGAGAATGATTAGATTGGCAAAGAAATCTACATCATGGATTTTGATAGGTACATTTTTGCAAAATTTTCTGGCTTTGGTGGTTGATCCGGGGATTTGAACTATCATAACATGCTTCAAACTGAGGGGTTGAATTTTACTTGTTGATGCAAAGTCTTCGGTGACAAAAGAATGAGATGCTCCAGAATCAAACAATACTCTGGCAGGGATGTGGTTGACAGAAAACATACCCAGTACAACATCTGGTGCTTCCTGGGCTTCCTCGGCGTTCATGTGGTAGAGGCGGCCGTTGCGGTTATTGGGGTTGTTGGGGGCGAACTTCTTGCCGGTGGAGACACGGCGTTGTTGCTGAGCCGGTGCAGCGGTGTTGCCGGCGAGCTTGGCAAGACGCTTGGGACACTCGTTGGAGTAGTGCCCCACTTCACCACACTCATAACAAGTGATGGTGGTCTTGTCCTGCTTGTTCGCAACGGGGATGGCGTTGCTTCCGGTTCTGGGAGCGGTGCTGGTGTTGTTGCTATTGTTGTTGGGGGCTCGGGGCGGAGCGCGGTTGTAGTTGTTGTTGTTGTTGTAGTTGTTGTTGTTGTAGCCTCCTGGCTTGGAGTTTCCTCCACTCCGGTTCTGATAACCGGGGCGCGAGTTCTGCATCGGGGGCCTGTTGTTTCTCGGAGTAAAACCTCCGCTTGAGCTAGGGCGATACTTTTGGGGGTGGCTTGATCCACTCTGATTTGCCATGCGGCGCTTGCGGTTCTCATTGGCTTGGTTCAACTTGCCCTCCATCTGGATGGTGGAGTCGACAAGGGCTTCAAGGTAGGCGAAGGGGATGTTGACGAGGACAGTCTGCATCTCATCATGCAGTCCATTCAGGAATCTCTCCTTCCTCTTCTCAACGGTGTCGGTCTCATCAGGGGCATACCTCGACAATGTGAGAAACTTGTCGCGGTATTCAACCACCGTCATGCGACCTTGTTTCAGTTCACGGAACTCATCCCTCATCTTTTTGATAAGACCCGGGGGTACATGGTACTTGCTGAACTTGAGCTTGAAATCCTCCCAAGTCATGAACTGACCTCCGTTCATGGCACGGGTGCTTGTCCACCAAGCGCGGGCTGGTCCAGCGAGATAGTGGGTGGCAAACAAGACTTTCTCGTTGGCTTCCACTCCGGCTACCTCCAGATTGTTCTCCATAGTCTGGAGCCAATCGTCGGCGTCGAGGGGTTCCTCGGTCTTGCTAAACACCGGGGGATTGGTGTTTTGGAAGTTCTTGAGCTTGGATCCGGGGTGGTCATGATTTCCATGGCCTTGGTTGGCGATGTTCTGCAAAGCGATGAGGTTGGCTTGGCGTTCGGCTCTTTCTGTTTCCCTGTCGGCAAGCATGGTTTGCAGCAGTTGCAACATCGCGTCATTGGTGCGATTGGTAGGGGCCATATGAAGATATAGAAGATCATGAGATAAGAGGGAACATTCTAAGGTTCATTTTGGCTAAGTTTGAAAAATAGTTGAAAACTTGTAATCTTTTCATGACAAACATAACATTCATTCATTCATTCATTCAACACATAGTACAAACTAACACACACATACTCCAATGGTTTTAAGAACCATTCTCATGCTATGATACAAGGGACGGGATACAACTCACACCTACATAAGTGAGACTAGTGCAACTACACCTCATCCTCGACATCGATCGGGACGTAGTCGTCGGGTCCTGCCTCCAGGAACTCGTAGTCCTCCTCCTCGGTGTTCTCGTCCTCCTCAAAGTCGTTGTCGTCGCTCAGGAAGGCGTCTCCTCCCTGAATGTCGATGCCTCCGTCGTCATCCTCCAGCTGACGAATCTGATCCTCCTGGGCCTTGATAGTGGCCTCAAGTGACGCGATCCGGGCGCGAAGGCGACAAAACATAGCGTCCTTCTTGGCACGCTGCTGGCGAAGGCTCTTGCGGTCGTTGTTGAGTAGCTTGATCGCCTCACCCTGCTCGGTGATGTGAGCATGGGTCTGGTTCGCGTAAGCGCGAGTGGCGTCGAGGTCCCTCTGAGTCTGGTAGAGCATGAAGTCCAGGTGCTCCGCATGATGCCTCAACTACGGGTGCGGCTGCAGCTCCATGGGCACTCCCGCAGCATCACGCCTCACAAGGTGTGCGTAGCGCGACGCAAGGATGCGCACCACGTTCTGTCCACAGAGGCGCGCAAGTGCCTCCTGAAGGCCACGTGCGAGTCCGTCGAGCCAGTTGCTCTCGCGGAAGGAGAAGAGGATCCTCTCCGAGGTGGGAGGCTCCATCTTGCCCCTCAAGTCGGCAGTGATCACCCACTGCAACTCTCCTCCGGACGTGTCGTCCAGCTGAACCCCGTGGAACTCAGGGTGTGGGCGCCCAAGGAAGTCAGAGACGGCGTTGAGGTCGTGCTCGAAGATCAAGCTCCCTCCGTTCCCAAGCTGATAAAACTTGGTGTTGATGGGTTCATTTGGCTCCATCTGAAAGAGAATTGGGTGAGTAAGTTAGAGAGTGTAAAGTGTGGCAAACTTTTAAGTTGATTCAAATAAGATAGAACATGATTCATCAAATTTTGACAAAGTCTTAAAGACAAGAGTGTAGTAAATTTTCACAAATATTTTCTTTCATTTGATTTCAAAGTTAAGTTTTTCAGAACGCCCATTCTAACTAAGGTCTTCTAAGGTCAAACAATGGATCTGATACCAACTTGTCAACACCCGGATTTTTAAGTCCAGATGCCTATTATGTCATACATCGCAATCCCAAGAATATTGTTGTTGCGAGGCATAATAGTTAAGTATCACAGTCATCATTCATTACAACCCATAAGTCTTACAAATTTGGAATCACATGATCCATATTACACGAATAGTTGATCTATCGATCAACGAACAAACACCAGTTCATAATTCATAGCGGAAGCGTAAGATACAAGGACTCTCTAGTCCACAGGCCAACGCTTGACGTCGGAAGACTCCTAGTTGTCGTAGGCGTCCTGCTGGTCATCTCCTTGTTCATCTTCATACTCTGGCCATTTGAATAGCCAGGGACAAAGCCGTGAGTACTTTAAGTACTCGCAAACTAATACTAATGTAAGTGCTAGACATTTCTAGTATGGTTTGCTAAGCTCTAGTTTATTTGTATAAAGCTAGTTTTAGTTCACAAAATTTGAGAAAAGCTTATTCAAGTGCTAACTAACTCAAGTGGGAACATTAGTGTCATTCCCACCATTCAAGTGGTGATTTCAATTCAATTCACCACAAGTCATTTCACCATCATCTTTCAACATCATTTTTCAAAGATATGACATCGGAAACTGTATGGCCTTTCCAACCGTCCGTAACCGTGGACGCGGCTATTCGAATAGGTTTACACTCTGCAGAGGTTGCACACTTGTGCCACAACATTTGATTTCATCCGTCGGGATTACCCCGAATCATCGTAACACAGTACGCGGATCATCAACCATAACCTTTCACTTACAAATCCTAGTATGAGCACCTCTCCCCATGAGCTTGGCCTCCCAGTGAAGACCAACTGTCAACCTGGGAACTGCACAGGGCTTGGCCGTACAATTCACCTCAATTTCACATCATTTCTCAACAACGGAGGCAGCCTCAAGCGTAACCCCTATGACGTGTGTTCAGAGGGAACCCATACTAAGATGTATAAACTTCCAGTTAAGCCCTACCCATAATCAGGTATTGTGGGGGTACTTAATAATTGGAAAGGTATCGCATTCAAACCAACATCATTGTTTATCAAAAATCACTATCTTCTCTTGGTCATATTCACCTTCAAAAATCACTCAATGGAATGCTTCATCATTCCAAGGTTTCAAATTCATTTCAAATTCACATTGTTCCCATCTAGAGTAGTCAAATTTTATTTCATTAGCACTAGCTCTAAATCATGAGGGGTGCTATCTTGCTTTGCTTGATTGAGTCTACTTCACTACTCTAGTAACCATCCTTTACTTTGACCCAAGTTAACTATAAAAGTAACTCTTGGAAAAACAACAAGTAAAACTTGTAAAGTAAAAACTTGGGATAGGCTTATGTAAGAAAAGGTAAGAATCATGGTGCCTTTCCCCAAGGGGCTTTGCACTTTGCAAGAATATTAGCTTGCCTTGGTAGTTCTCAAACTGTTCCTCCTCCTCCTCTTGGTAGCAACCTTCTTCTTCGGCGTACTCTCCGGTGCTACCGTCTAAATTTGAATACGAGTATAATTACTCACTAATTCAATGGCTATTCCATGTATCACATGTAAACACACAAACTATTCTATGCCCACAAATAATTTAACTAGGGTGCATGGGTTGTGTTATTTAAATAGAATTCACTTCTTTGTATTTAATATGTAAATGATAGTTTCCATAGGGTTCTTGAGAAATAATTTCCTCTCATTGAAATATTCTTAAGATTTAATTTCTCAAACAATCATATATGAACTCATATTGACCTAAGTCAAATGTTCATCATCATCATTTGTGAACATGATTTAAATGAGGTAGATCACCCCATATCATTTAATAACACTACATATGATTTAAATCTCAAGTAATTCATATAAGAGAGTTTGGACCAGGGGTCCAAACATCCCATGAATTCATGTGAGACAAGTTTAAATGAAGTATAAGACTCCACATAATTTACTTTAATAGTTTTGGACAATATCAACTAGTTAAACTAGTCAAGTTATCCATTAATTAAACTAGGGCATGATCATGCAAAGTGACCACACCATTTTATTGCATAAACAATTAGTGTAAGTCAAATGTGAGCTATTAGAGTTGGAATTAACTTAATTTTTAAGAATTATTTGAATAAGGAAAAGTCCCTGCCTTGTTATTTTTATCAAATTAATTCTACAAAGAATCTGGTCATGGGACCAGTGGCATTTGATAGATAATTTTACTAGCTTTCCAACAACATAAAGTTCATTAAATTTGGTTTAGCCAATTTGAATCTATTGATTTTCAAAGTGGAGGCAGTATTGAAATTCATTTGCAATTTATTAAACTGGATTTAAAATAAAAAGGCCGGCGGGAAAACTAAACGGGCCAGATTCCATTTAAACGGCCCAAGGCCATCCCAGCCACGGTCCAGTGCCGCGCGGGCTGCCTGACAGAGGGTCCCGCCTGTCAGCGGCTCTTAAACGCCGAAGCGGTAAGTTTCAATGTGGGGCGTAGGATTAGATGGTGATCGAACGGCCGTGGTTCATTGTCGTCTCCGACGAGAACCCGATGATCTGGTGGCGGCAGTAGGGGGTCGGAGGGCTAACCAGGGCTCCAGCGAGGGATGGCAGTGTGCTTGGGGTAGATGTGGACGACGGTGAAGCTCCAGGTACAGGTGGCATCGCCTGAGGTGGTCTGGTTCGCCGGCGATTGCTGCAGGGCTTCCGCGGCGGCGAGCTCTCGATTGGCCTTGCTCCGGCGTGAATCAGATGAGTGGTGAGGTGGTTGAGTAGCTGTGAGAGGTGGGGAGTGCAGTGGTGTGCTTAGATTGCTCAGGGGAGCTCTCCTTTTATAGCAGTGCATGGGTGCTGCGGGGCAGGGTGGTGGTCAACCATGGCGCGGCGATTCCGGCGGGTGGTCGAGCTAGGCAAGGGCGTGGCAGTGCTCTGCGTGTCCAGGCGAGTCTAATGGCGGCGACAGCTTGGTCGGGGAGGGCCTGGTTGGGTCGCGTTGCTTCCAGGCAGGTCGCGGCCATGGCGGGATCTTCTTCTCCGTCCACGGCGGCGGCGGTCTAGGGTCTGGTCGAGGTGTTGTCTGGCGGCATCCAGGTGTCACGTAGATGCTCAACTCGTCGAGAGCGGGTCCAGGGCGAGTGCAGGGTGGCGGCGCGGCGCGTGTACTGAGCGTGTCCATGCACGTGATGGCGCGACGAGAGCGGCGTCTGGGCGTGTGCTGGGCGCGCGATCTCCGGCCAGTGTCGTCGTCAAGCTCGACCATGGCGGTGCTAGGGTGGCGTAGGAGATGCGGTGGCGTGCTGTGGCGCAGTGGCCAGGGCAGAGATGCAATGGGAGAGAGGGGAGTGAGTCGGGTTGGGCGACATGGCCGGCATGGCCATGCCCTAGCTGCCCTCCTCCTCTCCTTAGCATTGCTATGCAGCACTTAGTGTTAGAGGGGACCAGGGGACACAATGGTGCAGGTTGGGGTAGATTAGAGGGAGTAGAATCACTATTTGTGTGTAATAGTGCCATATTTGAAAATTGTGAAAAATGTCCAAATTTGATTTAATTCAAATGGTGAACCAATTTGAATTGTGTGTGTTTAGATAAGTTGTATTTGACCAGAGATGATTAGAGGTGGTGGTGGAATTGTAGAATTCGAAAATTTGCAAAATTTGGCTAAGTGGAGATTGTTGCATATGTTAAAAAGTTGAAACTTTGGATGAACATAGCTAATGATCAAGAATGATTTTGGCATGGTGATCTTTACAAAAGTTGTTCACCTTGATGTTGACTTTGAAATGGTGCAAAGAGTTAGCAAGATTTGGTTTGAGAAAATTGAATGGCAATGGCTCAAAGTAGTGATCAGGCTATAAATTTCAGTTTTGACCATTATTCTATGTGAGCTAGTTTTGCATTTGGAAATTATTTGAATTGTGATTCTTTGATTCCAAAAGTTGTAATAAGTGTTTAATAACATTATTCAACTAATGGTGAAGACCAAATTGTTCTAGGGTCAAAATTTATAAAAATGCCTTAGGGCATATGTTAAGGTTTTTAGGGTTTTTCAATTATTGGATTTTCTTCCTCTTTGATTTATTTGGTTGGTGATCTTCATATGATCACATTAGGGTTTTAGAGCATGGCAAATACAAGTAATAACAATCATCATGGTATATCACTCAAATGCACAAGTCCTATGCATGGTACTATATGCAATTTAAAAAGTTTTTGTTTGTTTGAAATTTTGCTCTCTGGAATTCTCTAACTTTCTTTTTATTGAAATTTGGGATGTTACACATAGCTTGGTTTTGCATTTTTTTCCTAGAAACTACATTTCCCAGTCATGTGGAATTTTTAATTTTTCTTTCATGTTATTTAACCTTCTTTTGGTTGGTTCGAAATTTGGTTCACATTTGCGCTCTCTGCCATTTGTACTAGGTGGATGGATAGCCCATGTTTGCAAATAGTTTGTGGGAACCCCACACTTTCAAGTTCACACCTCCAATTATTTTATCTGAAAATTAATGTATTGCAATTAAGTACCTTCATAAATTCAAATTTTAAGGTAATCCGCTAAAATAATAAAAATCCATATATAGTCGTAGACCGATGTAAAGAAAC